>NW_019416284.1:0-436472 GCF_000390285.2 Anoplophora glabripennis
TTTAAAATAAAGTTATATAGGCATTAACGTTATTGAAACTGACAGCTGCTATACAGCTCGTTGAGAAATGAGGTTAAGTTGGTCGCTATAAGCTACTCCCTATATCCAATGTGTCAGAGCCAACTTCGACCACGTTTTTATTTGAACGCTCGTTACCTCCTTAAAAATATATTTTTATGATCCATATGAACGTGGCCACCTCGTCTAGATGGATACGCCACTGAAACTGTCACAAATATTCCACTGAGAAACAAAATGATCGGTTTCAGCGTTTGCTTTGTATTTCGGCTGTTGACGAGAGATATTACAGGTGCTCACTGCGCATTGGGCCACCCTGTATAGTCATCTAAGGATATCGAGTAACGTGTTTCCGCCTGGCGGATAGTAAAACTTGTTTCGAGTCTTATAAAACCAGTCGGTGCCTATTACGATTCGTCACGTCGCGACTTTCGCATTCAATCTGGCGCAGAAAAAAATGTTTATAAAACTGAATTTAAATGTAAACATTCACTGTGACACTTTTGTATTAATCGTACCGTATTACCAAATGGTTAGGTAGAGCGCTAGGCATAATAGCGAAAACAAAAAATATATGATTTTTGAAGTTGTTTTCGTGACCATTTGCCAGTTATAGTCTTCTATTTCTATAGTCACATGCCGTCCTCTCTAGTGGCCATTTTCACATTAGTTCTCGCTAATGATGTCTCGATTCCTAGGAATTAGGTTACTAGTAATCCTTCAACAACGCACAAGACTCATCGTGCATGGACTAGACCCTGACTGGAATCTTTTGCTGATCCACCCTTCTCCATTACGGCTCCTTGTACCTCACTCTCGAAGTTAAACCTCTGAATAGGATGTTGTAAATGTAAAGAGTAGCACTCGATTTTCGTTGTCGCTAACTTGTAGTTCACATTCTCAGTGGCAGTTTGCATTTCGCAGTTTCGCTAAAGAGCACTCTGTTCTGGGCCAAAGAGCACCTTTATATCGAGTGTTGTTGATGCTAAATTGATGATTTATATTTGAGTCTGAGCTCACTACAATTTATAACGATTTTGTTATTCATTATAAAACGTTAATACATGATTAATAAACGTATACAATACAACTCTACTGGAGATGATACTTCGTACTGGCCAGGAACGTAGTCCTAGTTATTTGTCCGAGGAAAACCAGATTTGACATTCGGACTCGCTTGAGGTGACCCCACCAAGTCCTGCAGTGCTTCTTCGGTGTGGTTTCTGCCATCTGGTCTCTCCGAATTTGAGCGATCTTTGGGATTGAACAAATTTGAAACTGCATCACTTTTTTGGGCGTGCTACGTGATTTTTAGCAAACCTCTGCTAACAACATCGGGCTTTCTGGATGGTGTCTACTCTGGCTAGGTTTATTTGGAGTTTGCAGCTCTGTGGACAGTTTCAGTGATTGGATTCGAAGCATGGATGAAAATTTTACCGACGCTGTCTGGGTATTTGTGGTGACAGACTCCATATTCTCGGACATATGCTGCACTAAAGGCATGGTTTTGGGCGATTTTCGCTTATGACACTATCTCAGTCTCCTTAAATTGAAGTGAACTTTTTCCAAAATATAATCCAGAATGATACATTGGAGAAACAGTTAAACCTAAGAAACACAAAAGAGCATACTTATAGTTTTACAAAACTTTACAAAACCAGGCCAGTAATTCTGCATTTCAGTTACCAGTGTCATAGATATGGGAAAGGGGGAACAAACCCTTTCTTATACCATAATTTTCCTACCAATTCCTCACAGGAACGACACCCTGTATATCCGATCCTTCCTTGCGTGTTCCTTGGTAGTATCAATGGTAACCATCTTTTTCCCTATGGATTTGTTCATATTGTAGCCGGAAGTCGTTTGGATTGGAGAGGGATTTTCAAATTGTGGTCCTTATTAGCTGCCACACCTGATTTGTCTCGGGTACCTTAATTCAAATTAAATTAGATCATTAAATTGAAGCACAGTAGAATATATTTCAAAATAAAACAGCGGATTCAGGTAACGCCAACTAAAAAAGTCACCAGAAAATGGAACTATTAGCAGTGGAAACATTACGTGTGAAATTCGTTAAAATGCAAATCGTTAATTCTAAGACTTTCTTAGTAACCACTTCCATTAACTTTTTTAACCGCTATTAAAGGAACTGATGAATGAAGATATTATATAAATAATTCTACTATGGTAATTACTTTGGAAAGTTAGAGAATACAAAATAGGAAGGTTATACTAAGCTGAGTTGTAATCTTTTAAACAGAAATATTTGAATTTACCAATTTGGTCTCTGGAGAAGCTGGTGTGAACCCTGAATTGAAACTGAATAATGAAACTTCTGAAAACTCTTTCAAAATACCATTCTGATGTCATGTAAAATTAGATAATATATAGCTATCCCCAAGTTATGTGCAAGGATTTTAAAATTTTAAAGACTACAATTAATAAACAATAGTCATAATTTATTAATAAAATTGAAAAATTACTAGAAATGCTCAAAAGTTAGTTTTCCATACATAATTCCTGGATCCCAGACAACTTGGATACATAATTTGGAACGGCAAACCGTATTTTCCTGAAAATATATATTAAAATATTAATATCCTGACATAGGTTGCGCTGTCGTGAATTATTTGCATTAATTGGTTTCAATAAGTTACCTCAATTCATCATACGAGTTGCTTTAACTGATCTCTTAAATAAAAGTTACAGGAGTTCAGGACCGGACATTTTGGTGGCCTTGGTATCGGATCACCGTTACCTATCCGATTGTTTATAAAGGGTCTATTTAGCTAACGTGCTTCTTCTTGCTGGGAGAGGAGAGACGCCATCATACTGATACCATATTTGTTGTATCTATCTTAAATCCAAAAGCATATGGATTGGCCAAGAATTAAATACCATCGTTATGAAAATCTAATCTCTGAAAAAAGTAATTTCATCAAATCGTAAGGCCCTAGAAGTGCTATTATTATCTTGTACATGTCTAATGATGAAACTGAAATTTCTGTTCAACATCTACAAGTTCTGCTGACTTACCCTTTACTTCAAAGTTAACCCAGTGCCAGGGGTTGCTTTTTATTTTTTAGGGGTGAAAACTACCCCTATTCGAAAATAATTATAGAATTGTAGAGTCGAGCGTGTAATAGGTTGAAATCATCTTTAAATAAGTAATTATGATAAATTGAAAATTGTCAATCCCTAAAAACCATCTTCTATGACAGTAATCATTAAAAAATAATGTTGAAAAATATTATTCAGCAACTTGGAATAATTTAATCACAGTGATATTAAAATACGATTTCTTTACTGTTTTAATTTTTTATTATTTATTTATGTTTCAACCCTTGCAAAAAAATCGAATTATAGTTTTTTCAACAACATTTTTTTAAGTTAAAAATATAATACAATCTTTTTATTATTTAAAATGTAATGTATTTATTTTATCAAACCTTAAAGAAAACTACTGATTAAAATTTGCAATCAAAAATAGGGAAAAAATAATTTTATTTTTATATGGATTTAAATTTTTTTATTTTTATAAAAAAAAATTGTTATTGCAAATAACATAAATAATCAAAAATGTAAATACGCCTGTGCCTATAGCTATAATGTGTATTCATCAATGCTTCAATATACGTGTTCTGATATCTGCAAAACTATGTGATTTGTTTTTTTACCCATAACTCGCTTAGTTTTTATGCTATCAAGCCCTTCAAAAAACCATTTTGTAGTTTTTTCAAGAGCCTTTCTTTCAGCCCTTATTTTTGTAAGGGTTTGAACTGAAAGAGCTTGAATAAGTTGCTATTTACGAACATATGCAAATTTTATACGGCCATATCTTACTTAATTTTTATCCTACAGAAAAAAACCTAAGTTTTCAAAAAATCAAACCTTACAATTTTGTACTCTAATAAAATTTTGAGTATCATTAATAGTTTTGAGTTATTTTGAAGAAATTACAATCTTTTCCAAAAATAAGTATAAAAATTCTCTTTTCACTTCAAGCTCAACTTTTTTTCAAAACTAAGCACTTTGAACCGGTCCAACTTCTAGAGCATATTACAAGTACATAAATAAAGTAAATTGTAAAGTGGTAACGATTATTTTCAATTGGGGTGGTAATTAGGGGATGATTTTCACGTTTTTCGTCGCCGAAAACAATACGGATCAACTTTATTTTCATCATAACTCGCTTAGGTTTGATACTAGGGAATTTTATAGAAAATTAAAATAAAGGTTTTTTCAAACTCAAAAAAGGTTCTATCAGTATTCCTTGAAAAATATGTTGGTTTTTGGTTATTTCACGTTCAAACTTTCAATTTTGGCGTTTGACGAATAAGAACCAATCTTCAACAAGCTATCACTCCGCTTGTATTGGGTCTACATACACCATAAATACACCATTCTTTTTGTTTTTTTATAAGCTACATTTTTTATAAGAATGATTTTTTTGATAAAATACTTACTTTTTGAATTATTCGCGAAAAACCGCCTGAAAAGTGTTTTTTTTTTTTTTGGTTAAAAAATTTACACTCACTCGCGAATAAATCGAAATGTATTGACTTTCAGAAAAAACTTTATGGAACAAAAGTTGCTTGAATGAAACATTTTTCATCCTCGAGAAGGGGTAGCATCCACCCCAGGTTAAAAACAACCCCCGGTACAAGGCCAACTTTTTAGTAGTGGGTAAATAGAACCTAAATCCAAATTATTATGAAAATCGGTGTTGTTTGGCAAAATTATACGGGAAAATGGTCATTGAGTGGACTATCTCTATAATCTGAATCACAAAATGTATCTATGTTGAATCAAATTAGCAGAAGTCAAAATAAATTAATTTAGTGTCCCAGATTTCAAAAAATGTATCGTGCAAAAAAGTACTAAGTACTGTAAATTTTGCAACCAAATTGTAAAATCCTTTGGGATTTAGGTTGGGATTTACTTTTTGCAAAATATACAGTACAGTAAATCCACCGTTATAAACTTTTTTCTTTGCTCACCGGAGTCGTACATTTCCTGGTACAATCCTTGAGTGATAATGATGTAAAAATATAGCAGAATAATATCTCAAATCCTCAAATATGGATCTAAATATTATTGCGTTTATTCATTACATTACTTTAAACAAGATGCCGCCGTTTGTTTAATAAACACCATTCCCATTTTATCTGTAACATACCGACAATAGCGATTGCAAGTATATCAATTATAACATATGCGATAGTACGATATACGCAAGAATACAAATAGTTACAGTAATTACGGTTTCATAACGTAGACTAAATCTTAAATGTCTAATGGATTGATCTCATTTACGGTAAATCGTGGGGCTGGTTATGTTGCAATTGGAGCCCGTAGCAAAAATTATGTAACAGCCATCACACTTCAATCGTGGTTCTCATTTGTTTAGCTGCACTCGTATAATTCCCCCTTCACTTTTCAGCTTGCAGCGTATCGATTTTCTCGTGGAATAGCAACAATTTCTGTCTCTCTTGCATGCTGGTCATGAAAGAGGGTGTCTAGCAAAATGCATTTGAGGGAGAATCTGCTGCATCGGCCTGTTACAGTGGTTATTTATATTATGGTTCACTTCAAAGGGATTTTAGTTTAGGTATTATACTTAATATTTTGCGTCCATATTTACTTACTCTTTTATCCTTTACATTAATGACAGTTGTGTATTTATTTGTGATCACATTTTATGGTTTTGAAGCTGTAGGAAATGCAGGGGGACTTGTGAGATTTTGAGGAATAATTTCAAAAGCGCTGTAGCCTTTCAATAAATTTTACAGATTACTTATATTGTACTTGGTAGTGAAATTTATAAATTTCTCATCATCTGCCAATTGCCACGTATTTGTCCATCTATCGCAATCTTATTTTTATTGATAGTTACAGGAATTACAAAACATGAATAGCTCGATTAATAGCAATAATAAAATAGAGAGGGGTATTATGGAATATCGTTGTTTCAGTGTTTGCTAATACCTATTTTAGAAACAAAGTAAAATTAATTTGTAAATAAATAATTCAAGTTTCACTCCTAAATCATTGAGAGACTAAAAACGAAATATACAAGTAATACAGAAGAATAGTTTAATAGTAGGAATATGAGGAAAAAGAGTAAAGCTGGGAATATTTTTTACAAGCAATAGGTATATAAGGTAAGGAGAAGTGTGCATGTTTTTTGTAAGTAGCGAATGATCTTCGAAAAAATAAGGCTTTTTTAATTAATGAATAATAAAATAATATAGGTACCTAATCTCGAAGCGAATGCATTTTTATCTATTTATTAAACGATAGGGTAATATAAGACAAAGAAACACCTACAGTCTTTTTTATTAAAATCAAGCAGGCAAGACCAAAAATTAAACTGCTTACCTAAATAGTTATTTACACCAAAAAGGAGGTAAGTATTATTTACCAGTCGAGGGCGATTTTGCGCCCGAGCGGAGCGAGGGCTGGCAATGGAGTCCGAGACTGGTAAATTATACTTAACTGCTGCGTGGTGTATAACATTTTATCTGCTCCCACAGATATTTATGGTTCATGAAATAAATATTAGGTTTTATTTTGTGACATTTCTTAATCAATTAATTTTGACATTATTCGAAATCTTGCAAAGTCGCCTTGGTTGTTTGGATGTTGTCGTTTTTAAGGTGTTTATCAACAAAGCTATGTTCTTACAAGAGAGCAAGTCAATGATTTTCTCGTTCAGGCACCCGCATATTTGCTAATGAAGGTAGTGAGGTAGTGACGTTCTTAGGCATTGCAGGACCATGCCGTTCTGATGAGTTATGCAAACTTACGTTGGACAACGTCAATTTCAAAAATTTCGATGACATTATTGTAGTTACAATTCCAGATTCTCACCTTGAAATTCTCAAAAAATATATCAAGATTAGATTGGAAATTCAATCGGCAAGAATACTCTTTCTATGATTCCTAATAAGATTGCACAGTTTTTGAAACTAGAACATCCTGAAACATACAGGCCATTCATTCCGAAGAACATCGGCAACGTTACTGGCTAATACCGGAATTGATGTATTGCCAATCAAGAGATATGGTGGGTGAAAATCAGCCACAAATCAGCCTCCAGGTTCTAGTAGTACGACGCATCATGCCGTTTTAATGAATCAGTCATATAATATTGAGCCTCCGGTGACTGAAATGGAGCGGTCAAATCATTTTGAGAAAAATGTGACAATTAGTAAACTCGAGGGGAATAATTATCCAGATTTTATAAATGTTACTAAAGATAGTAACTGTACAATTACTATAAATATTCATTTATAATAATTAATAAAATCTTCATTAAATATTTATATTTATTTGTTCATAAAATATGCATTTATCGCTTTTTTTCCTAGGGAGGTAAGTGATGTAACTTACCTCCCGTTGTCCGTAGCAGCTTCCACTTCTACGGTAAAATCCACTTACCTCCTTACTTACAATGTATTAATAGCCTATTTACTATAGTGGGAGCAGATAAAATTATTTATATTCCTTCTCAATTGGACGATTTTGAGAAAGTAGTAAGTAAGTAAGTAAGTAAGTAAGTAAGTAAGTAAGTAAGTAAGTAAGTAGTAGTTTTACTAACATTACAACCGATATAAAATATAATATTTTCCAACGATAGTCTCACTAGTTTTTTCTCGAAGGTCATATTCCACAAAACTCTACCGGTTCCATAATACCCTTCTCTGCCTAATCTGTTTACCTGGAGATCTTGTTTCTTGGTTTGCATATAATTTCGTCTTTTTTTCAAAACTTTGAAACTAGTATATCTACTTAGGAATTCCCTTTAGATTTGGAATATTCTTTTCACTATGTCATTTTATTATGTTGTATACCATAATTCAGTTTTTAAAATAATTTTACTTTGGTGAAGGTAAAATATGTATACAGGGTGAGTCATTAATAATGGTATATTGTTAACGTCAAAATATAGCGATTGAACCAAACATGCCTTAATCAATTATTACTCCTTTTCGTTCTACAGGGTGTTGAAGTTGAAAAAATATTTTCCTTTTTTATCTATATTTTAAGTATGTATGGACCGATTGTTCTGAAAATTTGTAGTTTTACATTTTTTGAGAAGGCAAATATGAATATGCAAACAGTGTTGGGGTCACGTCTAGAGGGCGCTAGTTATACTGTGCTATCAATGTAAAAATCTGTCTAACTTTTTGTATTTTACAATTTTGAATTTTTTAACTACAAATTATTAAACTACGTTCAATTCTAAATAAAAAAGGTGTACTAGTTACAAATCGATAAACTAAACCGTTTTCGAGATACAGACGTTTTAAGTTTTTGAGAATCGGCAGGAATTAAATTAGAAAATTAGCAGGTCTTAAGATATCAAGCCTGAATTAAGAATTAAGACAAACATTACAGCAATAAATATTTCATTATGCATATTTTAACAAATTATTAACTACCAGCAACTTCAATGCACTTTCTTAGCCTTTTATTAAGATATTATCTTCTCTAAAAAATAACGACAAGGAAAAAACTACTTCTTAATCAAATTGAGTAGAAAACAATATGGTATTGTAGTGACAGCCTACTACTACTTTGGAAAAAATAATTTTCTAATTTAATTCCAGTCGAATCTCAAAAACTTAAAATGTCTGTATCTCGAAAACAGTTGAGTTTATCGATTTGTAACAAGTTTACCTATTTTATTTAGAATTTAACGTAATTCAACAATTTCTAGTTAAAAAATTCAAAATTGTAAAATATAAAAAGTTAAGACATATTTTTACATTGACAGGACAGTACAACTAGCGCCCCCTAAACGTGACCCCAACACTAGTTGGATATTCGTATTTGCCACCTCAAAAAACGTAAAACTAGAAATTTTCAAAACAATCGGTCCATACATACATAAAATATAGATAAAAAAAGAAAATATTTTTTGAACTTTAACACCCTGTAGAACGAAAATGAGCAACATTTGATTAAGGCATGTTTGGCTCAATCGCTATATTTTGACGTTAACAATCTGTCATTAATAATGACTCACCCTGTATAGAATCTTTCTAAAATAGGACATAAAACTGAAACAGGTAATAGAAAATGAGATTTCATAAAAAAAGTGTTCAAAAACGGCCTAGTAAAAAAGTTCTTGCAGAAATATGTACATTTTTAGTTACAGCACAATGTTGATCAGATTCAAAACTCGCTACAATAAAAAATCCAAAGTTCCACGGAGTACTATCAAATTTTAGTGATACATAACACCAAATCAAATAAGAAATAACAAAAAATGTAAGAAAATATGTGGTGGTATCCTTTAATTTGCCTACTGCAACTTGAGTCCAAATTAAAAAAAAATGTAAGTTTAAAAATGGAAGTTCTTTCTTATTTTAATTGATATAATATATTAGTAAAATCTGGCACTATTAGAAGATTCATGCATTATAAAAACGAGCAGAGAAATGTTGAAGGAAAAATGAAATTTTGCAGATTTTCGAGATTGAATAATTTAATATTTTACTGAAAATGCCACGGAGAATTTTTCTATTAGACAAAAGGAAATGTCAGTTACCCCCTGCATCTCCAACTGTGATTGAGTAAAATATTAGTCTACGAAATTATTGCAATCGATAAATCTAGAGCTTGCCGATCATTTTGATCTGGTCAGCCATTTTAGAGTTATTTAAAATAGCACTTTTCTGGTGGTGCATCTTTATCGCCCTGTAATTTTTTTACTAAGCGTTTTCGGTCCCATTTTAACGAAAGGCCTTTTATTTAAAACGATCATTCCTATATCTGATTTCTGAATTGGCGTTATGTTTTGGAAACATTCTTTATACAGGGTGATTCATAAATGGGGACCAAAAATGAAAACTTGTATTCTTTGGTGAATTTTAAAGGGAGTCTTTCCCATAAAGTTTTTGTCTAGGACGCTTCGTTAAAATGGTACAGGGTGTTAAATAATTTGAAATTGGGCACCTCCATTTGCACGAACACAGGTACGACATCTGTTTAGTAACGAAAATGTAATTTGTTCGAAATTTAAAGTTTAATACCCTGTATATTTTTAACGAAGCGTCCTAGATAAAAACTTTATAGGAAAGACTTCCCTTAAAATTCACCAAAGAATATGAGGTTCCATTTTTGGTCACCATTTATGAATCACCCTGTATAGTAGATCTTGTAAAAAGCTTGTATCACAGGACATATATAAATTTCTACACATGTCATATAGAAAAATAAGAAACTGGGTTATACACCTAGGTACGTATATCTGAAGTGTTGAAACTAGACCAGTCTTACACAATGTAGTATTATTCGAGATACGACCACTTCGACATTACTGATAAAAAAATGTTTGTAGACACAGAGAAAGTCATGCTTTCATGATTTTAACTCCAAACGGTTGAAAATACAAAAATCAATAGTAAAGTTAATTTCCAACTAAATTATATTAAAATATGGTATAAATATTAGTTCGAGTAAATTCTGTTTGAGGAAATAACAGTTAGACGAATTGGACATAGATGTGTGGTCAGATATCCAATGTACTCAATGACATAGTAGTAGTATTACCTTTCAGCATATCCGCCACTGGCAGTAATATTTATGTATCCATTTGGGATTAGTTAACCTAATTAGTCAATCAAATTTCATTAATCCACATTAGATATGTTCGGAAATACTTACGGAAATCTTGTGGTGTGCAGGATACTGATATTGCCGGGAAATTATGATATTGAACAATAGTAGATATTTCCAGGTATTGCACATGTACTGTAATGTATTGTGACGGAATTGCTAGGCCTTACGAGTATTATAAGACATTTACATGTACAGTGCGCAGTATTAAAGTATTAAAAACAGTTTTGAGGAAAGTCATTAGATGTAATGCGGAAATTAGAGAATTGGACAAGTACATGTACTTCTCATATTTTCCTACTGTGACCTCATGTGTCATAAAAAATGTACGGTATAATGACTTGAAGTATAATTTTATATAGCGCTTTTTAAATTTTGTAATTTTAGGGTGCCTCTAATAATTTTCCTTATTCTACGTAAAAGATTGAGCAAGGGTTAAAAGCCCTTAGTGCATTCGTACGGCATGGTGAAATATCAAATAAAAATCTTACTTAAGATCAGGCACGCCGTACAGTTTTCTATAATTTTTACATTAGTGAAAATATTTGGAAAATGAAAATTTCTTATTCTTTCCAGAACTGTTATGTTTGTATGGCATAAGGTTTTTATGTCTTATTTTTCTAATATCTGTCTTGGGTCGAAATGCCGTCAATTTCTATTTAATTAATTTACCCGGCCCAAAATGGGAAAGTTTGATTTTCCGCTGAAAACCCATGTGCCACGGAAAATTGACTGCATAGTGCTCAAATGATTTCTTTTAGGTTGCAGTATTTAATTCACAGACTCTTGCACCCGTTGCACACATGCCGGAATCGGCTAGCCGGATCCGGTACCCGGTAGCAAGGTGTACAGAGTCTTATGGCAGCTTTCACACGTGACGGAAGGAGCCGGGTTGTAGCCGGTCACCACCACTGCCAGCCCGGCTGCCGTGTACCGGCTATCCGGCGACCGAAGTGGTAGTAGTGCATAGTTTTTCCGTCCGGTTTCATTGAAAAGAACAGGACGTGTCATTTATTTTTTTAAATATTTGTACGCAACTATGTCGAATGTTTGTTCGCTAGAAGCAGATATAGCATTCTTTATATCACTGCTTGAATCCAGACCTGTCCAGTGGGGCATTTTCTTAAATATTTGTACGCAACTATGTCGAATGTTTGTTCGCTAGAAGTAGATATAGCATTCTTTATATCACTGCTTGAATCCAGATCTATCCAGTGGGGCAAAACTTTCATATTTTTTGGAAATTTTTCATATTTTTTATTTTTTTTATTGCGACGACGTCGGCAGTAGCCAAGCCACATAATTGTAATGCGTCTACGATCCATCTCTTGTCGTGATAAAAATGCAACTGAGACTAATATCGACCAAACCGGTTTGAAAATTAATTTACGTGTGAAAGAGCCAGCCGGATCCGGTTAGCCGGTCCGGCCAGTGTGCAACGAGGCTTACGGTGCCTAAAATGATTAGGAAAATTTTCCTATCCGACTCTTAGACCTCTTTTATGCACGCGTTTTTCTCCTCTCAACGCGGAGTTGACAAAAACGCCGCGTTTCAAGATACCCTGAATAGAGTTACTACGTTTATGCATTTTACGCTCGTTTATTTGCTCTCGCATTTTCAATTCTGTCGCGATGGCTTTACAGAACGCTTGGCGACACGCGTTCCGAAAAAGCACGACAGTATATCGGCGTTTTTATGCAAAGCGCTCTTTGTCGCAAGTCCAGTGGCTCTGTCTGTCAAGAATAGTTTTAACACAGTTTATTTTAGTTTTAGTTTAGCTATTGATCAAGCGGGACATGGATGCAATGGACGCAATTGAATTCTATTTCTATTAATTGGATGTACTGCCCATCGCCTCTTACGTTTTCTATTACATATTTTTTTATAGCACAAATACAATATACACGGATCCATTTTCATGTACTTCACTGACTACTGTGTGGCATGAAACTGGCGACAACTGATAGAATACGCGTGCATAAAATGGAGCAGAAATATACCGCGTTTTTCTCAATTTCGCGTTGAGAGGAGAAAAACGCGTGCATAAAAGAAGTCTTAGTCTATAACATATGCGGTTACACCTCTGTTTGCTTGACAGAACTGACATGAATAACTAGTTAAATTGTATATTTAATATTAATATAATTAATTGAAATATAATTACATAAGTCAGTTACTACTGCATTTATAAGTGATAATAAAATACACTGAATAAATGAAATTATTAAAATGATAGATGGATAGAATTTTCAGTTGCACATCGTGAAGTTCCTAAATGGACTTATTTAGCAACTACTGACATTTTAATAAAATTATGTTGACTTAGCAAAAATGTTGAAATATTTAAAAGAATAAGTGTAATTTCGTTTAGGATGATATTAGCAATCCAAAACAGACTCATGCGCATTGAGACTAGAAAATATAATGCCTAGAAAATCCAATGCTTGGAATTAAATCATATTTCGCATAAGTACGCATCAAGATGTACACTCTCTAGGTATACAGGGTGTTTTTAAATGAAGTAGCAAAAATGGTACCAGTGAATGTAGAACCACAAATAAGAGGATTGAAGTAAAAATACCTTACATGAAAGTTGCACACCTGAGGCGATATACCATCTTAAAGAAGGGGATTGAAATTCACATTTTAATTTTTTTCTTTAACATGAGGAATGCTAGAGACACGAAACTTGGTATGAGCATCCTACTAATAAAGAGACAAGCTATACTGGAACATCTAGAACAAGACTATGGTACAAGCACAAGACAGGTGTCCAGGCAACTGCAAGTTTCTCAGTCTTGTGTGGAATGTAGTTCATGAAAATCTTTTATATCCTTTTCACCATCAACCCGTGCAAGAACTGAATGGCCCTGATTTACCTAACCGCGTGGATTTTTGTCAATGATACTTTAATATTTCCAGGCATGACTTAAATTTCCTAATGAATATACTTTTTACCACTGAAGCAAATTTTCCTAGAGTAGGTGCAGTAAACCTAATAATGTTCATTCATGGTCGGAAGAAAATACTCTTGAAATATTTGTTTCAAGATGACAACATAATTTCAGTTTATACGTTTGTATGGGAATTGTAGGAAATATTCTAGTAGGTCATTTTATTCTTCCACACAGGCTTGGAGTGGCCCAGTATCTTAGATTTTTGAACGAAAATCTTCCAACATTACTTGAGGATGTACCCCTCGCTACACGTTAGGTGATGTGGTATATGCACGATGGGGCGCCTGCACATAGTATACTTGCCGTTAGAGAATTGTTAAATTTAAATTACCCGAATCGCTGGATTGGTCGTTGTCGTGATGCCCCTGTTTGTTGGCCTGCACGTTCTCCTGACCTAACACCTACGGATTTCTTTTTGTGGGGACACAAAAAGTATTGTTTATGCAACTCCTGTTGCCTCCTTAGAAGAATTACGCTTAAGAATATTTCAGGCAGCAGATGACCTTCGCAATAACCAAGAACTGTTTGTGCGAGTGCGTTATAACTTCAACAGACGTATTAGGTGATGCTTGCAGCAAAATGGAAATTATTTCGAGAATATTCTTTAAATTTAATTTTGCATTTTTTGTTTTTCGTTTGTATTAAATTTTATTTCAGATAAATAACTTTACCTGATACATGTCCCATAGTCATAAGTTAACAAACATTTTTCATTAATTAATAGCAAATTATTCTTAACGTTATTATTAAATTACCGGCTTATTGACAGAAAGTGTCAATTTATTAATATAATAAATAACAATTTATTTGTTATGACATCCGCTTATTTTATTTTATACAGATATAACGAATGTATTAAGACGAGTAGGTAACTATTTTCGAGGACAATAGTTGTTAACCATAATTCAAACACCATTTAAGCATCAGTTCTTTCCCCGTTACCTTGATTTACAATACTACATTACCATTCATTTAAATATAATCATTAAGTAGTCGAGAATGAATTTAGTAACGTAATAAAAAATTAAACCTCGGTTAAAATCGAGTACCTCGCTGGCTCTTATTGTATGTAGGTCAAACTAGCCGACATTTCATGCGATTTTCATGATATAAATTGTTTTTTATTGTCACCCTCGCATTGATGATGTTTATCTTTGGATTGGAATTTTATTGCGAAGTAACAAATAACATTGTATTGGTTGTATTGGATCATTGTAAATTTGGTTCAATATTTAAATAAAATTTAATGTCGGTAGAAATATAGCAAATTGTTATTTATCGTTAATGCATATGTTTCTATTATTTAATAATATTTAAAATAACATAATTTTAACGATATTGCACAAAAGTTACAAGTGCTGGAGAAACTCGGTATTATAGTTACTACACTGTATTCAAGGCAAGAAATTATATCGGATTTTTTATGCGGTGACCTAGAGTCAACCCTGGGTTTGAAATAATGGTTATAACCCGTTCTAGATCCTGTTGCAGAAAATGTAGATGAGCATAAAAATTGTGTTACAGGTAGAAGACAATGCACACACCTGAAGGAACCCTAGAGAGGGGTCAGGCACCTCCACCTTATACCGCCCCTGTGCATACGAAGCCGCCCTGCGAGGAGGGTGATATTATTCTGCCACATTTGATGTCCCTGCCAAACAAGGACGAATGCGACAATTTTGCCAATAGGTATGGTTAATTTTATTAATACAAAGTTTATTGTCAAAACTAACGTAACAAACTTTTCGCGCTGAAATTTATTTTTTATTCTTCTTCAAATATGCTTAATTTTATTATCCTGGTGCGATAATTTGATATATCTATATAGGAATTTTTTAAATCGAGTGAGAACCCATGAGCCTCAACACTAAAGATATCAATTCGGTATTTAAAAATTAAAAAAAACAAAAATTTCTTATCTGAGGTTGATTAAACAACGGAAATAATCATGTAGCTTCACAATACTTTTCAACCTTAAACCTTAGGGTTCCTAAAGCAAAACCTCAAATTCATCAAATCTAACCTCAAAGTAATACATATTGACTCTTTTCTAAATCCATGGGTATAATTACTTGAAAACTATATTTTTGAGCTTATATTTCCTAACTCTAAAGCCATAAACCTACACCCATAAATACCTAACCTCAAACTCTTCAAAACCGAACTTCAAACCCTCAAAACCCAACTGGAAATTCTAAAAACTTGAGCTCGAAATTCATAGAATGTATATGATCCACACCAAAGAATAAAAGTCCTTGAAAACTATTTTCTGGAACTTACTATTTTTATTTTTGAACCCCCTAACTTCTGTTCTTAAATGTCTAACCTCAAATCCAAGAAATCTGAGCTAGAAAGTCAACGAAGGAACCAAAGAATGCGACTCCTTGAAAACTCTCTCAAACCCTTGAAACTTATTCTCAAATCCACAGAAAATAAGTGGATATTTAGATAAATAAAATTTCATTCGATAAATTATAAAAATTTTAACAATTTCAGCCAAAAACTCAAACTCAAAATCTATAATATTTATCGAAATTATTCGATGGATTGTATTTCGTTATCTTTATTTATAAATGACTTAAGCCTTTTTATCGCGTCAAGGTAACTGACGCGATAAAACTATAGACTATACTGACTATACTAGACTATACTGTCTTTAAAACAGTTGTTCTCCTGTTGTTTTATTTTTATTAATTTTTTTGTTTTTACTTTCTGTTTTTTTTTTGTTTTTGCTTGTTATTCTTCTTTGTGCTTCTATTTTTTTATTCAATGTTATAAAAATTTTCATTTTATTTTTAAATACCGAATCATTATCTTTGGCGTTGAGACTGATGAATTCTCACTCAATTTAAAAAATTCGTATATAGATATATCAAATTATGGCACAAAGATCATAAAATTAAGCATATTTGAAGAAGAATAAAAAATAAATTACCACTGTACGGTTAAAATAGCCGAGTGTATAGATTTTTTTACCATATTTCCCACTGTGCGCTAGTTACAATGACAATAACAACC
The DNA here is from genome assembly GCF_000390285.2 of Anoplophora glabripennis. Lineage (NCBI taxonomy): Eukaryota > Metazoa > Arthropoda > Insecta > Coleoptera > Cerambycidae > Anoplophora > Anoplophora glabripennis. The sequence continues at coordinate 16,623 of NW_019416284.1, forward strand.
ATGCACTTTAAAGAGCATTATTGTAAGAGCAAATTTGAAGCTTTTTAAATAAAAAATTTAAAAGGCTGCTTTACTATACTAGGACTACTAGAAAATGAATTATTATCTGTCAAAGATAAAAAATCAAAATCGACTTTTCGTTGTAATTGAATGAAAATGGAGTATTATTCTATTATTTCATTCTTATTGTTAGAAGGTTTGAAAATAAAAACGTGAATCACCCTGTATAAATGTTGCACACATTTGGAGTCGATTGGGACAAAAAGAAACTAGTTAATATTATCGCTTTTTAACTAATTATTGATGAAAAACAAAAATATGTTCCATATTACCTCCTCTAATATAAAATGGATGCTGTAAAATTTCATAAAAATCTTAGCGTCCTTAAAATATATTTTAAGAACCGATATCCCAAAACCTTTTTTTATAGGTACATTGATTATTTTAAAGACGCATGTGTTACATTTTTTAAATAACAATATTAACAAAATGGAAAAGATAAACTAAAAATATTTCTTCTACCTTAATTCATAAAAAATAGCAAGCATCTGAGGGATGAGGTAAGTTCCATTTTCAATCGAAAGTATTATCTTTCGGATTAGAAACGATTAATGACGTCATCAATTATATTTTTTCCAGTGAGAAAGATCTCTTTTTTCTGATAAACTTTTATTAGAGAAATTTTTCTGTATTACTTCCCGTTTAAAAGTTATAAGCAATATCGTCCTAAAGAGTATCAAAAGAAATACCACCTAAAAGTCACATTAGGTGTGGAAGGATCAAGTAGTCGTTGGAAAATAATCTTCGCTGTTTAAAGTGCATAAATGTCATTAACAATAAGTAAAAAGATTAAACTCGATAATTCTTTAATACAGTTAAAACAAAAGGTGATGATAACAATAACCAAACTTAAAAAAATGAGGCAAACGCTTTCATACTACACACAAATTACAATCTATTCTCTATACGACCTCCTCTCATTTCAAGACACATTTCCAATCTTCGCCTGACTTTTTTGTGGGCTGCGTTTATTAACATTTCGCCGTTTAACTCATTACAAGCGTTTGTGATTTTTTCTTTCAAATGATTAATATCTCGCGAGGATGTTTTATAAAACTAATTTTTTAAAGCACCCCATAAAAAAAATCGTGGGGTGTTAGATTTGGTGACTTTCCGGGCCACTGAATAAATTTAGGTAACTCAAGCTGTTCAAGACTCAATTAAAACCTTACTGATGATGCCGCACCATACATTTACTCCAAAATGGCTTTTCTTTTGGACTGGATTTACAATCTGGATTTACAATGGACCAGTAGTGTTGTGCCTGTTTGGCAAACCATTACTGACTTTCTTCACTTTCGTCCGTCCAAAGAACGTGCCGAAAAGGTTCTGATCAACAGTTTCCACATTTACTACAATTTGAGCTATAAAATTAAGCCTGTTTTCAATGTGACGCTCAGGCAAATACTGCAAATTGTGAATTTTGTAATTATGATACCCATTGGTTTATAAAATTCGTTGAACGGCTGATTTATCCAAATTCAATTCCCGGCTAGTCTGCCGTATAGAATTTTGTGAATATTGTTCGAGATACCGTAACTCTAGCTGTATTAACATTGTTTCTTACCCTTCGGTCAATTATTTGATTTTTCCGAACAGAAAATGCATCTTCATTTCGTCGCAAGGGCGCCTCCAATCTTGTAAAGATTCTATACTCAGGAATGAGGCGCTCTGGATACCTTTCTCGATATAACTCTACAGCTCTTCTTGAATTTTTTTGTGAATCGCCGTAAATTAGCAACATATATCAAGTTTTTTGAATGAGAAAACATTTTGTAAGCACAAAAGTTATTTACGTTTGACGTTCGTATCTAGTAATCACAAGTATTTTGTGACATTTATGCACTTTAAACAACGAACATTCAATTATTTTCCAACCACTACTTGATCATTCCACCACGAATGTGATTTTTAGGTGGTATTTAGGTGGAGACTATTTAGAATGTTATTGCTTATAACGTTTAAACGGGAAGTAATAATGAAAAATATCGCTAACAAAAGTTTATTAGAAAAAATAGAGCTTTTTAACAGCAAAAAAATTTGGGAATGTTTCTGGAAAAAATATAATTGATGACGTCATTAGTCGTTTCTGTCTAATCCCAATGATAATACTTTCGATTGAAAATGGAGCTTACCTCACCCCATTTAACACCACGTGTCCCAAATTTTATTAAAATTTTTTGTATCGTCACAGTAGGCCCATACTATTGAGTTTGAGACACCGTTTTTTCTAAAAATTTAAATGCTTACTATTTTTTATGAATTAGGGTAGGTTGAAGAAATATTTTTAGTTTATCTTTTCCATTTTGTTAATAGGTATTGTTATTAAAAAAATTTAACACATGCGTCTTTAAAATAATAATAATTAATGTACCTATAAAAAAAGTCACCCTGTACATTCCACACATAAATTTTCCTAATTATTGGTGTATTATCAAAACAACAGTTTGCGTAGTTAAAAATTATTTAATTTAATACACTATGATGTACTAATTTTTGAACGACTTGAAAATCTTTATCCCAGTATTTGATTTTTAATTTGAAGCAAATCTCTCAAATGTTACAATTGCATGCATGCAGCTCCTCTTAGTCGTACTATGTTTTAGTAAAAGCATCTGAGAGTTATTAAATAATATATAATTATTAGCATCTGGTGGTTTGAGAAAGCACTCATTTTATGGAGTACTACCGCATTAAGTGGTGCACTAGTAGACACATTACATTGTGGACATCTCGGTATTTCCATCAGGCCATTTGTAATTTAATAATATTTAATTAATCACGAGAACGGGCTTTCCTTGTTAAAAATAGATACATAATTGGTAGTTTAAAAAATAAGCAGTCTGATGATAATGACGCAGGAAGTCAATACATGTTATTATCCTAGTTCAAAAACTTACTCACGATATGTTTTTTATGTCATATCGAGTTTCTCACAGGTTTTTCGAACAAAAACCACAATTACTGGGTAACAAATGTCAACACGGATATTGAATCAGATTTTGAGATTAATTTATTACCTGCATAGGTACTACTCAATCTGTAGTACTATTCGTAATGGACTTTTTACAATTAACAAAACGAGTGGTGGATATAGTCAACATTCAATACGTTTTGCAAGTTCTTCTACCTATCGACAACAGCTCATACTGTACGAGGTTTTTTTAAAAAAATAACCGCACTTTATTTTTTTCAACTTCATTATTAATTTTATACATTTATTGATCCTTCAAAGTACTCCCCTCTTCTATTCACACAATTTTCCCAGCGGTATTTCCATTTCGCGAATCAGTACTACATAGCTTCATTTTAAATGGCCTCTAAAGTCCGTGTTATCAATAGTCTGAAACGGCGTCCTTTCCGCACCGATTTTAATTTCGGAAATAAGAAAAAAACCGTAATGAGCCAGGTCTGGCGACTGAGGAAGGTGAGAGAGGACAGTAATCTGATTTTTGGCACAAAATTGACGAACTGACAAAGCTGAGAGTGCGAGCGCATTATCAAGGTGCAAGAACCATAAGTTGTCTCGTCATAACATCTGGTCTGGTAACCTTTGTAAAACGCCTTGATAGTACACACACACACATCCTTTGAATAAATGTTTCATTGCCATTGGATTGTTGAAGGAGTTGCCGACAAATGTCCACTTATTTCAAAAGTTAAAACGTTTCCGCGAAATTTTTTTCCATTTTCACGCAAAATTTACGTTGCATAGTTGTTCCAGAAAATTGCACATTTCAAAAATTGTCACTAACACTTAAACACGTTCCACTCAAATAACGATATCACGAGATATTAAACTAAATGAGATATTAACAATCCAAGAACATGCGGTTACAGATGAGGTTATGCGCAACGAAATCCTGCCAACCGCATACCACTAAATATCTCCAATAGCGCGTAATTCAAAAAGTTCGATAATTTTTTGAACAGACCTCGTAAAGGGCTTTCCTAAGTTGCCACCCAATTTTTTAGGAGATAGTTCAACAAAAAATAAAAATATCTCTTTATACAGGGTGTCCCTTTCCTCATGGAAAAATATTAGGGGTAGTATATGTAAAGTTTTTTCTTAAACGCCTGTTTTCGAGATACAGTGTGTTGAAGTTGTTACTTTCCAAATGGTTTTCCTTAATTATCTTTAAATCGGCTAAAGATAAAAATGTCAAAATTTGTACACGAGTAAACATCAACTGTGCGTTAAGAATAATTTGCAAACGGTTTCTTTCTGAAAAGCAGTGTCGTCGATACAGGTAATTGAAGAGGTACAATCGAAGAAAAAATATGTTAAAAGTCAAAATTTATTACATTTCTAAACGGTTCCGTAAACTCTGAAGCATACTACAAAAAAAAGTATACTTGTTGAAATTCGGAAGCATGTACTATTTTCGAGAAAAATGAAGTTGCACAGAAGAAAATAGGGGACAATTTCAGCATCTACTATAGTATTTTGAGTTTTGCTCATTTATTTAATTGTGCAGCTGATTTGTTCCGTATGTCTCCGAGTCTGTTTCCTAATATTTTTCTGTTCTTATCATTTTTTTAAGCATTCATGTCCATTAACAGTTCAGTTCATTCAACATTTGTTTATTTTAGTAATGGTAGTGTAGTATAGTTTACAAAATCTAAAATTAGTTATTAATAGATAATTAATTACCATAATCCGTTTATTTTTATTTACTTTTTTAAATGTTAGTTTTCAACAAGCTGAAACTTAAAATAAATTTTAATTATTTTTTTTAGTTAATAAAATGTTTTACAATTTAACTATTTCATGTGATACGTAAGAAATTAAAATTATAGTCTTAAATGCAAATACTGTTGGTAGCTAAATGTCTTCAGCTCATTCAATGGTAAAGTCCTCTTTCAATTTAATATTTTGTTAATGTACTTGTGCCGCTTTATGTAAGCAAAAACAATGTAACTTCATTTTTCTCGAAAATGGTACATGCTGTCGAATTTCGGCAATATATAATTTTTTTTGTAATATGTTTTAGAGTTTACAGAACCGTTTAGAAATGTAAAAAATTTTGACTTTTAACATTTTTTTTTCGATTGTACCCCTCCAATTACCTGTATGTAGCGACACTGCTTTTCAGAAAGAAACCATTTGCACATTATTCTTAACGCACAGTTGATGTTCATTCGTGTACAAATTTTGACATTTTTATCTTTAGCCGCTTAAGGAAAACCATTTGGAAAGTAACAACTTCAACACACTGTATCTCGAAAATAGGGCGTCTAAGAAACGTTACATGAACTACCCCTATTATTTTTCCATGAGGAACTTGCACACAACTTTTTTTTAAACATGAACGGGACACCCTGTATAAACTTTTTTCCGAAATAATTAATAAAGGAATGTGTGCTGACAATGGTACATGGTCGATCTGCCTGTACATGAGAGCGACAACGCAAAGTAAAGAAATCCGTGCGATAGACAAGGATGGCTATAGTGAAGACGTTTCATAATCTGAATAGTCACTTCCGCTTCTAAACGTCTTCAATACAGCCATCCTTGTCTATCGTACGGATTTCCATGACTTGCTTTGTCACTTTCACGTAAAGGCAGATGGACTATGTGGATTTTCCAGCCGTGTATGTCTTTAAGGGGGATGATGGACGTCATAATTTTTGGGATATCTTGAAAATCTTTCGAGATATTATCGAAAAAATATTTATGTAAATATATATTTCTATTTTTTATGCAGTACCGTTGCTGGAATTATTGGGAGACAACTGAGACTAGACTAGACTATAATTGAATGTATTCTAACAGAAAAAGTCGTAAGGTAATGTAAATGTGTATATTTAATGAACCCTACCCTTCCCAAAGTCAAATTGCACAGTGCTTAGTATCGATTCTTTTCTTTGTCTGTGTATCGTGTACCATTCGTTAACACAATCTAATTTTATATTCAAAGAGTACTTTGGAGACCACTTAGCTCTGCTTTCCCACACTATACCAATTATCCACCGGACGTACTGTGTAACCCGGTCTGTTTTTATAATCGCTTCAGTCAGGTTCGTTTCTTCAGGTGGAATATCTTTCGCACTTGGCTTGTTTCTATAGAAACTTGATTATTATTATTTATATTTATATCAATAAGTTTCTAAATTTATTATAATATGTACCTGGACAGGATATAATTAAATGTTAGATATAGATACAGATAAAAAAAACTCATGGAAGAAAAAATAATTGATGCAATAGGTATACCGAGCGAAACAGTTAAATATTTTTTATCTCAAATGTTTCTCCCAATTTCTTTCTCTTTTAATTCTCTTCATTCTGACTTACCAAATACCTACCCTTTAATTTACTTCAAATTGAAGTCCTTATTCTTGTTTGTATTCTTGTCAAGTGTGATTGTTTATTTGTATTGGTAAATGGTCTCATAAAATATATATGTCGTAAGACTGACTTGTTTTGTAGTAAAATTTCACATATGGTTTTTAAGTACAAAAAACAGCATTCACTAGTAACCGTATGACCTAGATCAGTTAACATTAATAAAAATCATAATAAACGACGGTACGTGCGATGTTTACGTGTTACAACACAAAATATATGGTAAATAAACTGCATCGACAAAATATCAATTCAATCACTACTTACCCTAACAAAAATTTAGTGCACGAACAACTGGTAATACTAATTTTATGGCAACTGTAATAGACACAAAGTTATCAGATCATGCCGGTATTCAATTTTTCTCGCTTCAGTGTCAGTAACAATCATAATAAACTACAGACCTATTACAGATCAGGGCTTAAGATTGTTATACAGGGTAGCCCATCGAAAACGTACCGCAAGGCATTACAGGGTAGTAATGAACTTTTAGGCAAAATCGAAAAACAGGTAAAGTTTGCTTCTGAGGGGGACAACTTTTGGCGCAAAAAGCATAGCAAAATCTTCAACCCCCTAAGTGGGGGTGCCATCCCCCAAATTTTTTTAAATGGGAATGGGGGTCAAGTGGGGGGTCATTAGAAAGGGCTTTTAATTCTCTATACATCGATTCTTACTTTTTGAAAATCGATCCATTATTTTAGAAAATATGCAGCTTTGAAAATACGAACAATATTTTTGACGAGAAATGCGAAAATCGATTTAATTTTACTTCAAAACTTACGGTATTAGCTTGGTAAATTCCTTCAAAAGAATTCGCTGTTTTTTTTTTTGATTTGCGAATTCTTTAGCCTGATTTTGGTGAGCAAAAAATTGTCCGCTTTTTGTTTCGTATTTAGATAGGCCACAAGAAGTTGCTAGATAACTGTCTTGTGACTTGTAGTTGAAGAGTACCAATACTGCCGAGTCTTTTAAATTGATTAATTATGGTGTACTCAATTCCAGAAAGAGTAGAAATTATTGAGCTTTTTTTCAAAAACAATGAATGCGGAAATCGGGTCGCCGAACTGTTCAACCAACGGCATCCTGAGAAACATGCGTCTGGAAAAATTGTTCGCGAATTGGTGGCCAAATTTCGCGAAACTGGCTCCGTTCATAACAAAAAGAGGCAGGTTGAAAATCCGGTACTAAATGAACCTACGGAAATAGCGGTATTGGGGCAAGTGGCAATGGATAGTACGCTGAGTACAATGCAATTGGCTACTGCGACAGGAGTGAGTCGTACAAGTGTCCAACGAATATTAAAAAAATACAAATTCCATCCTTATAAGATTCGGCTAGTGCAAGAGCTAAATGAAGACGATTTTGATCGTCGTTTGCAATTTTGCGAAATAATGACTGAACGAGCGATAAACGATAATTTCCTCTTTAATGTGTGTTTTTCGGACGAGTGTACGTTCTTCTTGAATGGTTTAGTGAATCGCCATAATTGTCGTTACTGGGCTGATACCAATCCAAGGATTTTCCATGAGACACACTCCCAACACCCCCAGAAGTTGAATGTATGGGCAGGTATTTTTGGAAATTCCATTGTAGGTCCTTTTTTCCTTCCTGGAAATTTGACAGGCGATATGTACTTGGATTTACTACAAAATGTCATCGACCCAGCTCTAACAAATATCATAGAGGACGACCCTGCTTACAATGAACACGAACTGATTTTCCAGCAAGACGGAGCTCCTCCACATTACTCGCTCAATGTGCGCAATTACCTAAATGAGACGTTTCCAGGACGCTGGATAGGACGAAGAGGTGCAATTGAGTGGCCCCCTCGGTCACCCGACTTAAATCCTTTAGATTTCTTTCTCTGGGGGCACATTAAAAGCAAAGTTTACAGCACTCCACCTGATACCTTGGAAGATCTGCGAGGACGAATCATTAATGTATGTCGCGAAGTAACACCGCAAGTGCTCCAGAATGTTCGACAACGGTTTGAAGACAACCTGTATCATTGTATGCAAGTTGGCGGACAACATTTTCAGCATTTACTTGACTAATACCGTAAGTTTTGAAGTAAAATTAAATCGATTTTCGCATTTCTCGTCAAAAATATTGTTCGTATTTTCAAAGCTGCATATTTTCTAAAATAATGAATCGATTTTCAAAAAGTAAGAATCGATGTATAGAGAATTAAAAGCCCTTTCTAATGACCCCCCACTTGACCCCCATTCCCATTTGAAAAAATTTAGGGGATAGCACCCCCACTTAGGGGGTTGAAGATTTTGGTATGCTTTTTGAGCCAAAAGTTGTCCCCCTCAGAAACAAATTTGACCTGTTTTTGGATTTTGCCGAGAAGTTCTTTACTACCCTGTAATGCCTTGCGGTACGTTTTCGATGGGCTACCCTGTATAATAAAGTTGAGGAAACCAATTGGAGTTTTGTTAGTGATACATGTATTGATATAGACATAAAGGTTGAACTTTTTCTTAAGGTGTTACTCGATGCAGTTGAGGTCTGTTTACCAATGAAAACTAAAACGCAACATAATTTCAAATCTAGTAATACTGCCTGGTTTACTCAAGAGTTTGTCACTATGAGAGAAAAATTAAATTTCTTAAGAGACGTTAATTGTCAGCATCCAACCCTCATGTCCAGGGAAACCTTCAATTCATATCGCAATAAGTATCGTCTTGAATGATCTAAAACCAAAAAAGCGCCAATGACAACTATATAAATACATCTACCAATAAACAAGCAGCAATGTGGAACCTCATAAAAAATAAAAATGACCGCAGTTCACTTGTAAGCGATTCATTAGACGCTAATGACTTTAATACTTATTTTTCCAATATTGCATAGCATCTTTTGAGTGAGCTCCCGCTTCCCAACAAGTTACCTTTCGAGTTTTTGACTGCCCCGAGATTATGATGACAAACAACTTTTACATTCAGAGAGTTGTCTTTTAATGAAGGAAGAACTATTTTAATTAACTTAAAAGTAAAAAAAGCAAAAATGCTTTGGATGTTCCATTCTTGGAAACTCTTAAAAACATTACAATTTTTCCACTATTTAAAATAATTATTATTCCTGTTTTTAAGAAAGGTGAAAAAGATGCCGTATCTAACTATCGACCAATATCTCTTGTTGTTCCCGTTCTGGCAAAGCTTTTCGAAACTGCAGAGTATTTTGAAAACAATCATTTATTGCATTCTAGTCAATACGGTTTTAGGAACAAAAGGTCAACAACTTTAGCTATTGACCAGTTGACTACGATTATTTTAAACAATTTCGAATCAAACAATGTTGTCAGTGGAAATTTTTACGATTTGACTAAGGCATTTGACTGTGTCTCACAGACTCCTCTTAAATAGACTAAAATTTTACAATTTTGGTGACAATAGCGTGTCCCTTATTGAGTCTTATCTGTCGAACAGAACTCAGTATGTTTTTTATAATTCTTGTTCTTCACACCTAACAAAAATAGTTCATGGAGTTCCCCAAGGCTCAGTATTGGGCCCTATTCTATTTCTTATTTATGTCAATGATTTCCCAAATTGTGATATAACTACTGACTTTATTTTATTTGTCGATGATACTACCGCTTTAAAGTCAAATAATACTTAATTAAACTCACAGAGGATTCAGTGGATATCTACGCTGCCGCTGATAAAGGACTGGTTTATTGCTAATAGATTGAACCTAAATGTTGACAAAACTCAATCTTTGCTTTTTACACTTCACCATATCAATACTTGTGATAACTCAAATAGCATTAAATTTCTTGGAGTTCACCTTGACACTAAATTGAGTTGGGAAAAACATGTCAATGATTTATCCGCATGTTTATCTAAGAATATTTTCCTACTGCGTAATTTGGATCGTGTAGTATCTAAGCCTGTACTCATATCTGCATATTATGGCACTTTTCATGCCACCATGGCTTATGCAATTTTGAACTGGGGTCATTCGTCTCACAGTGATAAAATATTTGGTTTACTACGTAAATGTATTAGAATTAAGGCTGGAATAAAATACAGAAATTATTGTCGGGAGCACTTCAAACTGCTAAATATTCTTATAATGCCGTCAGTTTACATACTTGAATGTCTCATTTATATAAAAAATAATCAGAATAGATTTGTTCGACATGAAAATTTTCATTTTCATCATACAAGAGAGCGACACAATATTAGACCAAAATTTCATAGTTTAGCGAAATCCAGAGATTGCACAAATTATTTTTTCATTAAATTCTTTAATAGACTTCCGTCTGATATTCGATCACTAAATTCAGTCTATTTTAAGGCCAGAACTAGAAAGTATCTTAAGAGAAAAGCTTTTTACAATTTTAATGAGTTCCTTGCTGACCAGTTTTTAGATATATAATGTATGTTCGTAATATTCACTTTTTTATGCTGTTTACGTTATATTTATCTGAATGTGTTTTTTAGCTTTAGTGTAGCATTGCTTATATGTTGTATCTTTCGTGTTTTTCTTTCTTTGACTTGTGTAAACATTTTAATGTATAGACACCAATAAATGATTTGATTTGATTTGGTATGTAAGCTGTTGACAACTTTTCGCTGATCGGCCTGTATTTGTACATTTTCATCTCAAAAGCTTAAAACTTAGAACCTGGTGTTTATGTAGAATAGAACACGTTCTGTTGTGGTTCCCAATTTACTTGATAACCCCTCGATAGCACTTTTAAGCTTTCGACTGTTTTGATTTTTTGCACTCTTTTTGTTTGATGCTTTTTTTTGTGTTCCTCGACTTTCCTAGATTTTGAGCTATTGAGCACTTGCGCGTCGACTTAGAATTGTAGTGAAGTCTTGGCGATTCTGACTACAGAAAAGTTTATTTGTGTATAATACTGGTTTGATTATGCACAATAGACTGTATACTACTAGATACATCGGCAGGCCAGGGCCAGGCATTTGGCCCTGATTAATGGTCTGCGGAAGAAGAGTCGACGTTCAGTCACCCATATTAATGGCTACGTCAGATTCTTGTTGTAGAATATCTGGCGCTCTCGGAAAGAAGATGTTACTGTCTTTTCAGTTGTATAGTGCCTTTGGTGGCCCTTAAACGGTTTCTGTGAGATCGGGCAGATTTCTTAAAAAATTCGAAACATCGGTGATTTTATTGGCGATTCCTGGAAGTTTTTGACTATAATTCTGCCCAAAACCATCATTGACTGCGGGTGTATTCTCCTTTGGTACCGTGTGGTTGGAGCGGTTTTGGGCCTGATGGCGCACTTGCCAGTAGTATTGGTTTGTATTTACTGACAAAGAGCGACCTTCTAATCTGCAGGTGATATAAAAACAAGGTGAACATTATACTTGGCGAAATAAATGTGGGAAACAACGACTCTGCGAGCTAAAATCCCAATTAACATTGGTAGAAATATCTGGTAAAGTAATGCTAAGATTGTTAGTCAGAAGTATCACCAAACATAAACCGGTTTCGAATTATTAGTTCTCATCAGTATGCCGTAGTTATGTATTGAACGTGGGTTGTCGACTTTGGTTGTGAAATAATAATAAGTTTTTCTTTTGAATACTAATTACATGAAAACAGCTTGGTACCGTGTCTAAATAAAGTTACAAAATATTAAAAAATATCTAAGTATGATGACACTCGGCTCTAGATGGGTAAAGAGTAGTGCCGCTGCCATAAGAATGCAATTATGTCGAAATAATTCCAAGAAAAGTCATGACAGGTTTCTATTAGAAAACGTAGAAATTCAAAGTAAATTCCTGCATGAAATACCACTAAGCCTAAAGTCTTTTTATTTATAGGTACAGGTTCATAGATGTACAGAGCATTAATACAATAAGTAAATAATAAATGAAGATACAATATTTTTATTAAATAGTCTCCGAGGACACTCATATTTGGAGACTATAAACATCATCAAAGTTACAATTTTTTTAACTGTACAAGCGAACAATTTCTCATTACAAATTCGGCATTATTGTTGGACACCTATAAATTAGGACACTCTGTAGTATAATTTTTTTATTGTTTTTTTATAAGGTGAATTTAATAATCTATTTATTTAATTCCTTTTTTTTGATATTAGTATACATACAAAAAAAAAACAAAATACTGTTTCAGCTATAGTCTGTTTAAAAATGAAATAGAGTAATAAAAGCTTATTATGTATGCAAATCGTAAATAAATGTAGTACTGGTGCTTATATTCAATATTTTTATATTATGTATTATCGGTATAGATGAGGTGTACTTTTAAAAAAACTTTGTGTGGCCGGGTTGTACTAAATTGTAGCAGGTAGTTAAAATTTAATCCCCGACAATCCGTCTTTGTCTATGCCGCTTCAATTTCTCGGTCCATTTCTCTTATAAGTAAACAATATAAAAACAGCATTTCAAAACATGAGGCTACTTTAACCATCATAACCGGGTTAAGAGGGTTTTTAGTAATTCAAATAAAATTATTCAATATTATTATCAAAATATTTATTTAAATTTAATGAATAGACTTTTATTCCACACAAAAATATATGTACAGTAAAGAAAATAAAAAAGTAGGTATATTAAAATTCATCCTCTGAATATTTTGATGAATTATCTTCGTCTCCTAGATTGATAACGATAGGTTCCACAGTAACGTCGTAAATTATCGAGTTCCCACTTTTCCACGATGTCGTCAACACTGTTGGTAGGATTTTGGTGTTTCAATGCATTAAATACATACATTTAATATAATAATCTTCTCATTCTGAGACAGCGCATATCTTTTCACGCGTTTAGCAGGTACGTAATCTGATAAGCTCGACATTTTACCAAAACAATATTATATCCACTGGCATAATAGTCACTAAACACAAGTCGAACTACTAGTCTACTGCACTAGCACGTCTTCGTATATTCAGCTCTAAGACTGGATTGATCTGTCACAATACACTGGCTCCTGCCATATGATGTATCCAGTAAAATATACTAATGTACACCCATTACCTGTTAGCATTAGTGTTACCCGATAATTACCTGAAACGAAATATTATCACGCCCATGGCCGGTTCTTATCTCGGGGTTTTATTACTCTCCTTCATTTCCAAACAGACTAATAGGTATTCTTATCGACCTCTGTACTTTAGGTGAGAAATAGGCTACTAGGTATATTTCATCTTAGGCTATTCCAAAACCATACTTCTACAGTTTCATTAAATTATATAAAAATTAGCAAAATATGTACTTATCTTTTTAAAATATTTTTGAATGTCTGTATTTAAAAAAACAAAATTGATCTGATTAGGTTTATTTCCATCCAAAGAAACTATGGCCATTCCGTATCAATTATATAGGGTGTTTCATAATGATGTGCAAATATTTTAAGGTGTTTATTAATTTTAGGGGGGTTGCTTCCAATAAATTTTTTCGATTTGAGCCTTTCCTGAGAAAATATTCAAATCTCAAAATGGCCGAAAAAATTAGCTATTTTTTAAATTAAATTTTTAGGTCATATTTGCTTAACTTTTCCTATTAATACAAAACAATTTTTGCAAAAAGCATGTCAAAAATGACAATCGTTTTTGGTAACTGTTATGCTAACTATGTATACCTAATCGGCATAGATAAATAATTAATTTTTTTGCTCGTAAACCATTAGGTAAGTATACGAAAAAATAGGAAGAGCAAAAAAGTAAAAAAGGTTTCTAAATGAAATGTAGTATTATAAGCGATTTTTCTTGTTGGAATTGACTAAAAGAGAGAGAGAGAAATAAAACCAAGGGGTGCTAGACTACCAAAAAAATACCATTCAACTAGTTATTAACGTGTACCAAAATTCAAATTTCTAAGTTTAACCGTTCTCCTGAAAAAAAAATAATGGCTAATTTTTTCGCCCATTTTGAGATTGGAATATTTTCTCAGGGAGGGCTGGAATCAAAAAAATATATTGTAAATATTATATACAACTAATGAACATTTAAATTGGATGAATAAATCCTAATTCCAGGCACCTTCGCCATTTTATTTTAAGATGTTCTGGAATCTGGAGTTGCTCTATAGTTGAAGATTTTAAACTTTGAGCTAAATCTCTTCCATTTTTTTTTTCAAAAAAGGAATTATTGAATGTCTCGTGAATAAATATTCACATATAGAATCATTTAAGCGATCGAACAGAACTATCTATGTTCTACAATATAGTAAATGCAAATTAATTTATAAATTTGTGGTGTAATTAATTTTCACATTTAAATTATTTTTAGTTTAATTAAGGAAGATAACATTACGAATGAACGTTTTCTTTTCAAAACTGAACCTGTGCAGTCGCAATCAGATACAGGATCAGTACAAAAATTCAGTAATAAATGTATAATTAATGTTTTATTCATGACTTGAATTACGTAAATAGTTACTACGTTCAACTGTGCTTCAATTAGATATTATAAAATGAGTTATACTCAATATACAGTTCCATTCTATTCCTAGAAAATAGTAAACGTAAGAAGCAGTATGTAGGCATCACTGTAAGTGCATACAAACATTGACATTGTTGGTTGTTGACTGGTGGGAACTTTTTCATGGCCCACCTAATATAATTTGAATTTGATGAAAACACTTTATTATTACCTTATCGTTATACCTAAGTTATGTAATTAAAGTGAGAGACGTAAAAACAACTGGCTATAATTTTTGTATTAAAAATTTGATGAATTCAATGATTTGCGTATTTCACGCATCATAACAGTTTTCTCACTATTATCCGAAAATTAGATGACGGTTCCAAGTATATACTGTGTTGTACCTAAGTGGTTGTATTAAGCAGTTTATGAATTGTAGTGTTGGTTCAACTTCAGCAATTGGTTTGTTAATGGAAAGAGTGTAATTTTTTATTAAACACTGGTGGTAGTTATATAAAAATATATAAAGGGTGTCTCAAAAAGTCTGGATAAAATTCCACCACAAATCTACAATTTTTTTAGTGTTTCTTCAATAATTTCATTATTAATTGTAGTAAATACATAAAAAAATGGCATGGAGAAATTTTGTGGCATGGCAAATTGAAATCTGGTCCCGATTTTGATGTACACCTTTGCAGTACCTTACTTACATTTAACTTTTATTCTCTCGCGTTTTTTTATAAAAAAAGGTATGCACCTACCTCGTAAATGTCGTTTTGAATGAGCATTTTTGGATATTTGGTTTTAAAGGCTTCGTTCCATAAATTCGTCATTACTTTCTAACTCTAATTAAGACTGGTCCAGACTAGTTCTAAAATTTTGAAGCGAGTTTAGAGGCCAATGAACCAACAAAATTAAAAAAAATAAAGATCAATGGACCAAAAACGACAGGTATGCAGAAGCCAATGGGCCAACAATAATAAAATTTAGAAAAATGTGAAGATAATAATCCGTCCTTAAAATATGGACAACATTTTGTATTTGTCCTCACAATTCTTCGTCTGTGTTTACAGATGTAGAGTATACCATGGATTTTAAAGTTCCCGTGGAAAATAATCTAACAGTGTTAGAAAAAATTGTTGTTCAAAACGACATTTATCAAGTATGCCTTTTTTAAATAATATTTGATAAAAAAATCAATACACCAGGGCATATAAAAGTTATAACCATTTAAATGGGTACAAAATACCTACTGTAGATGACGCCCTTTAACAATGTGCAGCAAATTCGAGACTAGATTTAATTTTTTAAGCCAGAAAACTTCCATTTTCTAAGTTTTATGTATTTATTACAATTCATAATCCTGTTATTGAAGGAAAACTAAAATAAAATTGTAGCTTCAACACCTTGTATCTCGGAAACATTAAATTTTTGACTAAGGTAACTTGGATTAGATCGTCATAGTTTGACCCCAAGAATATGTGGTAGAATTTTGTCCAGACCTTTTAGGACCAGTATATTATTCAGTATCGAAGGGTTCTTACATTATTTCGTTTTTTTTTAATATTTTTAGAACTGAAAAAATCAAGTAACAATTTTGTAATTTAATGCAATTAATGTTACTAAGCTAATACATATTTCCAATTTCGCGTACTGAATAAATTGTGACAAAATTGCGGACAAATTATTAATACATTTCTTTAAATTTAAATTATAAAAAAATAATCAATTGTAAATCGAAAATAAATATTACAATATAAATAGTTACACACCTATTGCGAGGAAAACATTCTCATTCATTTAAACCGGTAACCTTGGACATTTTCTACTAGGATCTTTCCAGACTCCCATGTAAATCAATTAATTTTTTGTGTGTATTGGTTCATGACTTTTAGAGATAGCTTCATTGGCTTAACCAGGGAATAAATCGATTTGGGTATACCTATGAATATAACAATATGCGTGGAAATATTTTAGTTAAGAAGACAAATGTTAGTAAAAATCATTGAAAAGTTAAAATATTACTTTAATTTTTGTATATGTAGGATGCAACTAAAATGCTTGGCAAACTTTAAAGGCGGATTTTATGTCAAAATTAACGAGAAAAGTGTTCACAAGATGTTAAAGTCTAAAAGAAATATGTTTTTAAATTATAGGAAAATGGCTAAAGGAATTTTATTCGTTACATATTTTTTCATGTATAAAAGCGTAGTTATGAGGTAGAAGTAATTTTCGTTTAGAATTTTTCTTTCCACCAATATACAGGGTGTCTCATAATTAGCGTCCAATAATTTGCCACTTGATTTTAATGCCTAAAATAAGAATATTTTTTCATATAAAATGGGGCCTCAAAAAATTAATTTTTTTTAAATTTTTCCGAAATGGGTTGAAGGGAAATTATGAATGTTGACATCGTGAACGCTCATTAAAAGTCGAAATAGATCATGTTAAAATTTTTCAAAAATTTAATTAAGAGGCTCGGTTAAAATTTTTTACATGTTACTATTTTCAAATTTAAACAGTAAAATTTGATAGATCTGATACTTCTATTAAAAATGGTAATGTAATCGAAAAAGTAATCCGTTTTCGAGAAAAATCAGTTTAAATATGTTGTAACACTTCCCAAAGTGTGCTTTTCTAAGCACTTAAATCCGTTTTTCTTGGAAATGGAGCATTTTATCGAAATAAAGAGTACCTTTTTTGTAGAGGAACTGAAGGTCTATCATATGTTGGCCTCTGAATTTGAAAATATCGACAAGCAAAAAAATTGGGGCAAATTTTAGCTGACGACCCCTCCAATTGAGATGCCCCTGATCAAAATTTTATGATGGTCTATTTCGACTTTTAATGAGCGTTCATGGTATCAAAATTCATAATTTTCCTTCAACCGATTTCAGAAATATTAAAAAAAAATGAATTTTTTGAGGCCGCATTTAGGGGAGCGTAGTTCCCTTAGGAAGTATTTCTCGATCTATGAAAAAATATTCTTATTTTTGGCAATAGAATCAACTGGTAAATTACTGGACACTAATTATGAGACACTCTGTATTTTAAAGTAGATATAGTATTGTGAAAGAGAATAACAGACTTTACAAAAATATAATATAATATTTGCTGGAAGTCGTTAGGATATATTATTTTTAAGATACATGGTAAAAATTAATTCTATGTGTACATAATTATTGGTAGAATTGTCATGACATTGTTATTTTTGATATTACATTACCTAATAATAGTTCAAATAATCTGTTTACAAATAAATTAGATAGGTACATGGTTTTCGAGATTTAATAACACTTTTCCATTAATTTTTAACAAAGCTGCATTATAAAAAGAAAGGATTACCGGGCACATATTTTTTATCAGAATTGTTCTTTTGATTTGTGGAGTAGATTCCGTCATTAAAATTTTACTATATCTTTATACCCTGGAGGTTTGTATAACTGTAACAGTGAAGAGATATTGTTTCTAACTTGGTTATATTTTCTAAAACGCTGGACAAAAAATTGCACATATAAACGCCCTTAACGAAAGAGGATCTATTAATTACAGATTTATATAAAAAACATAAGTAAATGTACTCTTTGCAAGAAGGTATTTTACTTTCTTTTGTGTGCCAGTTTGGATATTATTACTTAAGGTTAAAAAAAATTAAACTATAGTACTTCGACTTTTTATTTTTTCAAAAAGTTAAAAGAGCCAAAGAGGTATTAATAAATATCATATTACCTGAACTATCAGTTTATTTTAATTTTAACTTTTAAGATAAATTACGGGAATAATTTAAAATTCCACAAAGTGCATTACCTTCAGTAATCTTTTGTATACAGTGCCTTCAAACATGTCCTGATATGTTGATTTTACTTAAACAGTAATAAATTGTACATAAAAATACCTACTATAGACGATAATACAAGCAGATATTAAAACATCGTTACCGCAAGTGAATTTAAAATTAATTTTGTGACCTTTACACCAGCCTTCAAATTTGTATTACATTAATGTTTTTAAGGTTCGAATAGTATTTTAAACTATAAGGATTATTTATTGTTCTTTTGTGTATTTATCTCCTAACGACACAGTACGTTAAGACAATAAACTGATGTGGGAATTTTATTTTCAGCATGCAAATATCATCCGATGGTCTAGACTTAAAAATAAATTATGACTACTGTTTTGTGACGGAATAGTGCTTTGGTTATATGGAAGTGAATATATTATCTCTTATCTCTATTATAATTTCAGATTATAGCTAGACTAAAGTGAGAATTAGGCGGAGCTAGGGGGGTTGAGGATTTACATTTTTAATTATTATAAACAGTCGTGGGCAGTTTACGCCCGTCGAATACGTACATTAAATTTTAATTTTAGATTTGCATAATAGGAGGATTAGAAGGACTGATCAGATATGCCAATAATATAAGAATAATTAAAATATATTTTACCCCTGTATTTCTTTAAAGCTCGTCGCACAAAACTATAATAAAAATCGGAAGAAAAATGATAAGTTTAAAGATAAAGGATTATTTTTTTCATTATACAGGGTGATTCACAACTTATCCAAAAAAATTTGGGAATAGATGCAGCATGAGAAATGGAGTCAATATTGTAAAAAAAATTTTTGTAAAATCCTTATAGTTTCTGAGAAAAAAAATTATTTAAGTTATAGCACATTAAACCACTACATAGCTGGACAACTGTAGTCTCTAGCGTCATTCGCAATACGCGTGGAGAGCCATGTGACTTCTAATACTGAAATCTTTACCTGTTATCTGTGGTATTTACATCAGTTTTTTAGTAGTTAGTGTCCAAAATGGCTTGCGTGTATAGCAACTCAGAGTTGATGGATATAGTTTTAATTTATAGACAACATTTGTATTATGGTGAAGTATTTGTGTTATGGTGAAGCACGACATCATTTGTGTTAGTTCGTAGAATGTGAGTAAGATTGACCCAAATGTGTTTACACGTGAGTGGATAAAATTTTGAACAATTGCTGTTGCAGCATGGGTATGTCAAATGATTTTATTATTTAAAAACACAAATTAATTTTATTAATAATTAATAAAGGCAAAAGCATTTGAATTTGCCGATATAAAATAGGTGCGATAAAATTCTATTTACATATTTCTTTCCTTGCGAAAGTTTTTGTCCGTTTCTATCACGCCGCTATACCAGTCGCATTTTGCGATGTCAGGTTTTACAGTGGACCAGTTTCCAGTGCCGTGCAGAAGTGTATTTTTAAATCAATTTCGAACTGACCTTTTTGATTTTTTCTTTACAAAATTGTATTTATAAGGGTCCCCTGTACATCCAGAATTTTTTTTTTTTGATAAGTTCTGAATCAGTCTATAACAAATTTAAAGTTCAACTCTACCTGGGAATATTAATACTGTTTGTAAAAAATAGTATCCTACAGTTCGAATATTGAATAGTTTATTTTTTTTGTTTCAATTTTATGATTATAATTGATCTCACATAGCCTTTTGAGGCCTCTGTCTATCTGAGTTCAATGGATTATCATAACAAATTCCTGTTCAAACTTGCATATTTTTGTGGGCACATCAAATACTCGACTTGGTGATCATGCTTATATTAAGGTGAAGTTAATTTATAATATAAAGCGGATAAAAGAAGCTACAAAAGGTATGGGCTGTGGGAGGAAATCTTTTGAGCGTGTATAGCCATTGCAACACTTTAATATACGAATGTGTGCGCTCATTTTATAGATATTAAATTTATCGACAAAACAGGCATGTGGTGTTATATCAGTTTTTAACGTAAGAAAAAAAAATGGATTGTTAATTCCTCTGAAGGATAATCTTTGATATTTTATATATATTTCATAAATAAGGATTATATAGTCTAGTCGTACTGCCGTTTCCTCGTCACTACTGTTCCTCTCTCTGTCCTCCAAGAATATCTCCATCGCTGATTTAGTTACAGGCACCCCCGACCTACCCTTGTTGAACGACCTAGAGGATTCAATTTCTACGCCATATTTACTAGGAAGTTCACATAGTATACAGAGCTCTATACCCGCTTTTTATTTTCACTTAACTTGTCTGTCATCTTTTTGGATAGATTTCACCTCTGTTTTGAATCTAAGATTTTTTCGGGTTCGACTGCAGTAGTAAAATATTTCTTTAGTTTTATTGACCGATAATCTGTCAAGTGCACCCTCCTGACCTTTGGGGTGGTTTTGGGGAGTTGGTGGGGGTTGTAGGGTTCGGTGCCCATTGACAAGCCAAGTTATGGTATAGGTGTCTGTAGGTTCGACTACAGTAGTGAAATATTACGGTAAGCCAATTGACCTGTAATCTGTCAAGTTCATTGCTCTGATCTTTGGGGGTGGTTTTGGGGGGTTGTAAGGGGTTGGGCTTCGTGCCCATTGAGACTTTTGATCAGCACGACGAGGACTATCAAAATACGAAGTTTTTTTCGAAAAGTATAAGAGAGTAGTAATTTGTAGGAAAATGAAAGACGTATCCGAAAATGGTTGTTACCGTAAAGCAGTGGCGTACTATTTTATTTAGAACAATATGTCACCGACACCCTGTATCTCCACCACCAGAGAACCACCAAATTTTAGAAAAAGGCTTCAGATTTTGGACAATGTTTACATAAATACATGTGCCCAATTTCAAATTAAAAAATTAAAAATATCTTTTGAAATTTAACACCCTATACACCCTGTATAATAAGTATAAGAACTTTCACGCACGAACAGCGGCGCAGTGTGGAGGCGGGGGAAGCGATCATAATTAAACTGTACGATCCGCCAGTTCGCGAGGACATCCTGTACGTTTAAACAAATTTGTTATTGACTATCGTTATCGCTGTCTCTACGCTGTGACACTAGATAACGGAACTTATTCGGTGGAGTGCTGTCGCGGAGCTCGGACCGTTTGCGGATATCGTCGAGCAGTTTTATGTAAACTTTTGTGATGAAGTGGTGTTAAAAACAACGTGAATATGGTGAAAGTGAATCTTTTAACCAGTGTTAAGAACATGGTGCCTATATTTACCGTGGAAAACTATTTCAAAGAACACAGGTTAGAGAGGCGATTTAATATACCGTTTACTTGATCACCGTTCTTTATTAATTGATAATTTTCGAACAAACGGTGTTTTTTTAAGCTCCATCCGCATGTGCGATATAAATAGAGTTATGTTATATTCTTAGAACAGATAAGATAAAATAATTTTATTGTTATTACGTATGAAGTTCAAAATTTTCACGTTGGTTAATGATGTTGAAAATATTGACCGAATCAAGGGCGTCCGGATCCAAACAAATTGTTATTATTTGCCAAGGAAACTTTCCACGGCTTGGTACGAAGATTGTGCCTCAAATCTGAGAATCTAAGATCGTTAGCATTTATTTTTCGATACAAACATCGACTAAAATGAGACTTTGGAACTATACGGTATGATATATTTAATTTACGTGTATATATCGATAACGAACATGTGTACCTACAGCAGTTTTAGTACAAAGATTGGTCAAGGTGATCAAAAGAGTGGGGGTAATTTAGCAAGGTTGCAACCTTACTTCAGATCGTTCGTTCTACAGTGTGAAAAATACGCTGCGCTACTTATAATTTTCACAATTATTTATTTCTCGTATAAGTACGTTGGATGTTTGTAAACATGTTAAAAACTATTTGGATTTTATATTTTTCACTGTTGCTATAGGTACTAAATCATCATCTGTTGACAAACATTATACCGGATGTTGCAATATTCTACCGACAAAATTGTACAACTGCTCTGACCAAAAATAAAAAGAAATCATATAGTCCAGTCACTGAAGGCGAAAATAAGGTAAAAGCTGCCAATTTTTTCGGATAGCATGGATTTTCCTGAAAATTTGCATACAAGCTCATCGGACCCTCCACTTCAAAAGTTATATTGTCTAGATGTGTGCTTTTTTCTATTTGGGGGTGAAAACTGCCCTTGTACGAAAAAATGCGAAAATCGCAGATTTACGTATTTTAAAGATTCAATTCATGTTCAAATATGTTGGATAAAGTTCCTAAACTACCCTTCCACAGCCAAAAAAATAGAAAAAAAAGATTTTAACAGTTTAAAATATTATTTTGGTGCATTCACAATGTCATTTGCAATTGCATATCTTTTATTTATTCATTAGGAAGCTTACGACTCATTGCAAAGTTGCAACCCTTAAAAACCATCCCGTATAATAAAATAAACAAAAAAATATTATTGAAAGCTTGAGATGTTTTAATCGTATGTTTATGTTGAATTATAAACTTTTTATTGGTTTTCAAATGATCTATGATATATTGCAACTTTTCAGCCAAACAAAAAACCCTTATGGAAAACCTACCCCTCATAAAAAACTCTACCCCTTATAGAAAAATTTCCTAAAAATTATATGTGAGTATGATATAATTAATTTTTTTAAATTTTATTGAATTAATTTTTAATATCTTTTTATTAAATTAATATCAAATATTATTAAAATACTTATTCAAATCAGTTTACAAGAGCTCCAAAATACACAAATATGAAGGTAATTTACCCGCTCCGAAAATTTTACCGAAAAAATGGGATTAATTTTTTTACCATAACTTTTGTATTTTAAAGTTATAAATTTACCCAAAAATGCATTTTGTAGGGAATTTAAAGCACTTTAAGTTCTGTGATTTACAGTTTTTTCGAGACCACCGTTTTTTAGATTTGTAAGCTAAAAGGGCTCAGAAAAGGCAGTCTTGGAGCTTAGTTTGAGCTTCTAACTGTCAAATTTTATCCTACAAAAATTAAAAAAAAAAAAATCAAATTGTTCAGTAAGAAAAAACCTACAATTTCTTATTCTATCATTTTTTTATAACTGTTAGTTTTTGAAATATTTTGAAAAAAAGATTTTTTAAAAATTAAAAAATTTTATTCAAACGTGACGATTTTTTTTTAAATTTAGACTTCTAAAATTGTTCAAATTCCCAGAATCTAGTGTTAATACATAAATAAAGTAAATTGCAGAAGGAATACGTTTAATTCTTTTTTTTCCGTCATTAATTTTAATACCGATTTTTTTTCTCAAAAATCAAGACAATCATATTATTTTGATTGTAACTTCATTAAGCTTCGAAATTGACCAACTTCTGGGAGTCATAACTCGGGTTCTATACCATCTACAAAAATAAAAAAAATAAGCAATCTCTTTGCTATTTAATTACCTTCATTTTTACTAATGATAATTTTTTTTGATAAAACTTGTAGTTTTTGAGATATTCGCGAAAAATGGCTCAAAAACATACATTTTTGAGCTAAAAACGAACATGTTTAGAAGTGAATAACTCAAAAAGTATTTTCAATACAAAAAATTCTCGCTCTGTCGAATCGTTTTTTAATAAAAAAATTCCCACCCTCCAGATGAGGTGGCATCCACCCCTAGGGTAAAAGCATACATCGGCACTATATAACTTTTATTTCTTGGACTATTCCCTAGCTACAGTCCAAATTTCACGTCAATCCATTCCATCCGAAAAAATTGGGAGCCAAAATACTTCAATGACTGGACTAATAGAAATATAGGATTAATATCTATACCTTTCAGATATGTAATAGGTCATTGAAGTTTTATATTGAAAGTATGTTGTTATCTTTACTTAAATTTACCCAACATACCACAAAAAAAAGA
Organism: Anoplophora glabripennis; assembly: GCF_000390285.2. Taxonomy (NCBI): domain Eukaryota; kingdom Metazoa; phylum Arthropoda; class Insecta; order Coleoptera; family Cerambycidae; genus Anoplophora; species Anoplophora glabripennis. The sequence continues at coordinate 41,067 of NW_019416284.1, forward strand.
AAGTGACCAAGTCACATTTTGTTTAAAATCACTCAAACACAGTTAAAGTGGTAAAGGAATAAAGGATAGGCTTTTTGTTTCAAAAGAGACAATTCATAGAGACAAGAGGACCATTGATCTAAAAAAGTATCATCCCGTCAGGGACGGATCCAGAGATGGATTTCAGGGGGGGTTGCATAGTTAATGTCTAAAAAAGAAGGTTGTGCAGAATATTGAGAACTGACTACTTTTTTAAGTTGTAGTTGGTTCTTTGTTGTTTTATTTGTACGGGCCGTTTGGTGGGGGGATTATCCATAGTATATTTTGTAATTTTGTATAGCAATACATTCCAAGAAAATTCTCTCAAAAAGCGTACAAATAAAGGAAAATGACTGGTGTTGATCATATTTAGTGATAAAAGTTAAACTTAAAAATTTTGTTAACGTTCGTAATTTTCCATTAAAATTTTCTATAAACAAACTACCACTGAAAATGTAATTAATTTTGATGAAAATGATGTTGAATGTGGTGACCAGGTGTATTATTATTGTCAGTTTTTAGCCTGAAATGTTACACTAAAAAGAAAAGTTACAATGAAACATTACAAAAATTTGCTATAGTAATCTTTTTACAGATTTGTTATTTTGAAATAATTTAAAAAGGCAGATCGAAAACTCAAGTAGATTGATATAAATCTTTTCCACTTAACCTTTTTAATATCTCTTATACTTTCGTAGATACCAATACGTATCCAAAATGGCTTACACGATATTCACAATAAAGAAAAGGGAAAAAGGACAAGAAGAGAATATTTTGAAAACTACAGCATTGTCCAGTTGCGGAATTGTATCACAATATTCAGTATTATGATGACAAATTAACGTGTGTTTGAACAAAATGTATGCATTCGGCAAACATTCGATATATTTACTATAGACAAACACCACGTTCCATATCGAAGCGGTAAATCAGCACATATCAAATTTAATGATCCAAAGTATCTAGCTATGTTCGCAAATAACTGATGTTTTATCCAATGGACATCAAAGGGCCCAAATAATCGTTTTAGATTTAGAAGAAAATAATTATTTTTCTAAAGAAAGACCACTTTAAAAGTATTTACAATTTCGACAAATTTTTTGTTTAAATAAAATTGCTGTCGTTTTCTGTAGGAACATTATCAACTTCTATTTGGCAAATAAAGTAAATATTAATAAAACTAACATTGTAGAAAGTAAACATAAAGATTACGCAGGTGAAAACAAAGGTCAATAGAAACAGCATTATTTATATATACACCAAAATTACAAAATAGGAATTGCTATGCAAGAAGTAAGAACGAAATACGTAACTAGTAATTCAGATACTGGAATTTGAAATGATCATCTTTGGAAAACGAGTTAGCTGAAAACAGTTTGACGTATGTTTATACGCTTTCGATTTACTTTGTGTTATTATGTAGTTGTTTTTAAAAGGAAATTCTTGTTTTGTTAACAATATTAATGTGTAGTCACTCAGTGAACACGAATCAAAACAACTGTACATTATCTGAATAGTTGAAGTAGATATGATGCGAGCATACTTAAGTCTCATATAAATACTTAAGTACTTGATGAAAGCTCTAAAGCCTATTTTTTGTGATAACCTAGATTTTCTTTTTAAAATCAGTTGATACGTATCTCAAAGTTAAATTGAATTAAACATTATTTACGAAAGATGTTAAATTATGTTAATATTAATATGTCTGATTTTTCCGTCTATCTGGTGGAAGTGTCGAACTTTTTGTTTTTAATTGAAATGGGGAAAATTATATTGATCAGTTCAATTTAAGGAAGCGTTACTAACCAACAGTATCTTAAATTGAACGACCTATTTTTTTAAATTCAACTGAATAACAATTGTACGATATCTGAAAATATTCCATCAGAACAAAATCTCATCGAGCCGATCACAATCTCCTCAGTTAAAAAACTTTTGATGCATGCTAAACGGCTGTTAAATATTCTTTTTGCTCAAGAAATTTGAAAATGGCAAACTAAACAGATTTTTTAATCTGGATCATATTTTCTGAAGTTTTGAAACTATAGCGTAGGAGGTGGCCAGATATGTATATCTACGTGATTTTGGAACGTTTTTTTAAACTGTCCATTAATCTACTGAAAATTTCGGTGAATCAGAATTTCAAAAATGATCTTGTTAAACAAACAAAAATCATTTTCAATGGCCATCTTTGAGCGGATATAGACCCTTTATAACATATTTTAGGAACGTACATTCTTTATAGGAAGAGAACACACTGTATCTTTATTACAAAATTGACTTAATAATTACTTCTTCCACTTGTAATTTCTTGCTTAGAAGGAAAACAACTTTTTATATGCAAATTACATTAGATAATTACAGTTTGCCTCTTCATTAAGTAGTTATACAGATTTCAAAGTTCGCACGCAGTCGCCTGTTTCTATTCTAATTAAACTTGATAAGTAAGTACAAATACAATATTTTCAATCTCCATTGTGTAATTATACATAAAGCTTCTACTTATTTCATCACTAATGTTGCTTATCGACAAACCCAATCCGGATATATTAAAATACGAATTAAACCCCGACTGTCTAAATTGTGTATTCTTTGACAAAAATGAATATAGCAAGTTTTGTCACGTTAGGTTAATATCCTTCAGATATTATTCGTAGACGCCGTAGAACAAGTCGATAAATAAAATGTGTTTTTGTTGTCGAATTAAAATGTATATAAATATTCAAGGGCAAACAAGGTTGTCAATAATACCATTTGTCTGTCACATTATAAGGAACGATTTACATAGTAATGAGAAGAGGTAAATTAAATATTAGGCATAGCCAATTCAATATCTTTGTGGATGGACAATATCAATCGTACTACATATCAAGTTGCTTTTTAATGCCAATATAAAGTGTTAAATCTGAGGCAAATCGAGGTAACAAAAGTGTTGATGTTTATCAAAGAAAATTAATATTTTTGTCACGTATTTGTAGAGGTATGGTGGCATTCCTTGTTTTATTGTCGCAGGATTTCAGCAATGGAATACAAAGTAAACAATAAAAATTCATATTAATACTTTCGAAACATTGTATTGAAGTTGTATGGTCGTTGAATTAAGAACAGTTTACTTACGCTTGGAATCTGTGCCATTATTTTAACTTATCTAACCAGCAATAAATACGTGTACATAATATGTCTAAAATATCTTACGTTATAGTAGCAAACAGTGATAAAACGTTATTATTCTCTCTATATAGGGTGGCCAAATGAAAACGGAACAGAGCCATTTTCAGAAACTACGTCAATATTGTAGAAAAACGCTCAGACCTGTCGATTTTAGATTAAAGGGGGACATTCTTTGCTGGTATTTTTGACTTCGCCACTTTCACCCCCAAGCAAGGGTAAGCATCACCCCAAAATATTTAAATGGCATTGGGGGTTGAGTAATATTTTTTCTGAAAGCTCTTACAATTCTCTTTACAACAGACTTTAAATTTTATAATTCCGTCTAATACTTATTAAGAATTTTGATTTTAAAGTTGAAACTTATGTACAAACAATTAGTAACGGTAAAAATGTCAGTCATTCAGATTTGTTATCTTGAAAAAGCCCTTTGTTTTATCTTTTTCCACCCTTGGCCGGGGGTTGAACAAAAAATTACTCTCACTTATTGTTATAATATACCTTAAACTAACTCATATCAAAAATTCAGCCAAGTTGACAAAATTTCGATTTAAAGGCTTAGTTAATTGGACTATTTAATCTAAAATCGACGGGTCTGAGCGTTTTTCTACAATCTTGACGCAGTTCCTGAAAATGGCTCTGTTTCGTATTCATTTGGCCACCCTGTATATTTGCCCGTCAAAAGTATGTCAAATTTATTAGAATTGCGTTAAGCTATGCAAAATACCAAATTTACTGTTAGTTCTACCTCTCGAAAAATACCTTATTTAAGGCAAAATATAAGTAGATATGAGTCAGAAAAAATAAATATAAATATACTCTTATCAATACTTTTGTCTTTACAATTAATATTTACCCGTACAGAAAATATACAGAGATGTATTTTTGTACCTTTCACAAAAATGTAATGATAAATCGAGTGATAAACGTAGTTACCCTGGATTTATTAGAGTAGGAAATAATTAAAGAAAGTTATTCTTTAAATATTTAAACTCGAGAATTTGCTTAAAATTAATCGAGTGCATTTTGTGTCGTGTTATCTGATGTTTATGTGTACAGCACGTATTTGTATCAACTGTTGCAATTTAATACAAAACAGTGTGGTATAATACATACAATACTTTAGGTGTTATATTAAGATAATCACATTCCGATTTTTTTCCTTAAAAACGTACGATTGCGGAAAATATTATTTTCTATAGTTACAGTGCTTGTATCTTAGAAACAATTGTAGGGTGAGAACATCTGGATGAAATTTAAAAAAGAATATCAGTAGTTCATATAATTTATGTCATATTTTCAGTATCTAAAACTTTAGAGTTACTACTGGTCAAAATCTAGAAATTAAGTAAAATGTTTGGATGGTTTTAAGGGAGATTCTGTCATAAATTCGCAAATATTAATATGCACGCATCAGATCTTTGACTTTGTAAACGTGGAAGTCGTAAGTTGCAGTCGAAGGCTTTCTTGGTCGAGGATCAACTCCAATTGACTGACGACTACTTTTACCAGAGCACCATCTCCGTAAGTTTGTTTAAATAACAGTTTAAATGTTTTCGTGAAAGTTTTCCTCAGTTCAAAATTAAGTTAAAACAAGAGAACAAATCGCATCCACAGGAAATATGCCATCATAGCGAAACACGAGGAATTAATTTTTTTTTGCATAGAGTTTATCAAATTGTTATGAATATTGTACATAGTAACCCAAAGAGGAGATATTCTAGCTTAGAGCGGATATACATATGCATAAAATAATGATAGCGAAACAATATTATCGCAAATTTCACGACCTTTTCTGATTATAAAGCCCAATTTTTGAAGTGTCGAAGGAACCTAATATTTAATGTGATCTGAAAAAGCCAAATTGCTATCAAAATAAAATATTAAATTATTTGAAGATGTCCGAGGACACAACTTTGCATTTGGAAATATTTTTAGTTTTGTTAACAAGGATAGAAAATAGAACAGGACCCACGTTGGTGCCCTTAGGTACTCCAGAAGTAATAGGAATACTAGAGTAAAATATAAGTGATATAATGTAAACGGCTCAATAAAACGTCAAATTTTTGCAAAAGTATATTGTGATCTATAAGGTTAAAGGCTTTCGAGGTACATATATCATCTTCCTGTTCGTGCTGATCAGGAAAAACATATTATATTGATCAGTTCAATTTAAGGAAGCGTTACTAACCAACAGTATCTTAAATTGAANTCCTTGTAATTAGAAAAATGCGATTATACAAGATCTCAATAATTGACGCAGAAACAAAAACCAGTATAAAATGAACTAGAACAGTAAATATTTAATAAGTAATTACATTTATCTTATTAAAACCAATATAAATTTATCAATTACGCTTAGTGACTACAGGCAAATACGGGGTATCAAATTCCTCGTGCTAATTATCTATTTTTATTATATCTCCAATATATAGACCAACCCAATGTACCGCTCTTCTATCTGAAACACGCGTAAATAATCTGCTTTTTACCATTAGCGTCGGTTATCTAATCAGTAATCACAATCGCTGTAACTGCTTCACCGTTTTAGGTCACGATCAAGAACAATTTTTATTCGTTACCTTGAGATACAACTTTCATCTGTCGCAGATTTGCCCAGTACTCTTTTTTGCGACTTTGCGTTAGCTGATAATATCAATATTAATCTAACTAAATAATTGTTTAGGAAATCTGTTTGCCGTAACGGTTTGTTTCCAAAGAGGCGAAATATGAGAATACCATAAATAAACAAACTCGTTGCGATTGTTTCATTATATAAGTAAAAAAAATAAATGCAAATAGTAATAAAACAAATTAACCAGTCGTACTTTGTGTATTTTTAAAGGAAGTTCCATACTTATCCAAGACTAACACAAAAGTTTCAAATGTACTAGGTGTTTTTTGGCTGTGTTCTGTTTTATAACAGTTAACTTGATGCATTTGCTAATATCTATTTTCGTAGACCAATATAGATTCGAGCAATGAATACTGCGCCCCCATTATCGAAAACTTGTATTTTCTTGATTTCGTGACTAAATAAAGTACCACAGATTCCAATTTATTAACGTATTGACAATAATTCGATAACCAATTTTTATAAAAAATTCACGAGGAAAATTCCTACCGATTTCGTTGTTACTGTGTTTTCTGTCTTCCAGCTTTGAATAAATCGTAAATTTCTTTAAATTTTGGCTGAAGTAATCAAAAAGTCGAATATTTTTTGATAAAGACTATCGCGTTCTACAGGCGCGTCAAATTTAAAATTAGAAAATTTGTTATTCCTCAACTATCCATGACGACAGAGGATACCTGACTGCTTGAGTCTTTAAAATATATTTTCAAGATTATTCGTTAAAGAAACTATAACTGTTAGACATAATGTTGCACATCACATATATTATTAGATTACACTACGCATTATTTTTATCAGATCAAATAAATTGGTACTGATTGAGTGTACGTAGAACCACAAATTAACTTGAATCCCCTAAAAAAATAATAAATACCTATAACGCGACATATTATCTTAATGATAATAGGATCTAATCTAAGAAATATTTGTGGAAAAATTATAAATCAGTGGATTATAATCTATCGCAATATAAGTTTTAAGTTGCATAAGCCACTACGTTTGTCCATATAAATTTTCTTTTATAGCTACTTATGTATACAGAGTGTCTCATGGTGATGGCCCATTAATATTATTTCAGAGGCTACTTCGATTTGAATTTTGAAAATTTGGGATACCGGGTTTTCGGGCATGCCCTTCTCAACTAAAATAATGGTGTCCACATACCACTTCGTGTTTATAAGAAATGGAAAACAATACATATTCAAATGCTAATATTTTAAATTTATTATTCATTCACGGATGTTGCAATAGGATTATAAGCAGAACATGTACAATATTTTACAGTTTTTAATGAGACATATCCAAAATTGACACAATGTGCAGAAAAAAGTTAAGAAAAATTTTAGCAAATCAACTAGAGTATGGTCGAATTTGTGAAGAAAGAATTTTATCGAAACCAATAACTTCAAATGAAGATAATGTAATAAATGTGCTAGCCTATTTTATGTTCATGCCTAAATCATACCGCAGAGTATGATTTAGGCATTTCACGAGCGTCCATTCACAGGATACTAAGAACTAATGATATGCATCCATACAAATTTAAGTTACTTTCTGCTCTTCATCCGGGTGACGCCGTGCAACTTGTACAATTTTGTGAAACGATGTTAGTGCGATACCAAGAAGATACACAATTTTTGCAACATATTATTTGGACAGACGAGTCAAAATTTACGGGAGAAGGTATTTTTAATAGACATAATACTCATTTGTGGTCATCTGAAAATCTTCATGTTATCCGGGAAAGAAACTTTCAAAATAAATTTAGCGTAAATGTTTTTTGTCTAATTAGAGATAACCAAATTTTTTACCATATCTGCATATCTATTTAAATGCCGACAGATATCTCAATATTTTGCAAACCGTTGTGGCAGATTTTCTAGATGATATAGGTACCTTTAGACCAACTAAGGAAGTGTTGGTATCAATTAGACGAGGCTCCACCTCACTGTCACAATCAAATCGATCAACAGCTGACTGAAATGTATAAAGATAGATAGATGAGACGCCTAGGATCGTGGAATTGGCCAGTGAGGTCTCCCGACCTCACTCCATTAGATTTTTATGTTTGGGGAGTAATACAGCAAAAAGTTTATTCTACACCCATTGCTTCAAAAGAGTATTTGATTGCTCGAATACGAAGAGCGTTCCATGAATTGCCTGCAGCTGAAATAATAAAAGCGGTGACTGGTGGTGTTATCTCTAGAATCCACAAGTGCTTAGCTGTTGATGGGGGTCATATTGAACACTTATGACTTGTTTAAATAATTTTATCTTAGTGCATTATTATTATCAATATACATAATTAAAATTGTGTATTACTATGTATGAAGTTGATTTTTTACAATTCTTCTTAACATTATTCTGCTCATTGGTGGAAAATTGGGATATGTCTCATTAAAATGTAAATGTTCTGCTTAGAATCCCATTGCAATGTCTGTGAATAAATAATAATAAATAACTGGTGACAGTTTAGCTGTTTGTTTTGAAGTGTTGCTAAAAATTCCACAGCTATCCTCGCAAGAAATACATGATTTTAGGTGATTACACAAAAAATAATATATAACTTAAAAACTAGTAGAGAAAGGTATAGGAACCGTGATACCGTTCGAAAGAGAATAAAATTGTGTATCAGAGTATAGAAAAACATATAGGGTGTTCCATTTAAAAAAACCGACTTATGAAGCTTTGAAGTTAACTAAACTCGGCGTTAAATTTCTAGCACCCTGTATGCAATTAAGCTACTTTGAAAGTATGGATGAGAAGCTTAGGGGTCTAGCTATCCCCCCTATAAATATTGTTGCTATATATTTCTTATTATAAAATACACATGGCTTGAAGGTAGTCACTGTTTCTCTCCATTTTTTTTTTAATTAAATATATCGAAAACGGTTAATTTTAGGAATAGGGAAACTTCATAAAAGTCCAACTAAAATAACACGTAGAATCCACAATTGCAATAATATATAGGGTGTTCCACTTAAAATAAGCAAGTTGATGGCGACTTCCGGTATAACCGGAAGTGGTACGTGGACGTCATTAGTTTAGTTAAAAATTAAAATCGAGTAGTCTCTGAAATAATTCTAATGAGACACCCTGTATTACATATATCTCGAAATTTTCTAAAAGCTAAAACTTAAATGTCACTCGTTTGTCCCGTCCCGTTGAGGATCATAATTTTGAGAAATTAACTCAACTCGCAACCTTTGCTATCTTTTTTTTTCGAAATAAATATTTATCTATTTCGAGAATTGATCTGTGGTGCTCCAACATGATGAAATAAATTTAACAATTTGATTAGATTAAATTACATTAGATATAATCAAAATTAGATAGAACAATATATTTTAAATTTATTTTTAAGACGGTTAAAAATTACTGTTGATAGTAGTTACCTAATTCAAAAATACAAGGAGCCATGCGCAAAGTAAAAAAACGCAATTAAGATCAATTGTTTTTCAATTCAATAAAAAAGTTGTACGCCCTGGGAAAAATATCTATTATTTTATAGCCTTGAAAAGATACAGCGCGTAAAATTCCCATTACAATTGTTGCATCCTTATCGGTGTTTATACTTATTTTAAATTAAAAATGCTGTATCCTTTGTTTAAGATTAGTTAAGAATGAAAATAAATTTTGCAAATGACTTTCTAATTGATCGCTCGTGTTTCATCTTCTACGTAGTAATGAAAAACCATTTCCAAAATAAATGAATGAAATCGAGGCCAAAATTTGTACTAAAACACTCATTTTCATAATTAATTATTAAAATATTGCTCAAATAATAGAGAGAAACTGGTGAGAAGGGATGATATCGCATACGCACACACATGTGACGTAAATAATTGTTTTAACTTTTCCCTTTTATAGACATCCTTTAGGTGTAAGTACTCTATAGTAATATCTATGTGTAATAAATTAATGTTTGTTTTACTGTTATTGTTACTAGATATAATTTAATACTTTGTCTATTCACTATCATCTACAGGTGTCCCAGTACTTGATACGAAAAGGTCGAGACAAATAGATGAGGTTAAAATAATATCAGTTGTTCATATACATTTTTTTCATACGAGCCCTCAAAGATGAACATTAAAAAGTTATTTTTATTTATAGTGTCTAAACTATTAACTTCAGCATGATGCAAATTTGGTGATCGATAACACATGCGTACAGCTTGTTTTTGATGTTGTAAGTGAAATTTCCTTATGACCAAAACGCCAGGAACGGACTATGCCCAATGGTTAACAAACCAGAATTTTTGCATAGATGACGATCGCAATCTGCCTGTATCAAAAATAAGTTCCCTGAACAATTTGCCAGTGATAATACCCTCTTGATTCAACTCGGTAAAATTAATAGTTTAGGAAATATTAGTGATTTTATGTCACAGAGCACATCGAGCGGCGCCTTCACCATTTTTTATTTTTTATTATCAATTGGACATAATTACTATGTTAGAACCGTACATATTTTTAAAATAAGAGCCTAGAAAATGTTACTGTCTGGTAATGTAATTTTCACTATTAAAATTTAACAAACACTTTATACTTAACACAAAATAGAAAAACAAAACAAGAATAAGTTAAAGTATGTTAAACAATAATTTAATAGAAAGAAAACTATCGAAATACATTTTCAATATCTTCCACCCCTACTCACTACCTGAGTCTACAAATGTTATTCGTTTGTACATGAAAAAGCATTTCTGGGGTAATAATTTAATAGGTCCATACGTTTTTGAGGAACGTCTGAATAGACATCGATATTTGGAGTTTTTGCAAAATAATTTGCAGTCACTATTAGACGATCTTCCATTAAACATCCAAAGAAACGATTCATGATCGATGGAGCTCCTCCCCATTTCAATATTGATGTACGAAATTATTTATCCATTATGTCTAATAATAAATGGATTGGGAGAGGAGGCCCAATAGTGTACGTAACCCCAGTACAGACAAGGGATGCATTGCTACAAAGAATTAATTTCCATTGTGATATTATTAGTCCAATCAATCTGTCAAGGCCTAATGTTAAATTTACAAAAAATACCACCTGGAAACAAAAAATATGGTGATATAGGAAAAAAATTGTAAGAAGGATAGTGTTTTCTTTCCTGTGGCGCATAAACGCATAAAAGTTAACCTAAAAAATTCATAAAAGTCAAAAAAACAGTTTTTCGCTAATAAAAAAAAACTTAAACCAATCGAAAAAAGTTAAATGAGAAAGTTGTAGCTACTAAAAACACCTATCGATTCGTATTTTTAAATAGGTATATGGATTGTTATATTACTTTCGAGATATATCGAAAATACCGTCAAAAAACGACTTTTCTTGTTTTTGTTGTATCTCTTGCAAATTAAGGTTTTGGAACTTGTTACTTGCTGCTTGGTGTAAATGTAAACCCTCGGCAAGCAAAAAAAGTGGCTTTTTTTTCAATAAAAAAAATATTAAAAATTTTTTGAATCATATTGATTTTTCGAAAAAAAGATCATCTCAAAAATCGGCTCTTCTTACTCGACGAATAGTCGTAGAGAAGCCAATCAGGGCTTATTTTTTGCCTTAAGAGTTGTTCTTTTATTATAAAAAAGAGTAATAACGATCTTATTCATTTCAAGTGTTCAAAAATGACTGAAAAAAAAGTAAAAATTTTTTAGTCGCGTTTTTCTTGAATATCTTTTTCGATTTTCATTTCTCGATAATGTCTATTAGATGAATCGATTGCTGGCATTTTTACGCGAATTAAAAAAAATGTTATTCTACGACCTTTTGGAGCAGAAATAATTTTTTTTTTTAATTCTACAGGCTACAGCTACAGGCTACAGCGTCCATTCTTAGAGAGATAGAAGTTGAAGACCTATATTTTCATTAAAAAAATACTGTGGTTCATTTTAGCCAATCCTACATTTTTAATTGTGGGTCAAATCGAAGCATTCGAGCGCGGCGCGAACTAACTAGCGGGCCACCCCCCGAGTGGGAGTAACGCTACTCTGCCGCTCAGAAAACTGAATTCGCGCGTTCAAAAGCGCTCTTTCAAAATCTTCATTATATCAACTTCTGGACTACGTACAAAAATCCTTTTGTACTTAATCTGGGATAGCTCGACGGGATAAACCAAAATATGACGTTTACGACGGCCTCAAAAGCATAATTATCTTTGAAAAATGTAATTTTCCTTTAGTCTAAAATTCTCTCACCTCTTAACATTGTGGAATTTTTGTAAAAAAAAAATATCGGCTCCAGAAGATCGCAGAGCAACGTTTTTTTTTTATATTCGCGTAAAAATGCCAGCAATCGATTCCTGTAATAGAAAATCGGAAAAGATATTCAAGAAAAATACGACCAAAACATTTTTACTTACTCATTCTTGGACACTTGAAATGAATAAAATCGTTATTACTCTTTTTTATCATGAATGTACAACTCTTAAGGGAAAAAATGAGCCCTGATTCGTTTCTCTATTCTCTCTGACTATTCGTCGAGCAGATTTTTGAGATGACCTTTTTTTTCGATAACTCGAAAATTTTTTAATATTTTTTAATTTGAAAAAAGGCACTTTTTTGCTTGCCGAGGACTACATTTACAGCAAGTAACAAGTTTCAAAACCTTAATTTGCAAGAGATACAGCAAAAAGAAAAAAGTCGATTTTTGACGGATTTTTCGATAAATCTCGAAAAGTAATCTGGCAATCGATATATGTATATAAAGATATGAATCGATAGGTTATTTTAATAGCTACAACTTTCTCATTAACGTTTTTCGATTGGAGTTTAAATTTTTTTCTTATTAGCAAAAAACCGTTTTTTTTTACTTTTTTGAATTTTTTAGGTTAACTTCGCCGTTTATGCGCCACAGGAAAAAAACACTATTTTTCTTAGATTTTTATTCCTATATCACCATATTTTTTGTTTCCAGGTGGTATTGGTTGGACTATATTAGACAGAAATGTTTTTTCGAGTACAAACAAATAACATTCGTAGACATAGGAAGTATGTGGATGTGGAAATGCATTTTAGTAGTTTTTTTCTTTTAAATTATTTTTTTAAATTACTTAATTTATTCCTGTTTTGTTTTTCTATTTTGTGTTACGTTTCGTCACTTTTTGACTGATCCTGAATACTTAATTTTCTTATTTTCTTTACTGTAATATATTTTAAAGAACCCTAAAACGTTTGTGTCTTATGATTTTTCGATAGCTATTTTACATTAGGGGACAATCGACTGTTTCGATACATATCAGCGACCCTGTTCCGTAAAACTTGAACTATATAGAACCAAATATGTATTTTGTTGCTTGGTTCACGTTTGCAAATAGCACTTTTATAACGCCTGGTAGCGCCCTAAGAAATGTGCAATATTGGGTATCGATTGGTTCTCCCACCGATAACCCCTCGTTTGAAAAAGGCAATCTAACGATTATGTAGGGTTGGCGCGTGCGAAGGGTGGCCTGTGGCCCCGCGTGCTTCCTTCTAGTCTGGGGTGCATATAATAATGTAATTAATGTGGAATTTACAACTCGACGGTAGGGTGACGCTTGCTATCGTGGATGTCATCAAGAAGGAGTCAGTCGCGTGTCGGTCTAGGTTTTTCGACGAACTAGGAAACTTATATCACCGGCTGACTAAGCTGAGCGCGAACAGTACATGCAATAAAAATATACGCACTGTAAAGATAAGATTGTTTAGGTATTGGTAACTAATATTTTTTTTAAGAAAAATAACTAACTCATGAACTGTTTGATGAAACACTTTCGAGAGTATGCAAACAAAAAATACGAATAATAGTACATTATACACCAAGGTAGAGAAGTATGATTTTTAGGTGCCGAAGCTATAAGGGCACTCTTCACTACCGTGGTTTATATAGTATTCTTTCCACTACTAGCACCTTAAATCGAGTTTCAATAATTGACATGCAGTTTCACGAAATTTGAATAAATACTCTAAAAACGCTCATGTACAAGAATCCAGTGGGTACTCTTTTGTTTGAAATCAAACTTTGTGACATTTCACACAAATAAATTTGCAATTAAATTGACATTTCGCACAAAGAATTTGCAATTAATTTAATTTAAAGCTATAAATCGTGGAAACTGAAAGTGAAAGTGAAATGGGCTGCTCACCCCCAGAAGTGAGGAAAATGGCAGAGAATGTTGATAACCAACTCCCGCTAGAAAAGTCCAAACATCTTTACGTAAAAGCATACACAGTTTTTAAAGATTGATGTCTTACAAGAAACGTCGTCAATACCTTAGAAAATGCCCTACTAGCATGCTTTAAAGAGCACGAGGATAATAAAAAGGCATCCAGTCTATAGTGTACTTTTTCAATGTTAAAGGCAACCCTAAAATTAAAAGAAAATATTGACGTCAGAAGATAATATAAATTAATTGCATACATGAAGCGAAAGAACACCTCTTACAGACTCAAGAAATCACCTGTGTTTTCAGAAGAGGATATTACTAGATTTCTCACTGAAGCACCTGATGCCGTTTTTCTGACAGCATAGGTAATTTTTTTAGTAAACTTCTAAAAACTCACTAATTCAGGTAATTATTGTCATTGGGATTGCAGGTGTCTGTAGAACTGATGAACTCTGCAAAATGTTGACGAGTGATGTGGATGTTCGAAGCGAGATAATTAGAATAAAAATACCTACCAGTAAGAATGGTTCAGCCAGAAAATTTGTCGTGATGATTGAGGTGGTAAAAAAGTACTTGGGGAAAAGGCCTACACTAGATTTACAAAGATTATTTATTGGCTTCCGAAATGGGGTGCCAACACGGCAAAATATGGGGCACAACACAATTAGCAATATGTCCAAGTTCTTGAAACTCCAAAATTATGAGAATTTCACCTGTCATACCCTTCGCAGAACTTCAGCTACCATATTGGCTGAAAATGGGGGCGATATATTGTCCTTAAAGCGTCACGGTGGGTGGCGATCTTCGGGGGTAGCAGAAGGATACATTGAAGAATCAATAGCCGATAAGAGACGAATTGCCGAAATGGTGAAAGGTGTTCAAACGTAGTCGTCATTCCTTGTCGCTCCTTCTGCCTCTGCAACTATACTAATGCCACTGTTGAGTGTGATGTTTCACCCAATTCGCCCACTCCGAATACAATTCCAAGCACTTCGTTTTCTCCCAGACACTCCGTGTCCGGAAGTCAAGCTGATAATGCTGCTGGTGCCACTACTACGTCGCTCAACATTGAAACATCAATATGACATGCCACAATTGCACAGTTAACTATTATTTCCGATAAGTTCGTGGTACTGATAATTATCTGTTGACATGTTCTGGATATTTTCTATCTGTTAAAACGTGTTTCATAACCTCCACGTTTTGCGTGCTGTGGTTCTGTACTTCTATAACTGTCAAGTGTCATTTTCATTATTTACCTTGGTTAATAAATCAAGGTCATCATTATTCACCCAGGTCAAAAAGATAGAAGTTTACGCGTCAAAGATAGGTCAATAATGGTGGGCTTTATAGGCTAGTAGTGGAAAAACGAATATTATATACCACTTGATATCCTTTACCAATATTTTGTAATTGACCACCTTTTATTATAAATTCTTAGTTATAAAGCTACCTTGCCATTTCGTAGTTATTGAAAGATAGATAATAGTAAATATTTACAGAGGGTGTTTCTTTAATATTTCGAAAAACTTTAAGGAGCAATTCCTTGCAAAGAGAAAGAAAGGGGCGTATTCTATATCAACTTATTTTCAAAAATTTAGTTGTATTTTATATCTATATCTGTTGGAGAAACATTGAAGAATTTGCAATTTGTGTTGTTACTTTAGCTTATTAATGGCTTCCCTACACCGACATTTAATCATCTGTGACCCTCGAAAGGGGTTGAAAACTGCTACCCTTAATGGGTATTTCTTTGTATCCTTTCACGGAATTGAAAATTTGCAATTCAAAATGTGTGTCTTAAAAAATCGGCTCACTTTAATAGAGGTGTAACTATCTCTTGCATTTTTCACTAAAACGTTCCGTTATAGGAAATAAAATAATTTCCTTTTTTTTATAATTTATTGAAAAAACATTTAGAAAAACTGTTGAACGCATTGACAGGCAAATACGTTTAAAAATGCCTCATATAAACCAATTGTTTGAAATGTCCCCAGAGAAAGAAACCTAAAAGGTATAAGTCTGGGGACCGTGTAGACCGAAGTTGTGCTCCTCTATTTATCCAACGGTTTGTATATGCAATATCTGAACACTGTCGGACAACCAAACTGAAACAACATAGGAACCTCTTCAAACATTGTTGGCAAATCCATTTCAATATATCTTGTATAAATTTCTCTTGTCAACCTACCCGAAAGAAAGCATGCGTCAATCAGAAATCCTCCGATAATTCCCATTCACACACAAGAAAAACGGAAACTTAATAATTTTTAATTCATTTCCGAATTTTTTTTATCTATAATGTTACTAAAAATTTTCGCTTTCAGCTACCATGGAATAGTACCTTTGTAAAGCTTATAATCTCTAAAATAAATAACAAGCCTTTATTTTCTTCAAAAGTTGTTACTATTTTTTACCAAATCGAAGTGCTTGACAGTTTATTTTAAAAGAAACTTCAACGAATTTCCATATTTCAAATGGGTTACGATCAGCGATGCCAGATTTTTTTTCGGGCAAAGCGGGATTTTGAAACTTTTTGAACAAAAAAGCAGGATTCTTTCGTCCAAAAACGGGACATGCTACGGGTTTGTATAATTGATGGCTAAAAAAATGGTCTCAGGATATATTGTCCTTAAAAAATGATCTTCTGTAGCTCTGTCATAATAGGGATACATAATATAACATAACTACACAAAAAAAATTGAAAGTCCAAACTCAAGAGAGAAAATTCGATGCATTGGACACAATCCTGTAGTCAAAACTCATGACTTCACGACAAATTTTGGAGAAAAGTGAAATTTTTTGGTTAAATTTGTCCAAATATGGATCTAAACTGATTTTTTTCCTAATTTTTGCACAAATATATCATTTTTGTAGTATTTTGAGGCACCGAACTCCATGCTATTAGTAAAATTTACCCATAACCTCAATATTTCTCAGAAAATCCACTATTTGGTTAAAAATTGGCCCAAATATGAGTCAAAACTGATTATTTCCTAATTTTTGTACAAATATATCATTTTCGTAGAATTTTGAGATGCTGAATATAATAAAATTGGTGACATTTACCTGTGACCTCGATATTTCTCAGAACATCCACTATTTAAGTGAAAACTGGCCCAAATATGGGTCAAAACTGATTTTTTCCTAATATCTAAACAACGTTCCTCATAAAGGTACCTGACTGCTGATGCGTTGCCATTAGCAAGACCACAAACAAGTGCATATCGCACTTTTCACTATTCGTGTAGTTTAAGTCATGAGATGTACACGAAAACCTGTTGCAGTAAATGACTGGAGATACGTTCAATGAACACTGTTAACAGCAATTTATTATTTTCGCAAATCCACGATAAACGATGAAAGAAAGAAAAGGGTGAGGTAAAAAAATATAACATTTGAAGTAAAAATATCGATGTATCCCTTTTAAGATTATGAAAACTTGGAAACAGCGCAGTTTCATGACTATCATCACCACAATATCTGCTCCCCAAACCAAATATCTATCTACTTGTAGTGTAGATACTTGGCTCTCTCCAAAACTGATTAAAATATCTTTTAACTTTCGTCTTTTCCTTTTTTTTTGTATGAAAGTGAAGATAAAGTAGTTCAAATTGTTATGTGAATAATTCCGCTCATACATGAAACTAATAGGCACGCACACAGCAAGAGATATTTTTGGGGGATCTGGTATACCACCGATCACGTTTTATGTTTTAATGTCGTCTGTGTATGAAGGAACAACACCTCGAGAGCAGTGTTTTTTTCATTTGAATTTCACTCATATAGGTGAAGTATATTAGGTCGTATAACCCAATTTTGGTCAGTAATTAAAGACCCGCTATAAAAATGAAAAACCGGGTGTATTTATGTAGACTCCCAAAATCTAGTCGTTTACAGACCAAATCGGCGGCCTGATATCTCAGACTTGTTTGGTCGACACCTTTAAAGTCAAGAACACGGTAATCTGCGTATAAAGCAGCGAGATAACTAATAATCAATTATGCGATAAATTTTTAATCTGTAAATAAAGAACAGACACGTAGGTAGGATATCCTTGAAAATAATTTTTCAAACGCGTAAATAGATTTTCGTTCTTTTGTCGTTTGGATAGTAAATATTTACTTTATATTTAAATGGCTCAAGTTATCTAAATTTTGTAAATATCTCGAAGCGTCACGCGATTTGGCAAAAGTACTTGCTGTAGAGATCATGACCGCCGTTTCATTGCCACTTTGAAGTTTTGTCGGTAATATTATCTAATGCATTCACGATAAATTTGTTGGAAATTTATCCCGAACAGGCGGAATATATAGATAAAGTAACATGAGATGAAATATTGCACAAATTTGATGTAAAGTTACACGAAAATATATAACTTTGTAATTATAATAATGTTGATTTGTTTCTATTCTCATGGCAAATTGAATCAGGAAATATAAACAATCTAGACAGAATATTTTAATTGCGAATAAAACTGATAGTGATAACTAAATAATATTCCCGCATATATTGTTTAGATAACCTCTGATGACATTCCCCACATATTTTAATTGCGCGAAATATCAGGACTGTTGATAAAAATGGGATTTTTTTAACGAGCATATACGCATTTAGCGGAAATTCTCTGCTGTCGCGAATAACTCTAAGTAAATTTTTCTTTATTATAAACATAAACATTTCTAAAATTGATAGATATATAATTTACCATCGTCCTTCTCTTTTACATCTTTATTAATAATTATTAAAAATACTTAGATTGAGACGTAGTATATACCCACAGAAAATTTTTGTAAATTTAACCACCCGATCATTGAATTTTTTTTAACTGACATACGCAGGTAGGTACTGTATATTTTTATATAGTAGTAACTTTAATCGTTAATGTCTTAGCTATGGATTAAGTACCATAAGGATTTAGTTTTAGAAATATATTTATATTTTTTATTTATGTTCATTTATAACTGCATTATATTGTGACTCTTCCTAGGTATAAGATGTGGATTTTCAACTTATAAAAATGTGATTAATACTGCGTCGGTGTTAATAACTGGTCTATATATTTCTCTTAAAATGTAACTCAGTTATAAATACCTACAGGATCAGTTTTTATAGTAAAATTTTACTTGATGAAAGACCCCTTTCTAGGGAAAAACACGTCTGTTTTCGTGACACAGTGTTGGAATTTAAAAAAAATACGTTTCACTTTTTAAAACAATGGTATTTGCAGCATCCTCATTGCCCTATTACCATCCGTATTACTTCCTTAATAGATTTCGATTAGACGAGCGTAAGAGATTTCAAGCTTTTGATCCTGAATAAATTAATTTTTTTATTGAAATTAGACACGGCAATCTTAGGATTTCTTTTTTCGATTTTGTTACTGTATGTGGGAACTATTTTACGAAATATTCGCAGTGTTCCATATTTTTTTACTATTTCCGCGTTAAAAAATTGATGTCACAAAATGAATTTTCAATGCCAAATCGGGTTGTGAAAATGATGTTTAAGCATCGACTGATGTTAAGTAAGTAATGTAGATACTAGAAAAATACTAGAATATGCAAATAAACTTTGTTTTTTAACATCCATAGTTATTTTGCAACGGTATAAAAATATGTACCAATAATAAAATAATAGCACGAAAGTACACAAAATAATTAAGAAAAAAAATGTATACCATTTTGCTAAACATATGGTTTACGAATACATTTCTCAAAAATAATGTGTCTGAAGTATGAAATATTGCTCTTTTCGACTTAACAATATTTTGTATTGCGGTAGGAGCAAAGAATAAATTTTACTTTTTATAAATCTCTGTATGAAAAAGTCAGATTTTGTTAGGTCGGGAAATCTACCTAGCATCATTTATGTGAAAAAGAAAACAGTACTATTATGTGGCTTCTATTCCAAACATATCGCAAAGTATACTAAGTACAACATTATTTAATAAAATTTAAAGGAATTAAATTTTGCATCTGCAGTGTCAAATTTAACACAGACAGTTACACAGAAATTTAACAAGAACAAAATATTTCGAATTTCCGAAGTTCGTAATTACTATTATTCTATTTGAAATTTATTCAACTAATGTAGAAGATAAGTGTTTCCATGCTCGAACAAATGGCAAAAATCACATCTTGTAATCATGTTTAGTTTAAAAAGCATTTAATATTTACAGAGATGTTGCATTTCTTTAACACAAATTAACTCTAAAACTGTATGATTTAGCTTCAATATATGTTTATGAAAGCAAGATTTAAATTCAACAAGAAATTTAAAAATGCAATAATATAGAGGGTGTTCCATTTGAGAAAGTTAAGTCAGATAACCCCCAGAAGAGTTAGCACACCTTCTAGAATAAAAAAATTGTTTTAATAGAAACTTTTGTTTCTGGAAAGAATCTATCTTAGGTGGGACATCCTATATGATTTCATAAAATTATAATTGTGCTTTTAACAAAATTTTGGGACAAATGTCGTTATCCATTCTTAATAAATTTAGTATAAGTATTCTTTTAGCCATAGCATTCCTCATTATTAGGACACTACATTCGTGAAAGAATGTTCTAAGTTTATAAATACGTGCGGGTTGTCTCATTTAAAATTCGTCCCTGAAATATTCGCGGTGCAAATTAAAAAATAAATTTCACAGTGGAAAAGTGCATATAAATTCATAGGATATTTCTTTTCCTTCATATAATTTTTTAGATATAAACATGAAAGCCCCAAAAATAATCTAAAATAGTGGGAGATATGCCTATATTAGATTTACATAATGTTTTGTAAAAAATGTTTTTTATTTTAAATATAAAAAATAAACTGAATGTCAGTCTAGCTTCTCCGGAATAACCTTGCAGTGACGTAGAAATTCCTGGTACTTATTTAAACAATATTATTTATACTGCGGGACTAATTATTGTATTTTGTATAATTACACCAAAACACCTTAAAAAAATAGGTGTCTATAATACAATAATTTTGTAACGCATATGGTGAATTTATTGATAGAATGTAGAGGATCAATTTGATGGTTAAGAATGGAAAGAACTACCGAATCTTCATTTTGAAATATATAATAGCTGTAGATAATCGATTTGTGAACAGATTTTTCATGGTATTTCTCCAGCAAAATCTTCGATTTTTCGTGGGAAATATTGTATGTAGCTGCTATTGTACATCAAATTTATTTTAACATTGTTTTTTAAATAGTGACGATGAATTTCACTGTGTTTGTCAAATAATTATGTTACATGAAACGAGAAGTTGTCATTCCTCCAATTTTAATTATGTGAATATTCTAATACTTATAAGAGGTGCCTCTTTAATGTGAATGACGCAAGAATTTTTATTTTTACAGTATCGAATTAAAATTGTAATTATTCTGTGAAGAGATAGATACAATCGATTTCAAATTTTCCATTCTAAAAGTCTTCAGCCACTTTTTATCAATAACTTCGACATTTTCGATTTGTGATAAAATGATATGCTCTAAAAATACTGTCAGTGTCATGTAGGTAACTTTTGTTAAAAATATAAGTACTTACATAGAAACATTTGCAGTTTTTTGTACAATTAACAGTGCATATTGGATAAATAAATAACTACTTTCAAACTAAATTAGTTTAAGAGTCTGTTCTCTGTACACTGCTAAGGTATCGCTGCGGGGTCGGGTGCACGGGCGTTACAGCTGGAGGCGGAGACTATCGCTCTCCCACTACGATGATTTTACAGTGGACGTATTTAGGTTGATTTAAACGTAAAACTAACGTTACAATTTTTACTTCAATAATTGTGTCAATTTAGAATTAATACAATTATTGTACCGCAATTGTACAAACAAATTTCATCGCAATACAAAATTGAATAACCGACATCCCGTGGACGTCAATTTAACGCTCCTTCTCTTTTTTGGTTTTATGAGAAAAAGTTATTCTTGATGAAGAGTTCTGCATGGCCTAAAATCCAAAATGAAATAATCAGATTTCAATTTTTTGCAGTCGTATACGAGGTTTGTCGAAAAATGTAAATTTTGCTCAAGAGTAAAGTACCTTTATTTTTTAAAATATCGACAATCGTTATTTAAAGTTGATCCAAATAGAAAACTACGGTCAGGTATCCAATATTATCCATTTACCATTAAAAAACAGATTTTGTTATTTTTACAAACTCTTCTCCGTATTAGCATTGATAATTTACGTCTAGAGATAGACATTAAATCTAACAGGTAAGGTAGTCGGATTTTTGTAATTTTTGATATTTATGGTATGTGTAGTTTGGACCTTGAATAACAATTTTTCGAAGTAGTTCTACGCTACGTTCATAATTTACCGAGATAATCGATTTTGAAGTTTTACCTGACAGCTAAATCCACTAGATGTGACACACTCCTCAACTGGGAGCGTGGCCTAATAGGTAGCGTTAGGAACTGACAGTCAGTATATCGCTAGTTCGAGTCCGTCGCGTGAAATTTTTTTTTTTTTCATAACGCACCATATGGTATTTTATTATTTTTTTTCATCTCGAAAATTATGAACAAACGAAATATTATAATAAATACTTATGTATATGTAGGAATATTCAAATATTTCATTAAAAAGCACAATTGGTTGATAAACAATATTTATTATGAACTAACAATAAGATTTCATTAAAAAAAACAAACGAGGTCAGGTAGGATGTTCTTTTATTTTATATTTATGTTACTATTTGACACGCAGTGTGGCACGAGCCAGAATAGTAGTTATCATAAAAAAAATGGGAAGCAGAAATTTTTTAAGCATCTAGCTTCCTTTCTTTTTTTTCTTATCTCGAAAATTATGAACAAACGAAATATTATGATAACTGTATGTAGGAATATTTTTCAAGTGTTTAATTAACATTTTGAGCTAGGTTGTGTGGGTCGTGATTAAAAAAACACACCTGCTCGGGCATAGAAAGTTTCTGCTTCCCATGTTTCTATGATAACTATCATTCTGGCTTATGCCACACTGCGTAAAATTTCAAATACTAAAATTAAAATAAAAAACCTACCTGACCTTGTTTGTTTTTTTTTAAAGAAACTTTATTGTTAATTCATAATAAATATTGTTTATCAACCAATTGTGCATTTTAATGAAATATTTGAAGAATATTTCTACATATACGTAAGTGTTTACTATAATATTTCGTTTGTTCATAATTTTCGAGATGAAAAAAATAATAAAAAACTATATGGTGCGTTTTGAAAAAAAAAATGTCACGCGACGGACTCGAACCAGCCATCTCGTGACTGTCAGTCCCGAACGCTACCAATTACGCCACGCTCCCAGTTGAGAAATGGGTCACATAATGCTAGTGGATTTAGCTGTCAGGTAAAACTTCAAAATTGATTATCTCGGTAATTTATGAACGTTGCGTCGAACTACTTCGAAAAATTCTTATTCAAGGTCCAAACTACACATACCATAAATATCAAAAATTACAAAAATCCGACTACCTTACCTTCTCCTGTAAGATGCACTGACAAACCAATGGAATTTTTGATAGCAAACGTCAAAACGCTAGTTACAATTTATAAAATACAAGAAATGGCAGCTCTGTTAACTTCTTAGGAGAAAATTTAAATAGTTTTGATTGTGGGAGATGATTATAAAACTCATCAAGAAGCGGCAGTCATTTTTAATAACAGGCATCCGAATAGAAATCTCGGAGAATAAGTTCAATATGACCAAAAATAATTAAAAATCGTCAATATTCATCAACGAGCACTCGATCATAATTGAGTTATTTCACTAGTATGACCAGGTGCATTTGGAAACAAAAAACGTATACTTTCTCAAGAAAAACGGCAAAAAACGAAAACGGGATTATTGTCGGCATTTCCTTTAATAAACATGGGCTGGGATGGAAACGCCGAAATGTTGTGCTGTACAAATTAAATATACTATTACTATTAAAAATTTAATTATTACCGCTGATAGTGCAGTAAAAACATTTATTAAAAAATACATTTTTTAGTTTTCCGCTAGAAATAACGTTGCCTGGCTGTGCCGTACAACTTTTAACTCAAGATAGTTTTTATATCAATCTCTGATATAATATCTAATTGGATGCAAAAACTTCTTCCAATGAAAATAAAAGAATCGAACCCCGCAAGATCGATTAATTCAATACTCTCAATTGAAAACGTATAGATTATCACTGACTAGATATTTCTTTGAACTCCGGTCCTGTCCGCAATTACCAATCTCTAAGCCCATCCCACTGAGTAAAACACACGTGGTTGCAGCATTTAAAATATATTCGTTTCTGAAGTTGTAGACGTTCGGGATTTAGCATAGAATTTTGAGTAATTTTTATCAAATCAATATAATTTTGGTATCATTGCAAAGCTAAAAGATAGACCCACTTCCCTCTTGTAAGCAATTTTTGATTTAAGCCTTTATTTTTACGTAAATAAATTGTAAATATGACGATTTCTTGCATAGTTTACTCTTTAAATTTAAACAATTAGAAACCAATTTTGAAAAAACTGTTACAAGACAGCAGTAGGAAAACACTTTGTCTTTCGATTGTTTTTTTATTTGGGCCGCTATGTTTATTCGTTTTCCAAATATGTGTTATGGGCCGAACCCTTAAAATGGGTTTATTTCAAGCGCGTGACGGACTCTTAAGTTTAAGTATTTACTTAAACATTTTACACTTGTTTTGTCTTTCTGTTTCAAGCAGTTGTGTTGTTTCAAATTGTAACATACAAATAAACATTATGATACTTATGAAAATTGTTTAAAGTTTCATTTACAGTTTTGCAACAAAGTAAATTTTATATAAGAACTGAATTTCGGTTATTCTACGTGCCAACTTTCACAAACATGTTTCTATCTTCAATAATAGTTAAAAGTATTCTTTGTTCTAAATAAACATGAGCGTCGTTGTTCAGTTTGGTTTATCCAATAATGCAATGTAACTTCAATTTATTTTGTTTTAGATCGGGTACGTAGGTAATATTGTTTTATAATAAATTAGGTTTATTTATTCCAGTAAGCTAAGCAGTTATTATTTAATAGGGTTATTAAAATTTGAAGCATTAATTTAGCTCTATACTACTTACATCATACCTGTAATTATTACATGTTTTAAACTTTTATTAAGTATAGGTGTTAATTTTCCATTGGAAATAATGCTACTACACAATTCTGTAAAAATAAATTTAGTTTCTCACAATTTTCCATTCCTTTTAGGTGAAGGTAATAAATGCAGTTGTTAATTGCTCCCGGATTTTTTCAATACAATTTTTTATGCCGAAAAATTATATTTTACGGTGTGGTGCACAGTTAAT
Organism: Anoplophora glabripennis; assembly: GCF_000390285.2. Lineage (NCBI taxonomy): Eukaryota > Metazoa > Arthropoda > Insecta > Coleoptera > Cerambycidae > Anoplophora > Anoplophora glabripennis. Next base: position 66,347 of record NW_019416284.1, read on the forward strand.
CTTTTATTTCATTGAATTTTTGAGTGGAGTGGCCTCAGAATTAGTTGTAAACACGTAAATATTACTTCCTTCATTCATAACTGTTGTTTAACATCACGTAAGCAACTATAAGACCTATGCTTCTACTTTTATTATGGTTCTATTCTATTATGAAAATATAACTTCCTTTCCGTTAATAATAACAATAACTCTTGTAGCATTGTTGTCAGCATTTTCGGAACGCATAACATCTGCCGAAGTTTGTGAATAATTTGCACAAGTTACGGATGTCTCTTTTTGTAAGGAACAGCTATATTTTCCTTGGATTTTCCTTGCAATATCAAGTATGTTAGATCTCCTCAACATAACTTTCTGCTACAAATGAGCTCTTCCATCCACCATGCCGTTTGATGGTTGTAAGATTAGCACCTTTATTGGCCAATAAAATTGTTGCAGTGCGCCTCATACAGTGGCCAGTATATGCTCCTTAGACAAGGCGAAATCGGCGGCTTCGTATGAAAAAATTAGTGGATTCGATTTTTTTGCATAATCACCTCCGTGAGATGTCCCTGAATGAGGGTCAAAATGTTACCGGCCGGTAACCTGGTCACAATTTTTTTAAACTAATTTTTTTTAAAACAAATTGCAAAAATAACTTGTCTAACTATAATCCCCTTTTTGTGTTCTATCAAATTAAAAAACTCTGACCATGTGAAAATAATTTCTAAGATTTCAGTAGCATTTCGTTAGTAAATGCAGGTTGTTCTAAAAAATTCGGCAATATCTAAGAAAGTCCTTATGATTTTTAATTTAAGATTGACAAAAAGAAACTATTATTAATGTACATGAAATATCACATTCACCAGACTAAAAATGTTATTATGTATATTGTTTGTTTTATATTTTATGATCTAAAATCACTGGATAATTGATTATGCTAATTTCAATTATTGGGCTATTGTGATATAAAATTGTTATTCGTAGAGTCCTGAAGACGTTGTAATGGAAGACTGACCTAAATCCAGATAAACTAACAATTCTGTAAGACTAATCACCAATCTACTGTCACATTTTTGTGTTTGGAAGGCAGGTGGCCTGTTTTGTCGCCCTAGGGATTGCTGGTTAATTACTCCCCACAAATTAAATAAATTGAGACAATTAAGCCTTACTTTTAATGTTGAATAACTTAAAGGATACGCCTGTAAAAAGATACTGACAAAGTAAAGTTGTTTTAGTGCTTTCAACTGGAAGCCATTAATGTTTTATGGGGGCAATACACAAATTTCCTTTCTTAACGCAATCCAGATATATCTCTTTAAACATTTTATTTCTGATTGTCAGTTACAGAATTAGAGAAGTTGTGAAAACGTAGATTCAAACGCATTTAAGATAATAAAGCAATCAATTTTATTATGGATATAAAGTGTTTAAAATTTAATTCAGTTTTACTTAATGTGGTATATCTTATTTATTATTTATTAGGAAATCCTATATCTTTAACAAAATAATTTAATATCTTATGTTTTATATGTATGTCGGGTACTTGGCGCAAGGTATGATTTTTTAGATGTACGTCTGACGTAAATGGTGCTCTTACGTCGTTTTATTATACGTAATTTGTTTTTTACGCTATTATATCATAATCTTTATTTTATATCAAAATAAGACGAGAATTAGTAAATTAATATGAAATTATACCTTATAGTCCTTCCAAGATTTCTTCTTGTTAATCACGGCATACTAAATAAGAAGTTATATACATATGGATTTAGAGGTAAACTTGGTGACTAGCTCAAATCCTATTTATCTGAGAGGAAGCAACTTACAGAGGTTAATAACTCAAAACCTGAGTCTATTACTTGCGGAGTTCCCCAGGGGACAGTTTTGGGGCCCTTATTATTTATAATATATGTCAATGATTTGGTGTGTAGTGTTAGCAATGGAAGTCTTGTACTTTTTGCTGATGATACTTCATATCTGGTGTCTGAATATGATTACATTATATTAACAGCTCAATCAAATGACCTTTGTAATTGGTGCAGAAAGAAACATCTTATTATGAACAAAGTTAAAACTGTTATTATGAATTTTACTCCTAGAGTCAACAGTACGAATTTTAGTCATCTGCTTAGAATCGATCAAAGATCCATAAAACAGGTACAAGAAACCAAATTTTTGGGTTTGTATTTAAACAACACTTTGAGTTGAGAATCTCATATAGATACTCTCTGTAAAAAGCTTGCAACTGTTTGTTTTGCATTGTATAGACTTAAATATATTGTTAATAAGTCGGTGCTGTTATCCCTCGTGTTATCCTATTATTCTGTGCATTGCTCTTCAAGGCTTAAATACGGGATAATTTTTTGGGGTTCATCTAGTTTTATTAACAGGGCTTTTATAATGCAAAAGAGAGCAATTAGAAATATTTTATTGCTAAACCCAAGGGAGTCTTGTAGATCTAAATTTAAAGATTTAAAGCTACTGCCGCTTCCATGTATTTATATTAAAGTAGTAAAATTTATGAAAATGGTTTTAATAAAAGTTGTCTGGAATCATGTGGGCCATGTAAAGAAAATATTTTTAGTTTTACAGGGTGTTCCCATTTCGCGTGGGCGCTACATAACTTTGTTATTTTAAATGGAATACCCTGTATATTATGGCATTTTTGGATTCCTTAGTTAATATTAGGTAGAGTTTATTAAATGTATATAGTGTTTAAAACTTACCGTTTTCGAGAAAATCAGTTGTTTTTGAAAAAAATAACGAATTGAGCCCTCTAAATGAGGCTAGATAGCATCTAAACCGTAAGAGCTAGAAACCTGCAGTTTCCGCAGTTCGTTTTGGCATAAATTACTCTATCTTGTCATCTGTGAGCAAAACGTGTACGTTATTCAGACTCGGAATACTAAATAAATACTAAATAAATACTAAATAATATTAAATACCGAGACCTTCATTTAATTGAAGAAAAAGTTGAGAAAAGTAGCTATGTAACAGCTTGCAATTGTATTAGTACAACGTCGATACATAGGATTTTACAAAAGCACAGCACACCACAGCACATCCTTATTGCATCCAATTACATCAAGAGTTACTAAAAGTAGACTTTCAGCGGAAACTGGAGTTTTGTCAGTGGGCACTTGATATGTTAAATCAAGATGTGGTTTTTTTAAACGAGTCATGTTCTCCGACGAGGTTACTTTTTATAAAAACGGTTTTGTTAATAGTCATAATTGCCATTATTACGACACAGCAAATCCTCACCAATTCCGGACAACTCATAGCCAACGATCGTCTTTGAACGTGTGGGGAGCAATTTTGGGAACCCAACCCATGTCATTGGCCCATTCTTTTTTGACCAGCATCTAACTGGAGTAGTGTATTTAAACTGTTTAACAAACACTCTAGAAGATTTGTTAGGCGACATACCTTTAGCTACCCTTCGAAGAATGTGGATGCAACATGATGGTGCTCCACCTCACAATACCGCTGTGGTTCGTCAGTTTTTACACGAAACTTTTCCCAAAAGATGGATGGGGGAACCAGTGAGTTGGCTTTCAAAGTGTCCAGATATGACAAGTTGCGACTTTTTTTATGGGGATTTATAAAAAGCAAAGTTTACGTTATACCACCACCAACTACCACGGAAGATATGTGGCAGCGCATAGATATTTTATTCTGTGAGACATATACAAAATATATAAGAAACGTCAGATCAAGATGTAAAAAACAGAAATTACATTTTAACAAATATTTAAACACACGTCATATATAAAAAAAACATAAAATATATAAAACATAATATAAAAAAGAGTAAATAAACGTTACAAGTAATGCTTGATTAGGTATAAAAGTCTGCGGTACTATACGATGGTGGTCTAAAGAGTTTCCGACCTCAACATGAAGATGACCGCACTCGTAAATAAAAGCTAGTGAATTTCGTTGTTCCTCTGTTGACAGTTACTCACCAAAGTTTCAGCCATTTTGGACGCGCAGTTGTTATGTAACAGTCGTTTGAGTGAGTTGTGTTTTTATGAAAATGGACAAAATCGAGTATCGAGCTGTCATTAAATATTTGTTTTTGAAAAGAAATACGCCTACGTAAATCAAAGATGAGTTGGATTCTGTGTATGGGGACTCTGAACCATCATTTACCACAGTGAAATTTTGGGCAGCTGAATTTAAACGTAGCCGTAAGAGCTTGGGAGACGATGAACGTTCGGGACGTCCAAAAACTGCAACTACCGAATCGCCAAAGTTCACCAAATGGTGCTAGACGACCGCCGAATTTAAGTGAGAGAGATAGCAGAGGTTATGAACATATCAAAAGAACGTGTTTGTCACAATCAACATTTAAACATGAGAAAGCTGTCCGCGCGTTGGGTGCCGCGTTTGCTCACGTTAGACCAAAAACGTGTTCGAATGAACATTTCCAACGCTCTGTTGGCGCAGTTTAGGCGCAATAAATCCGAGTTTTGGCGCCGATTAATTACTGCAGATGAAACTTGGATACACCACTATACGCCCGAAACAAAAATACAGTCCAAACAGTGGACTGCAAAGGGGGAACCGGCTCCAAAAAAAAAAAAACGAAAACTGTTTCTTCGGCTGGGAAAGTGATGGCGACTGTTTTTTAGGATAGTCATGGAGTTATTTTAATCGATTATCTTCAAAAAGGAAAAACCATTACAGGAGCATACTATGCATCATTACTTGACAAGCTGAAGGCAGAACTTGCGGAAAAACGGCCACATTTGCAGAAAAAGAAAATCCTGTTTCACCAAGACAACGCACCGTGTCACACCTCAGCGGTTGCCATGGCGAAAATCCACGAAATACGGTTTGAACTGCTTGACCATCCGCCTTACTCACCAGATCTAGCCCCAAGTGACTTCTTTTTGTTCCCTCATCTAAAAATTGCGCTCGGAGGACAGAGATTTTCATCAAATGAAGAGGCGATCACCTTCATGAACAATTATTTTGCAGAGAAAAACGCCGAGTACTATTTGGACGGGGGTTACAGAGATGGGAGCATCGCTGGGAGAAGTGTGTAGAGTTACAAGGAGATTATGTTGAAAAATAAAAAAAATCTGAAAAAATGTCTTGTATCTTTGTTAGGTCGGAAACTTTTCAGACCACCCTCGTATAAGCAATTTTCAACAAGATACAATTTTAGATTGAATTTAAAAGCATTTACACTTTAAATATTTTTTATATTTTCCGGAAGATTGTTGAATACTTTGGCTTGGAGCTTTAAAAGTAATATTTCTCTAGAATGAGGTATGCGCAAATCATTTTTTATTCTAGTGTTTATGTGTGTGAAAAAAAAGTTTTTCAGCTCGTAAGATTAAATGTAGGTCCTAGTATTTCCGGGCCTGAATAACGTACACGTTTTGCTCACAGATAATAAGATAGAGTAATTTATGCCAAAACGAACTGTGAAAACTGCAGGTTTCTAACTCTTACGATTTAGATCCTATCTAGCCTCGTTTAGAGAGCTGAAATTGTGATTTTTTTCAAAAACAACTGATTATCTCCAAAACGGTAAGTTTTAAACACCATGTACATTTAATAAACTCTACCTAATATTAACCAAGGAATTCAAAAATGCAATAATATACAGGGTGATTCATTTAAAATAACAAAGTTATGAAACGCTCACGCGAAATGGAACACCCTGAAAAGTTGAAAATATTTTCTTTACGTAGCCCACATGACTCCAGGAAACTTTTATTAAGTCCTTTTTTTATAAATCTTACAGTTACAGAGTTACAGAAGAATCCCTCTTAGGTGGAACACCTTGTATAAATTGAAAAATAAAACACATCACATTTTAATCAAATTCTGTTAACTATAACAAAGATATTATAGCACTGTCCATCATTTCAAAATTGGCTAATTAAGTAATTACTACACTTAGATCAACAAAATGGCAAACAGACGTTGTATCTAATATAATAGTTTATATATTCGCATTTATGTTTAAAAGGGAAAGGATGAAAAGTGCAATGCATAGTATTATTGAGAAATAATCAACTGTGTTTAATTTAAACATTATTTTAAAATAACCGTAATATCCACAAAAAAAATTATAAAAATTCCAATAAAATGAGATTTATATTAACGATTTTTTAAAACTAACAAGATTCGTGAAATTGATCACTGCTGTTATTAAAAAGTTCAGTAATTTCACCGTATTTTAAAAATAAACACCAAACTTTTGTTTTAAAAACGGTATATTATAAAGTTCCAAGAAATGCGTTTGATTCGAGCTAGCATCGTGAAATTACTTGTTTTATGTTATATAAGCGGTGTATCTTAATATCTGGAATTTGGGTTTTATAGATCTTTTGCAAAATAAAGCATTTTCAGGTCATACATTTTGAGCTAATAATCAGTCTTTACATTCTATACCTTTCAAATGATTTAATCATCGTCAGATTTTCCTTTAGGTTTGGTAGTAAATTGAGATAATATTAAAAACACAATTACGAGACAAACGTATATTTACGTACATAATATTTGTTTCCATGGTAGAACATTTTTCCAGGATGACTTAATGTTTACAGGAATGAGATTTGCGGTTTAAAATAGCGCTCGTAGTCGACATTTCATTCATATTTTATGCAATAACTAACTACCCACGAATATTTAACAATCCGAATTGAAATATTTTAATGGGGTCTTAGGATTCGGTGAACTTCGGTGACGCTTATAAAGAACGTGCCAGCCTGTGTTTACCTTTATTGATCACCCAGGAAATTCCACAGTGAGAAAGTCGCTTATTGATTGTTTTATAGCCCGGTCAAATGCGGAAATACTCTAGTTCTACGTACAACCCCACCCGGGTATTTTTGATTATTTACGTTTCATAATTATCGAACCTCTGAATAGTCGAGACTAGACAGCTATTCAGAGCAATGAAAATAAAAATAAAAATTTTATACTATCCATTAAGTTTTAAGATGTAACTCTGTCAACTGAACCAGTAACCTTGAAAAAGATAATAAATAATTATCGAAAGCTTGGTTTAAGTTAAATAAGAGTTTTCTTTCAACCACCAATTGACGACATCCCCAATATATAATTTTTTGGTCTCTATATATATATATATAAGAAAGAAAGAAAGAAAGAAAGAAACTTTAAACTTGATTATTTTGCCTTTTTTCATCAATTATTGCTATTTTGCAACATCGGTAATAAATTTAAAAATTTTTAACTTATGATATATTGTGCAAAATTCAATTCTAAAAATTTTTTTCCTCTAATATTTTTCCAAAATGCTTAGGTTCCAAGATATAAATAAAAAACTCAGATAAAATAGGTACTTTTTCCAATTTTTTAAACATTTCTCAATTTTGAAAATGTTTCGGACCTCGCCCTGATCTAGGAATCCACACTTTAATTATGTGAATTGTACTGAAGATAATCCAGAAAAAATTTGCTTGCTTCCTCTCACATCCACCTCAAAACAGATCCGCCCTGGTCTATAAACATTTTACGAGTATTCTACATTTAATATATTGTTTTTCTGATATCAATTTTTTTTAAATATAAATTTCAATATGTATTTTGAATTACTTAATTATTTTCAATCTATGATTATAATTCTTATAATTTCCACTTCAAACGGTAATACAATATGTGGGAATTCAAATACCTAATGAATCATACAATACAAGTATGTATTGTATTTAAAGTGTTTCTCAGAAAATAGAATTTATGCGTAGTAGTGTATACTTTATACTTGAGTTACATCAATTCATTAAAATCGTTTTTTAATTACTCTTCATACGAATTGTATGATGAACTCTTTTAGTTCTGAAAATTACAAAATTAGAAAAATACAGAAAGAAGGATAAGATGTTTGAATAAAAATAAAATGTAGAATTCATGATTTTTTTATTAGTATTTTATGTATTAAAAATACGTAATTATTTCCATTTTTTTGTCTAACAGCGATTATTTGTGACATCTTATTTTGGATATTTTGCGACCTAAAAATGTTGACATCAGTGAATTGGTCTTAATACGTTTGTTTAAATATTTTTTAAATTCTTTAAAATTTTTAGTAAACTTCTATATTCTATTTATCTCAATATATGCACAACTATTGTTTAAACACTATGTGTCTTGCATAGACTTAGAAAAAGACGAGGCACAATTTTTTTTTTCGGTAGTGACCATTATGAAAGTACCTTAATATTAGGCGAAAATAACAAAAATGTAAAGTTGATTTTTATTTTTGCAGTCTGGTTCGGATTCAGGACGAGATCGCCTTGCACAAAATAACAAATGAGACTGCAGTCAACATACCGGTGGCTTGCCAAGACAGCTCGCCAGACACACCTCAACCCGCTTACGACATCAAACAAGGGTGGATGAACGGCATCTTCGGTTGTCTTAGGCCGGTGCTATCCATTATTGGGAAAGGGGTCGTCGAAAATAGGAATACGCAAGGTAAGGATAACCGAGAGATTGAAACTGTTTAGAGTACGGTATTGATTGATCATTTTAACCATAAAAAATTGAGTGATTTGAAATGCGCTACGAGTAAATGCACATACGTATGTTTAGGAACAACAAGGGTTGAAGTTTTATGGTGTGAGTGTCAGTCATAAGTGCTTTGTTATCTCCAGTCGTTCACTTTATGAATTATGTATGAATTGTGGTACTAATATTTTTTTCAATTCCTCCAAAGGTATACTTTTATATTTACATACAGTTGTTTGAAAAAATCTCCATAAAATTTGAGATGAAGGGCAAATTGAGCAATAGTTGGATTTAATTTTGTTCGGCTTTACAAGTAAAAAGTAAAATGATCAATACATTTGCCGGATTCTATAACCTTAACGTCGACGCCAGATAATAGATTATTCGTTTTCGAGGTAATTAGTTATATTTTTTTGTTATTTAACGATAAGATATGATAGAAATACAATCAGTAGCGAAATGAAATAATGTGGCACGGACTGATAGATATAAGCACGTAGGATGATCGGTTATAAATCCCTCTTATTGCAATTAGAAATATTTCAAAAATATATATCACAAACATTTCAGTATATAAATTTCACAGCAATATTATTAGTACAGTCATTGAAGCTTTTCACCTCGGAATTCTTTGAAACTGAACCGATTGACTTGAAATTTGGCAGATAGTTTAGAGGTCAATGAACATTAGTGACATAGCGCCGATTGACTCTTCCATCCTGTTGAGGGTTTCAAAAATAACGATAGGGAATCAAATTTTAAGCAAAAAATAATCGAAAATTTTTTTCGAGAAATCAATAGTTTTTTAATTATGCACGATTGAAAACTTGGAATTTTGAGTGAAAAAAAAAAACACTTTCAAAGTATTTTTCGCGAATAACTATAATATCAGTGTCAAGATCTGGTAGTCTTAGCGGCCATTTCCTGTTTATAATCTGAAGATGTTCGTTATTCAAGTAATGAATTTAAAAGTTATTTAAATTGAAATGACGTTTTCTGAAATTAAATTGACCCATTAACTGGATTTGTAATTAATATTTGCTCTCTCTAGTAGTTAACTCCAAAACTTTAAAATGTATTAAGAATTTAAAAAAATGTCCAGAAAGTCCTATTTTTAATTAGTTTGCTTTATTAGATTCATATCACCGTTGCCATAATAATAGTATTGACAAATATGTATAATTTCAGATGACTGGGAAATACCGTTTGATCAAATAACAGACTTGACGTTTCTCGGCTGCGGGGGACAGGGCGCCGTCTTCTCCGGCATGCTAAACAGTACGCCTGTGGCAGTGAAAAAGGTTTCTGAACTGAAAGACACTGATATTAGAAATTTACGTAAATTAAATCACCCTAATATAGTTAAGTTTAAGGGAGTGTGTACGCAGGAACCGTCATGCTATTGTATTATTATGGAATTCTGTCCGTATGGACCTCTTTTTAATTTGCTCAAGAACCAGAAGAACGTAGTCACGATAAACAGGGTGGTGTCGTGGGCCAAACAAATTGCCAATGGGATGCATTATCTACACACGCATAAAATTATTCATCGAGATCTAAAAAGTCCAAAGTAAGTACACCTACATAACATATGTAAAATAATTTATTTACACACCTATTTAGTTTCTTGGAATTTTTTGAAATTTGGTGCTTTATCAATAACAATCCACGATTTTCTTATCTTGTTTACAGAATATATTCTATAAATACAGAAAATTTGACGCATTTTAATAGAAAAAAGTTGCCACAAATGTATGCCCACAACCTCAGAAATGGAGTAGTGAATAGTGTAATATTCTCTTCTTTTTTTATATATGGATTGTTGACGATGTCAATTACTACTATTAATTTGTTCTAAAGTTATTTGAATACAAAGAGAAAAAGAATTGCTACTCTCAAATTCGACAAGCTAAGGATATAGGGTTTATATTTATTTAAGAATTTCTTTGTTCTTTCAATCAAACCAGTTTTCCAACCAAATTTTAGAAACCAATTTTGAAAGGTATTAAAATAATTTTCCAAGGTAAACTATCCGATTTTACAATCAATTTGGTACTTTACCCAAGTAACAAATATCAGTATCAAAATACTTTGTTGATTTTATATTTTAATCAGTAGCGACTCGTGATATTGTGAATAGGTGAACTCCGTGGCTTTTTTACGTGAGCAAGAAAGCAAAAAAAGCGCCGCAGGAAAAATTTTTTAAATTTTCAGGGTCAAACGACTAAATGCATCTGGAAATTTTTAGTTGCATTTGCAATATTATAGAAAAACTGATGTTCAAGAGCAGAATTTTCGTTCAGATTTTGTAAAAAATAATTAATACGCAACTATTTGGATATTTTATTAATCCGCTCTCAAGTAATAAATAGGAATAAATTTCCACGTCATTTTTTATTATGGAGATCTTCGCCAATAGCCCTACTGTAACCATAAATTAAAAAATATATTAATAATAATATCGGAACATTTTATTTACAATAAAATTAAGTAAAAGAAAAAAAAACAAAGTGATATATTTACCTAATAATTAACAAAATTGTTCCTACTTGGTTTATGAATATTAAAAAAATATGAAAAATATAAAAACATATTTTCATGAGCTAGCCAGCCTTATCTATTTACATATAAAACAACGCTACCAGTTTTTCGGTTGTCTGCAAAACAATTTGTATGTTTCCGAAAATACCATTTTAAATTCCTTGTATAATATTTCTATAGTTTTTTGAACTTCTAAATTACGAAATTTTTCGTCTCTGTACAAAATATTAAGTTCGTTTTTCAACCTATCTATTTCAAAAACGTTTGGATACATTTTATAATAAACATTTAAATGATTTTTCTGGAAATTTGTTTGCATGTTCGGGAAATTCTTTGGAATAAAGCAAAAAAATTTAAATCATGTAAATTCCCAAAACGAGTAGGTACTTAATTAAAGGGAAATATATTTCGAAAATATTTCTAATTCGTCGCAACTTTTGCTCCGTTTACTTGGTAGTCCAGTAATATTTTTCGTATAATTAAAAATATTTTTAAATTTTTCTTTGTTTCTTAATAAATCAGAAATTCTTTGACTACTGATTTTAATTTGTTTAGAGCAGTAGTTTACGTCTTGAAAAAGGTGTTTCAAGAGATAAAACAATTTTGTGAGATAGATTCATTATTAGTTACCTATGTAAGTTTTTGATAATATAATAAGTATCTATTAAATTACGTTAAATTTAGTCTTCCTTTGTTTTGTTGTAAGGAAGTTGTTTTTTATTTACTTTAAATTAATACCTGCCTTGTCCTTAAAGCCTTTGTACTATCCTTCACACTGACATCAGACACTACCCACGTACTATGCGATGCGTACATTAACCGCGAATTAAAACTGTAAGTAGCTTTGAGCCGGCTTCAGTTCCCTCGTAAATCATGTTATTTTAACCGCCTCGGGTGGAGGGGGAACTGCAGTCAAGTGTGACGCGCTTACAAGCAAAGAAATTCTGGTCTCACTGTGGTGGGGACTAGTAGGAAGTAACAGTATCCAATGCCGCTCCGATGAAAACGGCGAGCGGCGGATATTCAATATTCAGACAATTATTTTATACTCATTTTCATTTTTGATAAATGTAATAGGTATTTGGAAATTAGTTTACCTAACTGTTTATTTATGTCAGTAGTAGAATAGTAGGTATTAAAATATGCGGTGTGAGAGCCAAATTTTACAGTGTTTCATATGACGAGTCGCCACTGATTTCAATCATGAGAGCATCAAATAAGTCACTTTAAATTTATCATATAGAGAAAGTAGCAACATAGCAAATACAACTTGCTTTTTTAACTCATTTAGAGTCATTTTTATCGGTATAATAAATATAGTGCTTTTGGACCATTTTAACGTTACCCATGCAGATGGCATTAAATTGGTATTGTAAAAAGAACGATATAAACTGTTGTTCTTGTCTTGACAACTTCTTAGATATCGCCAACCCTTTAATTTCAAGCACTGGCGAGATCCAAAAATGCTGCTGGACTTGCTACCAGAACACCTTTCCAATTTATTCTTTCATCTCCATTACAGTTTCAGGTTCGAACTGTTTCTCCTGCAATGTGTCTATATCTTTTATAGCATAGTTTATGAAATCAATACTGCAGGCACACTATCATACACTATATTGCACCTAGTGCAACCTGGTGTGGGTTCAAGAGAAATACTTCCTATAATATAGTTTGTCTTTAATAGTCACCCTGTATATGGTGATTTACAAATGATGACCAAAAATTAAATCTCGTATTCTTTGATGAATTTTGAGGGGTCCTTTGCATAAAATTTTTCTAGGACACTTCGTTAAAAAGATACAGGGCGTTAAACTTCAAAAAATATTTTTAATTGTTTTAAATAAGTTAAAAACTAGTGAGTGAAATAATTTGAACTTGAGCACGTATTTATGTAAACATTGTAGAAAATCTGAGACCTTTTTGTAAAATTTAGATGCTTCAGTGGCAGAGATATAGGGAATCGGGGGCATATTTATCTAAATAAAATAGTATGCCACTGCGTTATGGTAATAATCATGATATTTTCGGATTCATCCTTCAATTTTCTACAAATTACTACTCTCTTATGTTTTTCGAAAAAAGCCAGTAAAACTTAAAAAACGAATTGAAATCACCGAATCTCAACCCACTGGATTTCTTTTTGTGGAGTTCTATTAAATGGGTGATAAACAGTGATAAAATTATACACCTGAGCAGTTAGAAGAAAGAATAAATAATGCTTTTCATCAGATTCAAGCAACAATAAATTTCGAACAAATTACATTTTGGTTACTAAAAAGATATCGTGCCTGTGTTTGTGGAAATGAGATATTTTTGAGCATTTACTCAAATAAAATTATTAAAATAATGACTAATTTTATTAATTTCTTTATTCGATTAAATAATCGAGTGATTAGTGTTTATCATATCATTTAAGTAAAAGTGTTTTCAGTTCGATTTTTAAGTTTTACTCGAAAATCAAGCTTTTTTCGAAAAACATAAAGGGAATAGTAATTTGTAGAAAATTGAAAGAGGCATTCGAAAATATCATGATTGTTACCGAGAAGCAGTGGTGTACTATTTTATTTAGAAAAATATGCCACTGATACCCTGTATCTAAATTTTAGAAAAAGGCCCCAGATTTTGGACAATGTTTACATAAATATACAATGTACCCAATCATTTCACTTACTAGTTCTTAAATCATTTAAGAAAAATATTTTATTAAGTATCTTTTTAATGAAGCGTCCCATATAAAAACTTTATAGGAATGACCCCTCAAAATTCATCAAAGAATACGAGGTTACATTTTTGGTCACTATTTGTGAATCACCCTTTATATTAAATGTAACAAAAATATTATCTTAAGTAATTTGCGACGTCTAAGTAACATTTTCTTTTTAGTGTTTTAATTGGAGATGAAGAAGTGATTAAAATCAGCGATTTTGGTACATCTCGAACTTGGAACGGAGTCAGCAGCGAGAAGATGACGTTTGCAGGCACCGTGGCTTGGATGGCACCGGAGGCCATCCAAGAACAGGCCTGTAGCGAAAAGGTTGACATTTGGTCTTTCGGTGTTGTTTTGTGGGAGCTTCTCACCTGCGAAGTCCCATATGATGGCATGGAGCAAAGTGCAATAATGTATTCGGTAGGCTCTGGAAAGCTGAAGCCACCGATACCGACTACTTGCCCGGACGGTTTTAAACTGATAATGCAGATGTGCTGGAAGCTGAATCCTAGAGAGAGGCCGTCGTTCAAATTAATTTGTAACCATCTGGAAATAGCTTCGGTGGAGATACTGGCGAAATACGAGGATAAAGCATTCTTCAAGACGCAAGAGAGTTGGAAGCAGGAAATCAAATCGCAAATTACGCAGTTTTGTGAACAATTGCAAAAACACAAAATTGAGTATCAACTAAAGGAGGAGCAGCTGATAAAAAGGAGGGAAATGGAAATCAAACACATTAAGGACATAAGGGAACTATACGACAGAAGATTGGAAAAAGTAAATCAGTTATATATAGAATTGGCGGGTTTTCTGCAGCAAGTGGAGAGAGCCAGGCAGGGAGGGAGAAAAAGGAGATTATTGCCCCCTTTTATGAAGAAAATGGAGAGGCGACGGTCTAGTAATCAGAGCACCACCCCAACTAGTCCGGAATGCAGTCTCACAAGTCCAGACAGTCCTCACATTGTAAGTATTGCTCGTATTTTTATGTAGAATAGCTCTGATAAAGAACGGATTTTGTTATTTTTTTCTTTAAGATAAAAAATCTATCATACAGGGATGGCCAGAAGTACGGAATAAAATTCGTATCTTTTGAATGAGTTAATTTTTTTAAAACGCCGAAACACGTTAACGGATTTTGATTTTTTCCCAACTTTCGGTAATATAATAATTAATTTTTCTTCAACCCCCTAACCCCCAGCTACCCCTACTTTTATAGAAAACCGAATCCAGCCATACCAAATAAACAAGTTTTATTTTTTCAATAACAAGTTTTTTTTCATATAGAAATTGAAACAACTAGATAATTTACAAAAATAAACTCAATGTCGCAAATGCTGAAAATGTCCTCCATTCACTATTTGGCATCCTCCAAGACAATAGTAAAAGCTGTCCACAGCATTCTGAATGACTTCAGCTGGTAAATTATGCATCTCCGCCCTAATCTTGTTCTTTAAATTCTCAATATTATCCGGTCTGTCCTGGTACACTCTTTCTTTCAAATATCCCCAAAGAAAATAATCCAGGGGTGTTAAGTCGGAGGATCTTGGCGGCCATTCAACTGTACCCCGTCTACCAATCCAGCGATTTGGAAACATGTCATCTAAGTATCTTCAAACGTCAATACCAAAATGTAGGGGAGCGCCGTCTTGTTGGAACCAAATTCTTTCATTCGGTATATCTGGATCAATTTCATGAGGGAAAATCACAGCCAGAGCAGGAATCAGGTCAAATGTTAGGAAATCCAGGTAGCGTGCGGCAGTAAGATTTTCTTAAAAAAAAATGGGCCCAAGATTCTGTTGTTGATGATACCTGCCCATACATTAACTTTTTGTGGATGCTGCGTATGCGATTCGCATGTCCAGTGTGGATTTTCCTGGGACCAAAAGCGATAGTTGTGCCTGTTAACCACTCCATTTAAATAAAACGTAGCTTCATCCGAAAAAAGTACGTCTCGTTGAAAACCATTATTGTCATCACACCGTCTCATCATTTCTTCACAAAATTGTAATCGCCTATCATAATCGTCTTCCAAAAGCTCTTGGACAAGACATACCTTATAGGGGTGGTATTTCTCTTGTTTCAGAAACATTCGAATTGCAGTTCGAGAAGCATTGTGATTGCGGGCCAATGAAACAGTTGAAGTATGAGGATTTTTAACAAGTTCTAATGTAATGACTAATTTCTTTTCTTCATTCAAAGCACGTGCCCGTCCAGTTTTGGGCAAAGTCTGTACTGTACCGTGTTCCTCAAATTTGTGAAATATTTTGCTAACTGTCCCTGTTTTCGGGATATTTCACATTAAATAAATCGCGCACTTCAGCCTGACTTCTTATTTTGTCTCCACATCCAAGCAATATCAAGATTTCGATGCGTTGCCTTTCCGACAATACCATTGCAATTCAGTAAATAACTTGATTTTGACACAATAGTAACGTTTCGAATTCCAATTTGCAACTAAAACGAAAAATTAACCAGAAAGCCTGGCAAGTAAGTGGTGCCAAAAAAACGCAACATAAAAAATATATCTTTTTTGCGTTAGCAGTGATAGGTACAGTTTCAAATTTTTTATTTTATTGTGTGCAAATTCATGGAGGATAACACTGATGATAATTAATTAAATTGTTTTATACAACCCTAAAAACCTTGCTATTGAAAAAATAAAACTTGTTTATTTGATATGGCTGGATTCGGTTTTCTATAAGCTTTTCAACGAGCCCCCTCATGCCTTATGTTTCCATTTGAAAAAAAAGTAGGGGTAGCTGGTGGTTAGGGGGTTGAAGAAAAATTAATTACTATATAACCGAAAGATGGGAAAAGATCAAAATCAGTTAACGTGTTTCAGCGTTTTAAAAAAAATTAACTCATTCAAAAGATATGAATTTTATTCCGTACTTCTAGCCATCCCTGTATATTGATATCTAAAACAATAGCCTTTAACTTTACATAGATATTTTATTTTTAAATGATTTCATACATTGCATAGTTTTAGGATGATTCAGTTGTTGAGTTTTTAAACGGTTTGTTTATACTCTTTTTTTGGTATCAAATAAAATGATTTTAAACATTTTCACTCATAAAAATAAGTCATGTTAATTAGCTTTTTTGTCTTACTAGGTATCAATGATAAAAGGTACTTAACATTGTAAAAATGTAGAACTAACTGATTGTATGGTAAGTTTTATGTATGAAGAATAATTATGGCATCTAACAAACTAGTAGAGCATCTTTATAACTTCATTAGGTAAAAGAAATTTAAAATGTATTAGGTGTTTTACTAACTTGGGAATTGATTGTAATGTAAAGAGAATGGACAACACTAGGTACTTAAAAATTAAGCATCTGCAGATCTTTTTTTCTACTTCCATGCTCCCATTTTCAAACATTTGAAATAATTACATGCAATCATAGTTAGAATATTAGTGTAGGAATAATACTTGAATGCAGCCTCTTGCTAAAATCTTGACATATTCTCAATCCCACTTTATTAGAATCAAAGGCTGATTTAAAAAGCTGATGATCCAAATTTGCCGTTGATAAACAGAAATTATAGCTATTTTTCATTGTTGTTCTTTTTATTCACTCTTTCTATCTAGTTAATGGTCAGATTATTGATAAATGGATATGTTAGATATATTTTTTTTTTAAGCAAGGAGAACATCAATGTTTAAAAACCAGCTTTAATAACTTTAAGATGTTGTAAAGTTTTTTTTATGGTGGATTGTACAGTATTCATGAATAGGTACCTCAAACTCTCCATTATTTTTGCATTGGCACGATCACGTGGGAGCTGGTCCGCGTGGTGCTTTCGCAAGAGACGCTATGCCAGGGGGTTAACGCCAGGCAACCCTTGCCATAGAACCGCGTGGTCCTATGGCTTCCCCTATCCACCACCCAGGGACGTGCCTGGTATAGGTAGCTTAACCCAGCAGGAAAAATCTGTAGATATTTTATATAGATTGAGAAACTTTGGGCTAATGGCTTATCTAATTAAAGATAAAAAATTATTGAATTGGTATACAAATATGTTAACCCGTGGCGGACATAGCATGTGGCACAGTCAATGAAAACTCCCACATTTCTACATCATACAGCATTTTTTGAAATTTCTAAGGGAGCATCTGATTCTTAATGGTATGTCAAGAATGAAGATATCTGCCATTTTATTTGTAGAACGAGTTATTTTTTTTATTAAAAATAAGCTTATCAGAGACTTAAATTTAAGGTATTTCTAAAACTATTTGATTCACAAATCACAACCTTTAAACATTTAAAATTTTTAAGAAGTTGTTGAGGAATTAACTATTGTTTTGACGATTTTTCATTCTCATTGATTCCCAAGAAGTGTGAGACATCTGGGTACATATTGTTTTTATCACTGTTTTATAACTGCTTGGATTTTAACAGTTTTCAAATATGTGTGTGCCAAAAAGTAATAATTTCAAACGGTGTATAAATAATGTTAATTTTTGAAAAAAAGAATTGACTTTCCTTAAAATTTGTTCCTCTTATGAATGTATTTTTATTGAAAAAAGTAAAAACAAAAAATTGTCCATTATTTTCTTATTAACTTGCAGCATATCTTTTTTCATAGTAAACAATGTTAGAAAGAAAAATCCACATGTTCAACTATTTGGCAGACACTATAATCGTAGTCTATAGATTTATTGTAGACTTCCCTTGAAATTACAGGCCTCCAATAGAGCTCCCCTTTACGCCACACTTAATCCAGCGACTGATTCTGTAACCCAAACTACCACAACCCTCACTGCGACGGTTACATCCAGGAAAAGGCCTCATCGAACAAATTCCGGATCACCTCGTGGCTCAAGGTGCTCCCGTTCGTCAAGTTCAAGAACGTCGGTGGTGGATGCAGAAACTCAGACAGACTGTATGGATTTAAGCGAGAACGACTTGAGTCCTACTAGTTGTCCTACCACCAGTTGTTCGACTTCTACAAATTTCCCTCAGAGAGTTATTCTACAACAATTCGGAACTGGATCTGATGATGAGAGTGTCAACGGTAATTGTGTTCAGGTGCATTATATGGTTCAACACCCCCAACCACGTAAGTAGATGTACAGGGTGTTTTAAAAAGATGCCATAAATTCCAGAGCATAATATGATTTATGGATAGGTTTATTGTCTTTTGTTTTTGAGTTATATGTCAAGTGGGTGAATGGTGCAAATTGTAATTATTGTGAAACGGTGGTAGATTTACATTTTTATTATACAATGTTTTGTGCAGAATTATTTAAATTTACTGTTTTTATACAGAGTGTCTCAGTTTTATAATCAATGAGACTTCTAGAGCTCCCATTACCCTTTCCGTCTGGGAACAGTGTGTCAACTTTCACGCCCGTTTCTATAGCTCCTGTTATCCCTTCCGTCTGGATGTGTTGAGGATCCTAAAAACTAAAATTTTTATAATATACTTACTACTACTATATATTTTTATGTGAATATTTCTTTATATAATATTCCTTATAATATATTTTAGCTGTCCAAATATTCACCAGGGTGGATTCCAGAAGTACAAGCCCCATTATATTCGATTCCGAGGACAGCGTTAATAGAAACATTGGCCCTCCCAGAGCATCCAGTGAAGAAGACCACTTAGAAACAATCGGGAGAAAAGTCTCTGCGATCAAAATAGGGACAATATTTTCTCCAGAAAATGGAAATATATCTGATAATCTAGGTGAAATTATTCGACAGAGGACATGTTCTGAGACTAGAGATGAATTGGACAGTACTGAAGATGCCGCGAATGAAGACAGCTTCACGGATGAGGAGGGTGAAATCTATAATAACCACTTAAGGAGAAAGAGGTAAGCATACGATTTGAAATAATTTTTTTTTAAGAATCTCGTTCTTATGTTGCTCTATTTGAAATTTTAAGGAGTGGGAAGGAAAAAGTAATTAAAAAAATGTTGGTTACTCCAGAAACGTAAACATGTTTTATTAAAATATTATTGTTATTTTTACTATCTTTTGTGTACAGAGTTCCTTCAATTTTGACACTTTTGGGGATTCATTCTATTTCTCAAGGAGATAGACAGCAAGTAGCTAACATTTACATTTTAATAGCCTGATTAGTTTACGATACACATGGCATCTTTTTATAGTTTTTTGTGATTGAACAATTATTTATGATAATTTTTATTTCTTGTGATGAGGTTTTCAATTAAGATTTTTTGTAGAAAGTATGTGATTTTTCTATTTAGTAGTTTTTTCTATTTCTAAACTTACATTACCTATTTTAAATGGGATGCTCTATATCAGGAGTTGGCAAGTAATTTTAGGTGGGGTCCAGATACTTTTGAAAATTTTTAAGGAGGTCCAGAAAAAAAAATCATATTTCTTACTAATTTTTTTATTTTAATTTGCACTCAAATTTAATCTGCGTACTAACCATTAAGAACTCAAATCAGTCAATCAATCAAAATTTTTGGTAGTCCAGTATTTTACCTTCTACGGTCCGGACCTAGACCGCGGTCCGCCAGTTGCTGACCGCTGCTCTATATGTTTCAAAATCTATATCACACATAAATTATTTATATTTTGAATAATTCAGTATACTGTACAATTTTCTCTTCGATATGTCGTATACATTTAAAATTCAATTAATTGTATCATAAATCAGAATTAAAAAATGTAATTTTTTTGTTTATACCCTAAAATATTTTTTTTGTGTGGTTGTTTCTTACTCTTCTTTATTTTTCTAACATTAAAAATCTAAACATCAGTTAAATTTTTATAAACAATAAAATTAAGAAATAAGCCATAAATGAATATTTAATATCAGCTCTTCCAATGTGAACAGTTCCTATAACTCAAATAAGTCTGGTTCTATTTTGTTTTCAGCGTACTATCTATTTAAAAAAATGTTTATTTGGATTATAACTGAAAACTACAGAAAATTATAGAAAAATAAAGTGTCTGCCACATGCAAGAAATTGAATAATAAATCTGTTAAGGAATATATAAATTTTTTGTTAATAAAACGTTTATTTAACATCACTACTACATAAGTACCAAAATGAAAAACACCCTGTACCTTTTAAACGAATCAAAGATAATGTTTCTCCATTTAATTTTCCTGGAAATTCAGATCAAGATTTTTTATTTATCTTGTGATATTTAAGGAATCCCCTAAAATTGTCAAAATTGGTTTTTCTGTTTTATCAAATGATTAATACAAATATGCGATCTTACAAATTCCATAGAAGGTTTATCGACAAAACTTCAAACATTCCTAATAAATTTTTCACATTTCTGTTTTTTTTTTTAATAGATTTTGTAAAACAAGTACACAGTATGTTGTCTGACAAATAACGGAACTTTTTAAATTAAAAAAAAAATACAATTATGAAATTATTTTGCCAAAATTATTTCTTTTTATTCAAAATACATCCCTCCCACATCAATACCCCGCTGGGAACGTTCAACCAATGCTAGCATAGATTTTTTATGTCGCTTTTCGGCATCTCCTCAATGACCCTCATCACGGTTTCTTGGACTTGTGTAACATTGTCATAAAACATTCTTTTCATGGCCAGTTTGAGTTTCGGGAACAGGAAATAGTCACACGGAGATAAATCAGGAGAATACGTAATACGTTGAGGTATACAGACTTGTCTTTTCATCAAAAATTCACAAACGGCCACGGTCCTGTGTGATAGTGCATTATTGTGCAACAAAAACCAATTTCCTGGTGCTTGATATTCGGGCCTCACTTGAACGGTTTTCTTTCACAAACACTACGTAATTCTCAGATAATATTCGTTAGCGACATTTTGACCCTGTGGGATGAATTCCTGAAGTATAATACCTTTAAGGTCGTAAAAACAAATCCAACATTGTCTTCTCTCGTGATTTTTGGAATATTTTTTTGCCTTTGGAGAGCCTGGGGACTTTTATGTAGCACATTGGCGTTTTTTCATCATAGGGGATCATACTTGAAGCACCAAGTTTCATCACCAGTTACAATCGATTCCAAGAATATGCAGTTTCACCTGGCTTTTATTTTAATAAGGTCCTTGCAGTGTTCAACATGAGCAATTTCTTGTTTCTCCTTTAAGGCATGAAGAACAAATTCAGCACAGATTTTTCGTTTGTTTGCCAAAATTTCATGAATCATGCCTTTGGGCGTATTTAATTCCTCCACTATCCATCTCACAGTCGAATTCACATCATAGGTGATCATTTCATGCACTGTTTTTCACCAACTCATCCGCAAATTTTGTTTTTTGGCTGGCCTGGCATTGGGTGGTTTTCTAAAGCATCACATCTACCCTGGAATTGCTTATACCACTCAAACAGATCTGTATGGGACAAGCAATAATCACCATAAACTTTTTTCATCAATTCAAATGTTTCTGTAAAAGTTTTAATGAGTTTGAAACAAAATTTAATATTAGCTCTTTGCTCCATCGTGTTTTTGTGACGAGGTGACAAAAGAAGCTGTCACTTTAAGCGTTATAACTTGACAATCTGTTGATGGATCTAATGATAGTAGTCTCCTTTTGTAGAGGAGGTATACAGCTTTCCGATTATATATTGTTTCAATAGATGGTGTTAGTAGTTATACTTAAATTTAAAAAGTTCTGTTATTTTTCTGACATACTGTATACATTTCATAACGCTTCACCAATTCATTCATCAATTAAAGAAAGTAATTCCATTTTATTGACACAGATAATCACATACATATTTCTTAGCAAACCTGGAAAAGAAACGCCTAAACCAAGGTAACTCACTTGCTGTTTTCTTATAGCGCCGTCATTATTTGAGCTAAATTAGTATTTCTGTCGCTTACTATGATTGACAAATATGTAGGGGGTAATGTTAAATGTTGCAGTTTTGCCAGAAGGCCAATTTATCCAGGCAGAAGGTCCAATAGGTATAAAATAAGCTTGAGTCATTATCAGAGGGAACCCAACAATGCTTCAGATGAAGGCAACACGTCAGAATACTCAGTTTCCCCGTCCAGTAAATCGTCGACCCTAGAGTCTAACCCCGATCGGGTCAGGACTCTGTCCAATTTGGCGGTAAAAAGGCCAAACGAGAGCATAGATGGTTCTTCAGATAGTGAATCGGAGGAAAATTTAACAATTGTTACGCAGCTATCATTTAATATGAACAAAACAGAGAATGTAGTCTGATTTATGTAAAGCATGAATGTGATTTTTTTTTATAGTTTGTAGGTTTATTTTTGTATTCGATTTGGTGCAGAGAACGACGAATTAAATAAACACTAAAAATTTGATCGGGTGGAAAATTAAGTATTTTACGGGGGCAAACCATACTTAAAATGCTGTGAAAGAAAGCAATTTTTTTCATAAAAAGGAACTATGTGATTTGGGGACGGACAGACGGAACACGAGCAGGGGATACTTTTCTTTTTAATGCTAAAACTTTTTGTTTTCGCCAGTGTTTATTATATTTGTGCATTCTTGGTACAGTGGAGTGCAATTTAACTGTTAAAAATATTTCTCATTGCGAATTGTACTTAAAACAATTGGATATACGTTTTTGTGGTGTAATATGTAGCTCAAAAATGAAAATAATTTATGTTTTTACTCAAACGGATATATTAATTCTTAATGACGAAGAATAAATAATTTTTTTAAGAAAATTTGTTGATAATAAAAAGGCTTTACTTCCAAATAATTTGATAAAATATATGCCTATATTTTTATCACTATTATTTGAAATAATAATTAAGCTTACTGTGAAAAAAATTTAAAAGCGTAATTCCTTGGCACGAAAAATATAATATTAAGCTCAGAGATAAAGCTAAAGAGATAAATAAGAAATAATATTTGACTTGCCATAATTAGTTTATGTTCAAAATTGTCTTGTAATTAATTTTAACATAAAAATGCCGTCATATTCCACCATTTAAACTTCAGATCTATTAAATATTCTTGGGTAGTAGATACTTACTTATTTTACTGTTAACTATTTTTAACACCTAATCGTCTACCATAGTGATTAAAAATATTTCACATTTTACACATCACAAAATTTATTTGTTCTTGCTACTTTTGAAAGCGCTTGATTTAATATAGTTGACATCTACTTACATGAATTTAAACAACGAAAAAAAAACTAATCTGAAATAGTAGTGGCTGGTGAAAATTAGTAAAAGTCATCATATTTTGATAATGAAGTGTGGGACCCATACCATTTTCTATAAGATGATTTCTGAGTCCACATCGTCAAACATTCATGATGAAAAAATTTTGAACTCAAAATTTGCGAAATAAAGAGATTCTCAAATCTCGGAAAAGGTTGCACATATGCTGATACAAACAGGTGTTTTCTTATTTTTAATGAAATTTTCATTCTTCCTAAAGTTACAGCATTATGGAGTTTAAAAAAAGGAATATTAAGTATCAAATTAAACTTTAAAAGGTAAACTAAGGAAATTTAATTTTGTCAAAAACATAAAACAATTCCTGTTTGTATCCGTCAGTTGATCAGTTGAAAAAATGTTTTGTACATATCTGAAACCCTCTTCAAAACCTTAAAGGGTAACTCCACTCTAGAGGTTAGAAGAAAAGGTGATTTTCGGAAAATTTTCAAGGAAAAATCGATACAAGATATACTGTCAAGAGCAAAAAGGCTTTATTGTACATGTTTTCAGGTAGAATTGTCAATTTTTTCAAATAATTTGGATTCAAAATGTGACAGCACCTTTTTTTCAAAGGGCTTTATGGCTGGAACGGTTTCTTATTTAACAGGTGGTCTCGGAATAAAAAAAAAACAAACATGTTTTGATATTATAAACTAAAAGCTAGGGAACATCGTAGGGAAATTAAAAAATATTAATAATTGTCGATTTAGTGAAAATTCAAAAAAATATCAAAAAATGAAGAAAAATTTTCCATTGTATTGTTAATAACAATGAAAATTGTTAATCGATTGAAAAATCCCTACGATATTCCGTAAGTTATGTTATTGTGAAGCTCTGTACAAAATTTCAAGTCGATCCGTTGAAATCCGTTTTGAGTTATGTTTCTGGCTGGTTAAAAAAAATGGTTTCTCGAAAAACGCTCTTAAAATTTTTGTTGCCATTCAGCATAAGAAATTTGTTATATGTATACCTTCACCATATACGATTGTTGTCCCAGAAATAAAGCACAGTTGGGTCTAACTCGAAAAATATTTATTGAAGAAGATACAAGTGATTATAGAATCCCCTCCGTTATCAATGCATGCTTGCCAACGTCACGGAAATATTTGGATTCTGTTCAGCGTCCTGTTCTTATTGAGCATCCGAATCTGTCAGATCACTTCTCTTCGGAGCTCTTCCAGTGTACGAAAGGCACCCCCCGAAGGGGCTCCTTCAGCTTGGGAAAGAGATCGAAGTCATCAGGTGGGCTCAGATCGGGACTATAAGACGGGTGGCGGAGCTGTCCGCAGCCATATTTTTCGAGAAGTCCGATGATCAGTGCACTTATGTGCGGGCGCGCATTTTTTGTGCACTACTTTGCAACATTCCTGGATGCAGTTTATGGATATTTAGGCTCAAGACATTCTGAAGAAAGATTCACAGTAAACCTTATACATGCTTTTTTAACGCATCATGAATTTCGGGCACTTTTTTACCGCATACTGTTTCAATGTGAACATACGCACGTTTCTTTATAGCTGAATTCCGACCCGATGGACTGTTTTCGTTGTCTTTTCGAGTTTTTGACATTTTCCCTTTAAACGAATCCCACTACCATATGATACCAATGTGTTCTTACTTTTGGGACAACTTTCGTAATTGACCTTCTATGTTCATATCTTCTTCATTCTCTTCTTTTCGGCTTGATCTGACACTTACAATTAGTCTGGCCTCTATAATAGCTAACTATCTTGCACATTCGCACAAGTTAACAATAAACACTCCTGCAGCAAGCTAGTGGTTTTTCTCCCAACTAAAACTTTTTTCCTTTCTTCTTCACATAATAAAGCATTGTTTGAACAATTTATCCAGAAATCGATTTCTTCAAAATTCTAGTGGGTTTACCCCTTCAATAAAACTACTCCGATTTTCATTTTTTATTACCCATAAATTTTAGAAATTTTTTACTTTATGACAGTTGTGTGTTGTGATATGTGTCTCACCCTTCATTATTATCAAAATATGACCATTATAATTTTCATCAGCCGCAACAGATTCGAACAGTTTCAATCTTGATTTTTCTCCAAATCTAAGTATATCTTAACTGTTATAAAAAATGATGATATATCAAATCAAGTCACTATGTTACTTACGTGTTATTTGTTTTAATATATTGATTTAATTTGGTACTATACACTAAATTACTTGAAAAGCCGCCATATAAGGATTATTGTGTAAATCCACTTAATTAAAAGTCTCTGTTAGAGGCAAAAGTTTGCGAATCTCGAATGTAAATAAGCTCACGATCTTTGTGATTCTCAAACTTGTAGCTTTCTTGCAAGAACTGAAGTTTATCGCAACTGTAATAATTCACGAACTAACGAGTGTCAGGGCCTTTTGCCAGCTTTTCAATGGCGATCTTTTGTAATGAAGTATTTTTATAGAAAAATGGAACTAATATTTGTAGAGCTTTATATAAATTGGTGTAGAAGAGAACGTTTTGCAACCAGTTGCAGCTGTATATAATTATACTATTATTATTATATAATTTTATGTACATAATTATGTTTACGTAATTTGTGAACAAATTGAACTAAACGTGATGCACGATGATATTTTATATAATTTTTTATTTTCTCTTTTTGTTTACATGTTATTTATTGTGATTTTTTAATTCCATGGTAGCTAGTTTACAATACTTATTTTACTGTTGATGTTTTTTTTTTAGTTTTTTGTTGTAGAGGTACAATAAGTATTTATTAATGAACTACGAACAAATACATTCCGTCATAAATTTATAAATATCGATGTTAATAGTTAAGAAAAAGTATTTAGATTGTACAAAACATTAACTGACTATGTACAAATTGTTTATATTTGTTAGAATAGAAAATTGTAAGCTGATCTGTCAGTTTTATTTGGGGTCGGTCCGATGGGAACGTAAAGCCAATCGCTGAGCCAGTTTGCAGAATTCTGGGTAGCGCCAAATTTAGAGAACGTAAAAGAATACCATATTATTTGTTCTGTAAAATCGTCTGGTAATTTCTATTAAGAAATGGCCAGCGATTCCTTCCTCTCAAATACTATAACAGTAAGCTAATGTAAATAATAAAGTTACCTAGAGCACTTTAAATATCTGTTAGTGGTCATTGAGTGCCTTCTCGTCACTTTGTTTTCCATAAAACGCTATTCATATAAATTACAATTGCGAGGCATATCCACAAAGTAAGAGTACTCAATTTTTTAAAAGTCGAAACGGCAAATTTACGTATTCAGAATGGTACATCAAACACTATATTTTGACCTCACAGCTGGCAGGATTCGGAATAGTGGCGCTTATTTCAACACGCCGCTACAACAACAGTTCTCAACTGACTGAGGCAAATGAGCACACCTTTTGCTCCCAGCACCTTGGACTTGAAAACAATGTTGCCAACTTTGTCGAAAACAAAAACCACAGACCATCAGAGTCTAAGAACTCTTACTTTGTGGATACGCGCCATACTTACCTACGTGGGTACCTAAAAATCATTTCGTGCCTATAAAAATATATAGAGACACCCAAAACCGACCCTAATTTCATTGTAGAATCAGTCTTTCGTTATGTACATTCCATTTTATGAACTCGTACCTCTTACTATGTTTATATAAGATATTAAATTATATTTGGCTTTGGAATTGTCAAATAACTCAGAAATAAATATTGTACACATCACGTCTTCTCTTAACTAACGACTATAATCACCAGTAAAATGATTGGTTCCACAATTTAATTACACTTTTAAGTATGTTGATATTTTCAGGTAAATCGGTGATCGGGGCTGCTACAGCCGTCGTTTTTGAAGATTGTACCTCCTCGGGGTACTCCAGGTAACTCTTGTCAACCTCATGCCTCAATATGTCATGATAGGCCTGAAAAAGAAAACACAATTACAATTAAAAAATAGAACACGTATGCGTTGTGAACAGTTACTCTGATTTTCATAGTTCGAGTTTGCAAATCGCGTTGTGTCATTGTTTTCCATACCTATGAGTGTAGTCGAGAATGCTAGACGGTATTATGTGACGAAGAAATATAGTGTGTTATGTTTTAAACTCATCAGCCGGTATTTCAAAAATGAAAAAATATGTTCTTTAAAAAAAAATTAGTGGTGCTGTGTAAATAACTTAAGTCTTGAGTACAAGTAACAATTCTTTACTAGGTGGAACCAGTAGATGGCGCTGTAGAATAAAAGGTATTCGATGATTGTCACGGTCATGTAGTCGGTCGAGTGTGTGGTGGCAGCATTTCTCTGGCCAGACTTCTTATTCTGGTCCTGGTTCGATCCTTAGCGTTGGCACTGGCATTGTTGATGGATAATGGGTGTTTGTCCGTGTTTTTTCATGTGTAGCCCCCTTCCGCACAGCCTTTGGCTTTGGATTTGGGGGTTGTCTCAATTCTGTGGTGTGTTTTTATGTTTTTACAAGAACTTTGTCCACGAAAAAACAAAAATTAAACACTAACAAAAGTAAAGAATCATAGTAAATATTCAAAATTAAATCTCATTATTCTTCACAATTCTTGCTTAAAATAATTTATTGCTACTGAAATGTAGCTTGCTGAACGTGGGGTCTTGAAACAACATTTTTTAATTTTTAAGCAGATGAGTGGGAAACAAGTACTCTGCGGACTACAAGCCCTGTCCAGCATTAAATTATGCCTGCAATGACTAGTAAACAGCTAGAAGATCATTTAAGCTATAGACTTCCTATACATACATCTTTGTTTATTTGAATGCAATATGTGAGAAAATCTTGTTTTTTAAGGATTTAAGTCTCTTTGATCGAGTGGTGCCCCAACCATTCAGGGCGCCCAGTATTCCAGGTTCAAATATCTTTAGAACAGTGATTTTTCAAAAATTATTTACAAAAGTTGCTTTGAATTTAATAGTTTTTCAAATGCACTATTTTCTAATATCCCCGTCATTGAAAAATTTCTTTGGATCGTAGCAGCATCTATATTGCTACGAAGAGTAACGCTATATACACTCAAACAACTTTTTTTAAATTAGATATCTCTTTAAATTTTTTATATATCGAACTGAGGAGTTTTCATCAACGGAACGTTCTGAATACTGCAGCATTGTATTAAACTTTTATAGAACATTTATGGAGAATAAAATCAATTTTGCACAAAGGTAAGACTGTGAATAATTTTATCTAATAGCTATCTAGACTAGATACCTACACACTTCGGTAAGAATAAATAAATTATGCATAAAATAGTCTGTGTATGTCCACGATAGTCAAAATTTAGTTTAGGTAGGTACTTTTATCTATGGTAGGTAAGTAGTTATATAACATTACTGCAGAAGTAATTTTATTTTTTGTGGGTATACTTAGGTATATCTACATCTGCACATGTGACTATTAGGCAAATAAAGATTTTATATTCCAATTTCCAAAAACAGTCATAACCAAAAATGTATTCTATATTTTTGTTCATTTGTGTTCATCACCTGTTTAGCGTCTACTTTTTTCATGTACCTACTATTAGGTCAATAGGATTAATAATAAGTGATATATTTAATTCTGAATTTGTAAGACCCTTAAAAAGGTCAACACTGCGAGAGAACAGCTAATGACGTCACGATACCGGCCACTCGGCGATCAAGTCGCGAGCAGACGTAGAGATGTGTAGATATTTGCTATACTTTTACCTATATTATATACCTATATTTTTAAGTGCATAAATAGAGTGTATATGAGATATACATCAAGTCTTGTTGAAATGCATTTTTCACACAACATATTTATTATAAACATATAATGTCTTGGAATATCTAAATACATTTTCGGATTTTTCTCGATGACGTAAATGGTTCGCTTTTCTACATTTTCTGTTGCTTTCCATTTTTGTACAAATGTACCCAACGTACTAGACTCGGTACTTGTGGATGTATACGACGACGTGTATGTGCGAGCAACTCAGAACCACCCTGGTTTTTCTTTGGTTGCCCGTCTAGGGGGTTGTAAAATATTATTATTTAAATAAATTGCTTATAGGTGCCTCTCGCAACGTATTTCGAAATTTTTGTGGACGGGAACGTTTTGATGCGGTAGAATTTTTTTTTCGACATAAATTTGAAAATTCTGCCCTAAATGTTTAAATAATAATATTTATAACCCTTTAGACGGGCAACCAAAGAAAAACGAGGGTGGTTCTGAGTTGCTTATAGGTCCCTCTCGCCGACGTATTTCGAATATTTTGTGAACACGAACATTTAGATAGGGTAGAATTTTTTTTCCGGCATAAAATTGAAAATTGTGCTCTAAATGTTCAAATAATAATATTTTACATTAGACGTGCAACCAAAGAAAAACGAAGGTGGTATTGAGTTGCATACCGTGGCTGGGGAAACCGTGGATAACATCACACAAACTTTTCATTTTTCGGTAATGAAATAAATATTTTATTCGGAGTCGATCCTGAGGTACTTTTGCAGTCTGGAACTATTCAATATTTGTACAATCTTCGGTTTCGACCCATTTAGACATAAAAACAATGATTAACGAAACTGCCAAGCGAACCACACACCGTATGTATTAACACAGAATGGGATGAGAGCGAGCGGAGTGCACTGCCAGTCGCCCGTACCGGTATTATGACGTCAGCAATGGTTGCTCAACGTTTTTCCGCGCTCTGTTTTCATTAATTTATTTCACACATTTCTCGTTGAAACAAAAAATTGATTTTTGGCATACTAACTAATTAAAGGGTAAGCTTTTGAAATATGCAATAAAAAATTTTTTACTGAATGGGCCTATTGCCGTAGATATTAGATCTATAACAATTGAACACCATTTATATTTCCCATTTTGTTTATATTTTAAGGTGTATAAAACGTACAGAGCAAATATAATAAGATTTTATTACCTATATAAAAGTTCATGTCAGAACTTCAAGAAGTAGTTCTTAAATAATTTTTAATTGAAAAGTCTTAATGACGAAAGGGTCTGAGGAGACACAGGGTATTGAAATTTAAAAATATATCCCATTTAATCAAATTTTTGAAGACATTTGTGAAGATTGTTGAAACTTGGCCTAACGATTAATGAGGTAAAGGCAAACAATTCGCTGAATTAGTATACAAACCAAACGATACAAATTTGATAATCAATCATTGGCAGAGATATTGAGAGACACTAGTACACTAGTTGCTTTCCAATTGACAAGAAATGTACTTCGGAAGCACTTCAGGGACATTTCAGGTTAGCTTTTGCGTTCCAGTAAGCTGGAACGTTCAACGTTGTACTTTTATCGTGTTTCTCTTTGTTTTCTTCTACACGCACCACCTTTTGCTGATGAGTTTTGTACTCTCGAATTGTTTGGAGTTAGAATTTTTTAATGGTTAGTATTTGAAAATTATTTAAATACGTGTTCCTCTCGGGGGTGTTCCAGTGCTTTAAATTTGTAATATTTAAAGGGTAGAACAGTAGAAGAACACTTCAGAAGCAATTCCTGGCAATTGGAAAGCAGCTACTCTGTTACCCACACAGCACAATGACATTCGTAGGATGTACTGAGGATAACTTCTCAGGATGTATAGGATATCCTCGGATAGGTACACCATCACCTCAGGATGTACCAGGGATATCCAAATGGAACGTCCCGGGATTTGCTCGTAACGTCCTGAGGACATCCGCCTGACTATCTGCAGGAGATTATCAGGTTATCAGTGATCAAATGAGGACGTCCTAGGATTTACTGTGTATGTCCTCAAGACATCAGCCGGGCTATTATCAGGTTATCAGTGGATCAAATGAGGACAACGTAGGCTTTACTGTTGATGTCCTCAGGACATTAGCTGGGCTATATACAGCACATTTTTAGTACTTATTGGGCTAATAAAAAAAATTACAGGGTGGTATTAAATATTTCTATAGATCAAATACGTACCTAATTTCCAAAACATTTGCTTGCCATTTCCACTCCATCTATTTTTTATTAAAAAAAATATTGACAAAAAAATGAAAAGGGAAATCTGATTATTTATCTATTCGGTTATAATACGAGATTTGATTTCTTTGAATACCACTGGAATAAAAATTAACAATACAATATTTTGGATCTGTCGATTAGATTCGTCATAAATACGTAAAGGGTAGTTTTAAAATTCTCTTTTCATGAGATTTAAAGACATTTTACATTTTTCTGCAAGAAGTATTCCGTCGTTGATACACGTATGTATTTTTTAAACATTTTACTCACCCACTTACTAAAATCTGACGAGAAAATTCTGTAACAGCCACCGGCAGATATTTTTCTGTTTAAGACAACAACTACTACAGACAAGACTACATACAAGTTTTCAGAAACATCTCCAAATTATTTAGATATACACATCAATGGTTCATATTATTCATAAAACTGGTTTGAGGCATTTTTTTAAACTGGAACAAATAAGACCTAAAGTACTTCATGAGAATAAAATATAAACTTTAATAGCACTTATTTTTAAACTGAGTTCTTGAATAAAAAAATAAAATTGAACTGAATTTTTTTATTCATTGCACATTATAAATATAAACTTAAAAAGCAAATTTCACATGTACTTATATATATAATCAACTCTTTCTATGATACATATAACCAACTTTTTTATTACAGAATATAAACAAAGTTATATACACAACTAAGTTATTATTTGTATTATATGTATAACTATTCCTTATGTGCTGTTGATCTGGTCTCTTTTTATAGTCTCTCATTTGCATGCCGCGACATGTTTTAATGCCCTCCCCATTATCTTTTTCTGGGCAATTTTTTGTGCAATGTGCTTGTGAAATTCCAGCTGTAAATTTGTAGAAAAAGTATGTTAATAATACATTTACATTGTAGACGAGTGACAAAACAAAAATTTTCATTAAATACATTTAACGAGACTATTCTAATTTCATGAACTATGGATTATAATCTGTTGATATTAAATTTAATTCTAATATTCTAATAGATAATACGTAATTCTGCCTACGATTTATAATGTAATCCTTATAACTCATAATGTTGGTACAAATATTACAGACAGAGAACTATAATAAATTAATTAAATTTATGGGATACAATCCTTTGTCAGAACACCTATATACAACACATTCAAAACTAAAAATTATAGATTTGAACATATTATGTAGATTTGGTGATACCACTTATACACATCTATTACAAATAGTGATAAAAACTATTCTAATTTTTGAATGGTATTAGGCTCTATATAAAAAAATATTTGAAAACATGTTTTTTTAATGCGTTCTTTAGGCATTACATAATTATTGCATGATACAAACAGTAAGAACAAAATTAGTTAATACTATATACGATTCTAACCTATATGTTTATTCTATGATATTAATACCTTAATACCAAGGGTAATTTAAATACTTACTTCTGCCAGCAGGTGGTTGATGCACGTCACTTAACTATTTTAACTAGCTTTAAATTTCATTTTCCACTTTTCAAATTAATAAAAACGTCATTGAGTCACGCACTTATAAAACAAAGAAACACAGTAAATGGCGAGATACAGGTCATGTCGTCAATATGTCATACTGCGCATGCACCATGCACTGTGCAAAGCCAAGAACCATCCCAGGATGGGATCACTCTAGAAATTGGAGATTATTCGGCTTTTAATATCTTCATAGGATATTTCCAGGACATCCTGTTTGGATTTACCTGGGATATCCCCAATTAGGATATTGATAGGATCTACTTGTCTTATTTAAATATCATCAGGATATCCTGAAAAGTGAGATCCCCGATTAGGATATATAGGACTAAATGAGGATATCCCAGGGACGTCATGTGCTGTGTGGGTATATACTAAGAATTTCGATGTTTACAAGTATTTTGAAAATTAGAAATGAAAAAAGACGAATTTAATTCGAAAAACAAGCCACTTTCAAGTACCTAATTACATATATTTAAGTAGTTATAAGAATTCGTTCTGATTTAGTCGTATCTGGAATACTTATATGAGGCTTTTTTCGCGACTGAATATTGATGAATATATGATGATGATTATCTGACTTGTAGTTACTATTTCTATCTCTAGATCTTAGTTGTCATATGGTTGTTTATTAAATCTCTTCACTCACTCATACTGCTCATCACAAAATATCGGGGGATATTTTGTGCTACACATACTACAAAATACGACTTCACTCGCGAATAAAAACCCTATGGTATATCCTATTCCAGTGCAGTACTTACGTTTTCAAAAGTCGCGTGCTTTTACGTCTCGATAATCCAATTTTGTTGCAAATGGCCCAAATATTGTAAACAAGAGTAGGTATTATTTATTACATTAAATTTAAAACATTCAGCAGCTGCATTTCTTGTTAGATGCAATAAAAGCAAAGAAAAATGTTTGCCTTTTGTTAAGTATTTTCTATGGTTTGCGCCATCTGTTAGTGACGTTTATGCGTCACTCTCTACAAACAAAAGAAATAAAGTAGTAGAGGCCTTGTTTATATACGCAGGGAGTCCCCGAAAGGTCTGTAAAAAATTCTACCACAAATTCTGGAGGTGAAAATAGATCGATTTGCCTTAGTACAAAAGTTGATAATTAAGTATGGGCGTCAGTTAATAATAATTATTCAATTTTCTTCACTATTTATTGACAGAAACTTGACGTTATAAAACTTGGTACACAGGGTTTTTTTTTTAGGGTGAAAAATTCAAATATGTTAACAAATTGTATGTGTGATGTAGAGGGCGCCACATACAGCGTACAGAACATTTGCAAACCAACCTAACTTCTTTGCCGTTCACTATACATGATTTTGTGTGGCAATATTTGTTCGTCTACGTGTTACGTTTAAAAAAGGTATATCTCGTTTCGTTAATGTCGCTAGGAGCAACTGTTTGCCAGAAAAATGCAGTTGAAGGCCGATTTAACTCGATTTTCCTTAGTTCAAAATTGCTTTGTTAGGGCGCAATCAGACAAACTGCAATACAACTGAAAAACAAGCAATAAAACACGACTAAAAGTTTGTGAATTTTGCAAAAAATACTAAGTAAATGTTCAAAACCATTGTTTTTGAGTTTATATAAGATCTCCATCTAGTAGTTTTCTAAGTTTGAATAGTTATCAACTAGGTATGTTATTAGTATACATAAAGTAGAGGGTTTTTGCCCACGGATCAGGTTGTTCGGATTTAGATGGCGCCACTATCGAAGACCGTCGTAAGTATTAATTTAGTCTCCCTGCGCTAGAGGCCGACGTCTGAAGTTGGACAAAGAATACTTTTGTCGAATGAATTTCGATTTCTACTTACCATTACCTGCATGTAACTCAAGTTAGATATAACTACCAACTAGTAGATGGCTGTAGGACAACTTATTCTTAAGTAAAATATAATTTGAACTCTTAATAATTTAGTAAATTTAGGCAGTTTTTTTAATTTTAAAGTAAATCTTTATGGTTACATTAATAAAATATTGTAGATATTGTTTTAAAATATTTTATTTAATAGCATTCATGTAATACTAAAAACTACTACCTGGATATTTATTGACTTCTCAAATTTCCTAAAAAAACTTTTTTTGAGTAGTACAGTATTTAACTATTTTAGTAAGTTACAAGAGTTACTTAGGACTGGGAATTGTTTTGGAATATCAAATACAATATAATTCCCGGCAAGTTAAAAATTTTAAAAGAAAATTTGGTGTAAAATTCAAATTATTTCAGTGACATAAAAATTGAGATTTGAAACAGTCGAATAATAGAGTAATTCTTTAGTTGTAAATCTCATTACTAAATAGTGTGGTTTAATAATTTATTATTATACAGTCTCTATTACACAAAAAATATTTGTTCATTTTTGAGCAGCGAAAAATACTTATTTTTTTCTTTGCTCATAGATGTTAAAATGAGGATTTTCTCAGGGCTTAGTAGATATTTTTCTCTTATTAACATGAATATGTTGGTGGAAAATCTACGATTTTTTTATTTAAAAAATTAAGTCGCAGTACCACCTTGGAAATATTTTTTTTCATTTTTTCTATTGGTCTAAAAGGTCCCTAAAGTAGCCTAGAATGATATCTTCAAGATTATTTACGCAAGACAAAAAATTAATTAAACCAAAAGTAGAATTGGTAGGTAGTTGTTGCGTCGTTTTGTAGTAGATTTGGGTGCGGTGGGATGGTGCGATGTGGTGTTGACAATGTTAATATTCATGTTTAAACTTATTAATTTTCTAAATAAGGCCAGCTGATACTAGAAAAATCGTTAGTAGTCGCAATACACATTGTTTTGATTTAATAAAATGCCTTTTTCTCTCAAAACCATGTTTTCTGAACTTACAATTTTTCCCTATTGATGTGACCAAATTTCTCGGTATAGATACATTTAATCTAGAATTACCTCTGATCCTTCCTTTTTTGTGATAATAACTGCATCTAATCCGCATTTTGTAGATATTTTTTTGATAACTTCTTTGATGTTCGTCCTTGGACAAATTCTAAGAGTACACCTTTTCATTTCTGCGTCTATTAAAATCGATATAACACCCTTAATTTTTATTAACGAACGTTCCAAATTTTCTCGATTTTTCTGAAAGTAAATTTATAAATTGGGAAGAATATCAACGAGAATATCAATTTCAGATGTATTAACCTTATTGAAACTGTTATTACATTCATAACCAAAGTTAAGATGAAAAAAACAATATAATTGTTTCATATTTTATTCATGTTTGAATTTAATTGGCCCATATTTACTTTTTAATAAAGATCTCATAGTTTTCTTAACGGGTGGTTCAGAAATTCCGGGAAGTGTGGTTACAATAACATTCAGAATCATGTTTCTGCAATTTTGTCTATTTGGAATGACGCTATATTTTTAGGATAGTAAAAATCTGACAGCTTTAATAACAATTCTTGCTTAGTCATTGCAAAATTTAATGTGCAATTGTGCGAAGAAAAAATACAGACGTGTGTGATTGACAAATTAGCTTGGCTTGACATTTATACGTTTTTGAATCTGATTGTTTTTCGTTACCTCAGCCCAATTGTTAAATAATTAAATTATAATTAGATACCTCGTTTAGTTCTTCAATGAATAATAAAAATAACTGATGTCTTTTAAGAGGTTTATTTGCTCTCCCCCTGTTTCTTGTATTATAAGCGGGGGGAGCAGAATTTCTTAATATGTCTGTTATCTCAATAGCACGATTGTGAATGTCTTCATTTTTATTCCTAACCCTGCAAAAAATGGTTAATAAACACTTCTTTTTACTTTTACCAAAAGACCTCCCTTTCATTATTATTTTTTTAAAATTGAGGTCATTTTGTTAGGTTTTGGAACATTATTAAAAAGTTTGTATCAGACACATAATGTTGCCTACCTTATGGCCAGCGTTTCCAGTGCTTCATAAATACCAAAAGT
Organism: Anoplophora glabripennis; assembly: GCF_000390285.2. NCBI lineage: Eukaryota > Metazoa > Arthropoda > Insecta > Coleoptera > Cerambycidae > Anoplophora > Anoplophora glabripennis. The sequence continues at coordinate 103,617 of NW_019416284.1, forward strand.
AGAGACTAAAAATTCATGAGCTTCCTCATTTGCTATGAAATTCTCCAAAATGTCCAAACATAATCCCAATATGTTGACATTGTCACTTTCAAGTAGCGTTGCGGCATACAAAATTATTTTCTTTTCCTGAAAATCGATACGATCTTACAGTTATGTTAATTTTACAGAACAAATAAAGTCTTATCACCTTCAGTAAATCTTTATGGACCTTTTGGTTGGCACTGAGATCTCGAAATGTTTTCAAATTTTCTAATATTTCCGCTTCTCTTTTAGTCATTATTATGACAGCACTTACTACTCATAAAGCATAAACTATTTAATGTTTAACGTGTTGCTAAGAAATATTATTCATTTTTTTTTTAATGAGCAATAGCTAAGTATGTAGAAATTAATATCTGATTAAATTGTTTGATAATAAAGAAACAAAACATTACAATACCCACACAAGGACAATATAAGCATGATTTGACACATTTTGGTTTTTGCAAAAATGTCCTCTGTCAATTACAATTACAATAATCTGCTTAACAGCGTACTAGTCTTAAATCTGCTTAACTGCATTCAATAATGTATATGAATAATTTGTTAACCGATTGTGTTTCTTATCTTCAAAATGTAATATAAGTCAACAAAGATTTACAAATGAACCAAAGCAGAAAACGAAACGTTACAATTGATATTCTTTTAGATTTACTGAAATATGGGCCACGGAAAATAACTGTTTTTAATAGATTAGAACAGAGACTTAATGTCGTGATGAATATAGTTAGAATTAGATTTACTTAGAATTACAATAAAACTTAGAGAATAGAATTATAATAAAATAGCTTAATACCTATGTATAATTAAACCTGACATAATTAAAACTTATCCCCACCACTTCATCCAAAAGCACCTACATACTTTTAATAGGAAATTTTGAAAAATATAAAGGTTAACTGGTCCGAGATCCGACGTCTCGTTTCGAAGCGGAAATTTCAGCCGGTAGATTCAAATCTCTGATTCTACCTTTAAATGACCTCCAGATAATCTCCGGAGGTCACTTTCACCAACAGGTCAAGACGTATTTGGACGTAAAATTTCTCGTTGTTCCGGAATCAAAAAAGTTATATTATTCAAAAAACAGATTTGACCTTCATTTAACCTTGATCCAGACGTGCTGGGGTTATACGAATACTGGGATCGTGGTCAGCGACCTCAAAAACATAGAGGTCAACTAGCTTGAGAGAATTTCATTTTGTGGCCTTGTGATAATATAATTTAATGAAGATTTTGATTATTAAAAATTGAAGCCAGTTTTTCGGGTAACTATACTAAACAAGATTCGAAAATTATTCTCCATATTTTTTTATAGAGTTATGTTGATGATAGTTGTTCAAATTGAAATAAACAATTGATTCCACCACGCTAATTAAAATAGTACGATATCCTCGACGATATCTGTTGTACCGAAAGGGGTAAATTATAAAGGCTGTTGATTTTTTTAATATTTTTTATGAATAACTAAGTGCATAAATATAACATTCGATTGAGTTTTAAAATATCCGTTGATGTAGAAAAACTCGGCAAGTTGGAAAGTTTGCATACTGGGTACGTCTTGATAATTGGGATCCTGATATGAGATCCCACAAACTTATAACAAATAGTTCAACAAATAGGTAGAGGGCAAACTGTTAACAGCAGACATTTAAACTTTAACTAAGTAACTAGTTTTTTTACTGTAAAGGGTCGAGGTTCGAGGTACATAATATTCGAACAATTTTGATAAACGAGACTTCAAATTGTTGATAAGAGTGCTTTCTAAAATTTAGGGTGTATACTCTAATTTGGTTTTCAAAAACACCATGTGTCAATTTTCGAGCAAACATTTCCACAAACGCTAAGTACATACCTTTATTCATAGATCAAATGCCTGGGCGTTGAGTAGCAGCGACGATTTATAGATGTAGCACTTTGTTATTACGAGATCTCACTTATACTCAATCTGTGTCAGTTAAAATACCAAAATTAGCTGATTAATTCGTTATTTGGCATATTGATGAGAATTAATAAATATATGTTCTACTGATGAATGATATTAACTGTTTATTAGACATATGTATTATTCAATGCTGGTCGGGGCATTGGTCTGTAGAGTAGTCGTTTCCCGCTATATCATTCGTGGTCGAAGTTATGGTTTAATAGAATATTAATTCAATTTATTTATAATCATATAAACCTTATTTACGGTTTCATTATTAAAGTGACCTGTGAATGGTATCGTATTTCTACTGTGGTAAATCAAGCATTGTTTGGGACAATGTACCTAAATACAAAAATGCAATTGCGACAAATTTAAAAAATAAGTTCACATGACAGATTTTCATAAAATGTAATCTTTAGGACGTTCGTTCGTTCGTTTTAGGATTTCTATAGAAGCAAATTATGGAAAATTATTTATTTTCTGGGATATTGGTCAAAATAAACACTTAGTTTATAAAACTATTTTTCGTCCATAAATTGTTTATTGTTTGTTACGATCGTTTCGGGTTTTATCCCATCTTAAAATAACAGCATCAAAAACACGAATTATACAAATTTTCTTATACAATTGTTATTATATCGGTCAAAAATATTGTTTAAAATTTTTAAACATATTATGCATAGTTTTATATTATATTGTTTAAGAGTCTATATAAATTAACAAAGTCAGATGCGAAATGATTCTTATATTCATTTCTTCCAATTTTAAAAAGATAATTGTGATTCATTGCCCAGTATTAGAAAGACTTTTACAACAAAGACTTTTAACATACCTACCTTTACCTCATTATATTTTAGTTGTAACACCTATAACTATTTTCAGAGTGAAGTATTTTGCAAAAGTGCAATATAAAAAGTATTGCTATTTAGTATTTAGTATTTAACAGTTTTTGATTGATTCCTATTTTAATAATTATGTTAGTTTGTAGACTATTATATTTCTTGTAGCTTAAATGTTTTGTACTTCCCACCCTGTATTGGTCATTGTACTGTTGTAATGGTGTAATTCTAAAATGAAAACAAAATAATAAAAATAATTTCCACATATATTAGCAAGCACATTATATCCAGGTGCTAGAGGATTTTCTGTTTTCTATACTGTGGTAGAATGTTGTCGGGTTACGACGTAGTTTTTATGTGTGCAAGATTTTGCCGATTGCAAAGAAAATTCTCTTGCGTAGATAGTTTATAGAGTAAAATTTAAAAATAAGTCTAAATGGTTATAAAAGTGTGAAAATAAGTATTTTTAGTATTGATCATTGTTTATTATGACAACAAGTATCTCTAAAAAATTGTGTGCCCTTTTGAAACCTTAATTTAAATCCACGGTACGCGATAAACTTTTTGAAATTTTCATAATTAACTGTCCTGTCAATCGAAAACCACGCTATCGATCGTTGCAAAATTTTTAGTGTAGAATTATGTTTTACTATTTGTTCACAAAGTTTCATCACTGTTTATAAATATTTACTTATTTTAAAATTTGAACAAAAAACGAATATTTTTTTTGTATCTCTTATGAAAATATGTTAGTTTATCATGTTTTAAGAGCCCCCTCAAAAAATGAGCTCAAAAAAATTTTTTAGAGGTCGCTCAAGATTTTTAAAAATTTTCAAAATCGTCAAAAATAATTTTTTTTTGTTTTATTTTTTTTTCTCGTTATTTTATCATTTTCTAGATTAAAAAAATCTCGGTTCTGAAAATTTCAAATCGATATTTTAATTTCTAAAGGTCACTCATAATTATTTTAACTTTCAAAGTAGTGTACCTATGTTTTCGAGCGACCTCTAAACATAAATATCAACGAACTAATATATTTTTTTTATTGAATTTGATGAACAAAAGAATAGAAATAAATCACGAGACACTTAAATTTTAAAAAATTAAAAAATTATAAATATTTAATACTCATAGTGCGGTGGTTTTGCCTCGAGAAATTTTTTAAGTGTCTCGTGATTTATTTCTATTCTTTTGTTCATCAAATTCAATAAAAAATCCTTAGTTCGTTGATATTTATTTTTAGAGGTCGTTCGAAAACATTTTAAGCAGGTAGGTACACTACTTTTAAAGCTCATTTTAAAGTTACAATAATTATGAGTGACCTTTAGAAATTAAAATATCGATTTGAAATTTTCAAAATCGAGATTTTTTTCAACCTAGAAAATGATAAAATAACGAGAAAAAAATTTAATTTTAGACGATTTTGGAAATTTTTAAAAATCTCGAGCGACCTCTAAAAAAATTTTTTTTAAGCTGATTTTTTGAGGGGGCTCTTAAAACATGATAAAATAACATATTTTCACAAGAGACACGAAAAAATATATTCGTTTTTTTGGGCCACACTATAATACAATACGATTTCTACAATTTTTCGCCCATTGTCAATGCAAAATTCAACTTTTTTGATTCGCAGTTATTGTAACTGTATAGAAAATTGTCAAATAAACAAAAAATAAAGAATAACTTTTTTTGATTTAGGGCTTACTTTCAATGTTACAAGGCACATATGTAAAAAACGGGTCATTTTTCGTTCTTTTGGTATGTTTGTTGTTCCCCTGAATTTAACAATGATTTTTTGGAATATTCAAACTCGGATTCTTATTCTACATTATATTTGGAATTTTTCTGTACAACAAAATAGATGACTTCAAATGCAAACGCCTCGAATGCTCTAGCGCCTGGACTATTAAGGTTTTTCCTTCGCTTCTAATTAAAAGATTCATTTGTATATTTTCATTATTTTGGGGAACGTGAAATAAGCTACTGCAAAAATACTTACGACTATTTTACATTGGTTACGTAAACTTTTGCGTTATCGATCAACATTAAATTCAGACTTACTTCAAATTGTAACAAATAATTGAGTTGACACACAAAGCACCTAGCGGACATTTGTGTGAAATTATGTGGGGCGAATTTTGAATCTATCGGACATTAATCCGTGATTTACAAATTGACCGTCTCCTTTAGTACAACAGCCATTTAAGCCAGGATTATCGCAGAATTTATTAGGTGTCGAAACCGAACCTCTATTCAAATGACTGCATTTAATCACAGCGCCTCTCCCGTTGTACAGGTGCAACAAAAAGTCGCCTCTTTGGACACAGCTCTTTTGGGATTCCTACCGCGGCCATTTGTAAACTTTAACTAGTTTATTATTAAAACATTCGGAATTCGTTTTCATGAATAAAAAAATGTAAATCGTAAGCGCTTCAAGCGCCGTGAATATTGCCTTCGGATTTGAATATATCAACGGTTTGTTATTATGTATTTAAATTGTGTATATTCAAAGTCTTCCGAAATGCTTGTATCGGGGAGTCATTAGTTTGGTGTTCACTTTTCGGAAACCGTTTAGTGAATTATAAACAAAATCTAGAAATATTAAATGTCTGATAAACTGTGTTTCATTTAAACAAAAATTGAATTATTATTACTTTAGCTTCAAATCGACAGCCTTTTCGATTTCTAACAACCTTCGTGCATGTGTATGTTGGGAGTAATAAATGTTTTATCAAAAATAAAAATTTACACTCTCAAATAAATTTTCCAAAAAAGTGATCCTGTGTAAATTTATTCTTTTAATTTTTCACAATTGACTGAAGGTGGCCATATCCCTGGCCGAGAAATACAGCGTGGTAAAAAAGTTCTGCATAAAATTCATATTTTCGTTAAACAATTTTTTTTTCGAAAAACGGTGAGACCCGTCGATTTTTATTTGATCCAGGGCACCTTGTTATGTGGAAAAATTATTTTTTTCGATAATCCGCTTACGGCAGCGATGACATAATTTTTTTTTAAATGACAACGCATATTTTTTTCGTTCGAAATTGATGACAGTGATAATTATCTAAACAACGGTGTGAAAATTTCGATGTCTTACATAACAATTTTTTTTAGAAAAATGCACCTTAAGTTCTTATAAGTGATAATTGTCTACTTACACTATTAATGGCTCCGAAAAGGACAAAGTTGACAAAATTACATTTCAAACGAGTAAAATTACACTAATGTTTGTGTAAGTCTAGCGAAATTGTTCGAATTGCCCACCCTGTACCATTTGGCATTGTCCTAAGCGTGTGTAAACGCCGTCTACACTTCGTTCAAGCATTCCCGGGTCGATTTGATTTATTTCAAAACGAATACGGTTTTTAAGTTCTTCCAAATCACCTGGTCTGTTTGTGTACACACGCGATTTCAAATAGCCCCACAAAAAAAAGTCTAGAGGTGTTAAATCAGGCGAACGCGGAGGCCACTCGATTGTTCCGCGTCGCCCGATCCACCGGCCAGTAAACGTGTTATTCAAGTACTCCCGTACTTGCACTCCATAATGGGGCGGTGCACCATCCTGCTGAAACCAAATTCTTTCCTCAGGAATATCAGGATCCTCGTTGTTCGGGAATAACTCTGCTAAGCTTGGGACCAAATCGAACCGCAGGAAATCCAAATAGCGAGCAGCAGTTAAATTTTCCTCGAAAAAATACGGGCCTAAAATACGACGCCCTATTATTCCCGCCCAAACGTTCACCTTTCGGGGGTGCTGATGATCTACTTCTTGCACCCAGTGCGGGTTTTCCTGAGACCAATACCGGCAGTTATGTCGATGCACCGATCCATTAAGATAAAAAGTAGCCTCGTCAGAAAAAATTATGTTCTTGAGGAAGTCGGGGTCTCCGTTACATCGATGCATTAAATCTTCACAAAAGTGGAGACGGCGGTCTGGGTCGTCCTCAGTCAATGCATGTATCAAGTGACCCTTATAGGGGTGAAATTTCTCTTTTTTGAGAAAGTTCACCACAGTTACATGTGAAATATCATTGTTCAATGCAATCGACCTTGTACTAGAATGAGGGTTGTCCTGGAGCTCCACCAGGATATTCAATCTAGTTTCATCATCTACTCTAGGACGACCCGCACGAGGAGCATCTTTCACACTACCAGTTTCCTCAAACCTTGCCAGTACCCTACTAACCGTAGATTGCGTAATTGGTGGTCTGTCAGGGTACGTTGCATTAAATAATTGGCAAGCTTCTTGATGGGTTCGTAACTTATCGCCGAAACCAATCATCCTCAAAATATCAATTCTTTCGCGTTCACTAAGTTTTGCCATTTCGAATTAAACGATTTCACCAAAGAATGTTAAATCGGTACTGATTTTTAGTCTTCAATATTTCAGGTAATCTACTCCTTTCAAGTAAACATTTCTTTGGATCTTTTTTTTTTAGGAATTTATCGGCAAACTCGAAGACAAAAAGTCGACCTTAATTTGCTACATACTATTTGGATTTTGTGCGGTTGAACTTGGTTCTAAATTTTGCAGTTTAATCAGGATCCTGACAATATCTGATGAATAATTCCGCAAATATTACATAACACCAGTTGCAACTTAAGTTATCTGAAATGCTTTCTGCCGAATAATTTTTTTTTCTAAGGCATTTGATCCGTAAACAGCAAATTATTGCATTCAAGAACTTAAGGTGCATTTTTCTAAAAAAAATTGTTATGTAAGACATCGAAATTTTCACACCGTTGTTTAGATAATTATCACTGTCATCAATTTCGTGCGAAAAAAATATGCGTTGTCATTTAAAAAAAATTATGTCATCACTGCCGTAAGTGGATTATCGAAAAAAAATTTTTTCCACATAACAAGGTGCCCTGGATAAAAAAAAAATCGACGGGTCTCACCGTTTTTCGAAAAAAAATTGTTTAATGAAAATATGAATTTTATGCAGAACTTTTTTACCACGTTGTAGTTAAATTTCTGGCGTTCTTGAAAATTGAAACGTGTAGAATAAAAGTAAGCACAAAAATAAAATCCTTGTCGTTTTATTTGTTCATTGTTACTATTTAAGTTTACTCAAATAAAATAATAACTAAAAAACAGCGTTTGTAAAACATGCGTTTGCTGTTATCCTAACCCCACATTTTAAGAATTATATTCACGTACTTATAAATAAAAGTAAACAATTTTATATGTAGGACTAAGCAAGTAAATGTTATAAGAATATTTACATGTGGAGTTATACCTATACAAAAAAGTAAGTATTTTCGTAGATTTCAGTACCTAAAACCTTGATGGTTTGATCGTTTTTTGCACCTGTTTATTCGTTTTACTGCGCCGTCTTTGAAAATACTCAGTTGGCACGACGTAACATTCCTATTATTTGATAAGCTTTAGATTATACATTTATTAAATGTTTGAAATTATTTGTCTCTGTGGAAAACGCTATTTAAAGAATACGGCGCCCTTAAAATGTAAAATTTACAAAATACCCTTCTGGTTTCTCTACTCTCTGTATTCATATCGCTTATCGGCTTCTTCGAATTGACTAGTCCGTGAAAATTTCATCGTTTCAAAAAAATAGTTACATTAGAAAAATTACTTTTTCGAAAACTGTCGTTAAAAGTTGATTTTTACATGATATTTATTAGTTAGAACGTAAAAGTCTTTTACATCCAGGATATTTATTATTAAGCAATTAATAAATAAAATTAATGAAATTATACACTGAAAGAAATGCGTTTTATTCTTTATTAGAATTCTATATACCATTATAAGACCATTGTATACTATATGTGACAGTTAAACAGGTGAATATTGGATATAAAACGTGTATTGCTAGCACAGTTGTATAGTGACCTATAAACCTTATTCTTTATTAAATTATTGTATAACTAGTATACAACGTTTTTTATACCCTTTACGAAATAATAGCAATAACTGTTATTAAAGTGTTCCATATCGTTATTAGAACATCTAGTACTGGTTATAAGTTTTATAATAATAAATGTATTAAACTGTTGTATACTCTGTATGAGTTAAAAACATATGTCATTAAGTTTTCAGAAATTTAAAAATAAGGTTCTAATGTAAACATACATAAAACATACTTTTAAGCACTAAAAATGATGACAAATCGCTCCCAAAACTGTCCAGTTTATTTTCTTAGCAACGATGCACCCGTATTTTCTTGTATTACATGATAATTTGCACTATAACTCTTCCACCATAAGAATGAAGCATCCCCAGAAAGGTTGAGCTTCTTTCCATATAATTTTATTTCCTCTGGTTGATTGACTTTATACCCATGCTCTTCTTTGTCACCATTAGTTAACCATCTGTTCCTCCATCTTATGTAAAACTAACATCAGCGATTTCTAATAGGACCTACAAAATAATAATTTTTAAGATTTAGACAAGATTTACATTTGAAAAAACAAAACAATTACAAGCTATAAAACAGTTAAATACTTACATAATAATTTTCCACTTCACACAACGCGATATGATCATGTATCCCACAAAACATGTGCATATACTGTCCATTTTCATCAAACTAGACGTGTGTAAGTCGATGCACAGCGGACTGTCGGAAATTTTACGATTGTTGTATTTTCTCTTCTTGAGTAAAGATAATAAAGACGTTGTGGTTTTGTGTGTTTATTTTGACAATGATTGAACATGTATGGACAATAAAAGTGGACTGTATAAGATAGTTGAGCACCCTTCTGCTTCATGGATAGCATGCTACTGAAATCTTAGAAGGGATGAGCTCGTGCGGCGAACCCTAAATCAGCGGCTGGAATGGCCAGGTTTCTTATTGAGTCGGCGCACTTCGCTCTCGGGTCTGACATATGATTATTATTACAAGACTATGAATCCCTTAACAACGATCATAACCGATTATGCACCGAGAGGTGACGATCACTTAACCATTATAAGATGCGTTTTACACGTTAAAAACGGAAACATATTCAGTATAAGAACGAATAATTCTGTTAATACAATTGTTATATACAAATTCGGATACTGGTCTTTATACAACAAATCTTCCTTACTATACAACTGGAATATAAAGTCTATAACACCTAATAATAAGTAATTCATTATAACCTTTATTTCATAGATGCATAAGGTGTATTAAGCACCTTCTAGTTAAACTGATTGAATAATGAGTATGGTGATGATTGCTTTTAATAAAAGTTGTATATTGGTTATAAAAGTTTTAATATGCGCTATACACATTATTCTAGATAAACAGTTTAATAAGCCCATTTCTTTCAGTGTAGATGATAGAATCAGTTCACCAGTATTTATTATTATCAACAAAATCATAAATTGTAACAAAAATTAATAATCAATTAATTAATTAATTATCTGTCAATTTAACGGGTAATCAAAAAATGTGAAGTAAATTGAAAATAAATTAATTTTAAATGTGGAATTTTTTCCTCACATTTTTAATAATTTTTGAACTGTGAAATGCATTTTCGAAAAAATTTTTGGTACGCGATTGCGAAATTCTTTTGCATTCTCGAGTGATTTCATTCTTGAATGCAAAAAATTTCGTAATCTAGCATTAAAAATAACTATTTGCAATTGCACCTTTTAAGTCCTATGCAAAACGGCGGATTTAAGAGTTTAGGTTTATGAGAACTTTTTGTCATAATTTTTTATGTACTATCGCCACACAAATTTTGTAATACATTTTATGAGTTATCCTGTATATATTGTGCACCGGTAGCATGATAGTGGCGTCCGATGAGTATTAGACTTTATACTAAAAACTACATAGAAATATTAAAATTAATTTATATTTTGATTGCAAAAATAAATATTGTTTTATTTTTGAACATTTTAATCTGATGTTAATAAATTTTTTATTTGATTTCCTAAATTCTCGATGTTTTATGCAATGTGTTTTTTCAGACAATTAATACTTCAGACTTTTTTTTGAAAGACGTGCCCAAGTGATGTTCAAATTCAAACAATTGCATTTATGGTATATACCATGTAGTTGTATATACATTATGTTGGTTAAACCCCACGATAATCTAAGAGGCATAGCTCTTAGATTACACGAAAACAAACAGAAAAAAGCTATGTGCATCCTTTAGTTTTATAATCCGGTATTATACAGGGTATCCCACTAAGGTGGACGAGGTACGATATTAGAGAAAGTATAGTCCCTAGAGTTTCGGGAAAAAAATTTTGATGATTAAATCGACCAAGAGAAATCGCTGGAAATAGTATCCAAGTTCGTAGCTCGGTGGCTAGGGGGCGCAATCTACATACCAAAACATATAGTTGAGATTTGAATTTTTCTCAGAAATGTTTCTTGTTCAGGTAATAGTGGATAGACGAATTCATTGCGCATAACTTTTGTTATTGACGTTTTGTTCTATCTCTCGACAGAAAGGGTGGGGAAACCTCTAATGTCTGATCAGAAAAATGCATTTTTTTAAGAATTGGCTCATCAAAAGCCCATAGTGTTATACCTCGTTGGAAAGGTATTTTCATGCTTTATCTCGTGGTGGAGCGTAATGTCATATGGAAACCTATAGATGGCGTTATTTCAAAAGAATGCCGTTTTATGGGTTTTCCTCAAAAATTTAAAATGCAATGTTATAGTTTTCTTTACATAAATGAATTCGTCACAAAAAATTGATGACTATAGTTAGTGTAAGTTTAAAATTTCTAACGAAAGTGTTGTTTATTTATTGGCGTTATTTATTAAGTTTAGGTTGTTTTACGTTTCCTTAAAAAAGTGAAATAGCAGGATAAAACTTTTTATGTGTTAGTTTGAAGAGCACAAAAATAGCTTCATTTTGACGCCAAAAAGGATACGATATATTTTTTTGTTATTAAGTTATCGTAAATTATTGAGCAAAAAATGAATAATGATAATGAATTGAGGAACACAACGCTAACGAAAAGACATTTAATTACCAAAACAAAATGCGTTTATAAAAGAACTTACCTAAATACGCAGCGAAGGTTAAATTCCTGCACTAAAAATAATGGTATGCATTTCGAGCATTTATAAACATCTTTACTTTTGTTAAAATTTAATTGTTCTTTCTCTACATAATATCAATATCTGTTTGTTATTGTTTTTGTTATTATTTTCAAGATTGGTTTTGACACTCATTTGCGTGGGTTTAGGTAGGTTATTTTATAAACGCATTTTGTTTTGGTAATTAAATGTATTTTCGTTAGCGTCGTGTTTCTCAATTCATTGCCATTATTTATTTTTTGCTCACTAATTTGCGAATAACCCTTTTTGGCGTCAAAATGTAGCTATTTTTATGCTCTTCAAACTAACCTACAAAAAGTTTTATCCTGCTATTTCACTAAACATGAAAACTTGGATAAATAGCGCCAATAAATAAACAACACTTTTGCTAGAAAGGACCCCGCACAAACCTTATGGAAATGGATCCCCGGTGGATCTCAATTACCTTAAGCCTTCGCTGAAGAGGATTCAGTAAACTGAAGAAAGAACACCATCGTTCTTCAGTGGTATGTACATATCGCATGTGAATTACGTAACACAATGTTCTTTCTTCAGTTTTTGAAGTTTCTTCAGTTACTAGTTGAAGACTTAAGATAATTAAAGCATATTTGACCCCAGAATCTTCCTCAGCGTGCAAAGAGCAAAAATGATGACGTATTTGTGTTCAGCGCTCAAAAATACACCGGAAACCATATATTGCATGTGTTGGTCTGATACTATTTTTGGTGGTGTGGTATAATGAGCCCCTGACCTTTGGGGGTGATTTTGGGGGGTTGGGAGCGGTTTCCGGGCTTTGTGCCCATGAGAACCTTTGATCAGGATGCTCTGAAGAGTTCATTCCCAAAATTTGAGAGAGATCCACCGGGGATCCATTTCCATAAGGTTTGTGTGGGTTCCTTTCAAGCTACATATACTATATTCATCAATTTTTTGTGCCGAATTCATTTATGTAAAAAAAACTATAGCATTGCATTTAAAATTTTTGAGAATAATCCATAAAACGACATTCTTTTGAAATAACGCCATATATTAGGTTTCGATATTGAGGTAAATGACATTACGCATTCACCACGAGATAAAGCATGAAAAGCATGAAAAGGGCTACTATGGGCTTTTGATGAGCAAATCCTTAAAAAAATGCATTTTTTTGATGAGACATTAGGGGTTTCTCCACCCTTTCTGTCGAGAGATAGGACAAAACGTCAATAACAAAAAGTTATGCGCAATTAATCCGGCTATCCATATTTGTACTATTTAATATACCTGAATAGGAAATATTTCTGAGAAAAATTCAACTATATGTTTTGGTATGTAGATTGCCCTCCCTAGCGACCGAGCTACGAACTTGAAAACTATTTCCAGCGATTTCTCTTGGTCGATTTATTCGTCGATTTTTTTTTCCCGAAGTTTTAAGGGGTATACTTTCCCAAATATCGTACCACCTTAGTGAGACACTCTGTACAGTATTGTGTCCTTTGTACAACATAAAATATATTACACATTCTCAACCCTGGTAGCTAGTGACTAAGTGTTTGTGGGACCTTCCGAAATACTTGTCTTTATTAACCTGCCAAATTCTCCGTTTCACAGTTCACAGTTACTGTTAAAATTGATCGTCGGCATTAGTAGCGAAAGCCTCTTACGGGATTTTAGTTTTTGATAAAGCACACCCGGAAGTTTTAACGCGACCTTTTACGAATATAACAACATTGTCTACCGCACGACCATGAATTTAATCTACCATGCATGACATGTTCTCTTCTGCTGATAAATGTTAAGTGCTCAAATAATTGATTTCAGGCAAGCAGTAGTAGTTGGCGGCAATTAAAGTAGTATTCTAATTGCACTGATTTATGTACGGTTTAGCCCGGGGCCGCCGCCATTTATTTGGTACACCGTATTTATATATGCAATAAAAGTTCAGCAGTCCACTCGTCGATTTCTTGCCATTAATATGATTTACAGTATCTAGTACTTCACTAAATTGTGTACGCCTACATGAATCAGCGACTATATATATATATGCCAGAGACCACACGTCTAGTAAGCAAGTGCTTTTTGTTAAATTGTTTAAAATACTGAAAAGCAGAAGCCCTGAAATAGTGGTCATATCTCTAAAAGTCATTGTTTATTCACATCTACTAGTATATGTATCTACTAACGCAAAGTGACCTACTAATACGATAATAATACGCAAAATTTTTGATAGGTCATCCGGAAGTATTGAAAAAATTTTGCATCATCCTGTATTCAATTTTCAAATAGACTATGAAATTCCCCTCTTCACATACTAGTCCAGTCGACAGAGGCCGAAAAGTTACTGTTGGTGACATTTTCGTGATAACTCGGAAATAACTACTCAGGAATACTTTAAATGATGTGTACAATAACAGGCTAATTTGCTGACAAAGTATTTTATCAGGAAAAAAAGTTATTAACAATTTAATCGTGAAACACATTTTATTTAGTAGTTTTCTTTAAATAACTCAGCGGGATGACTTTGTACGACAAAATGCTAAGGACATGATTTTGTTCGTAATAAAAATAGCTACAAAATGGCGGTGGTCCGATTACGAAATTTGCAATAACAAAGCCGTGATATTGAAAAAACGGTATAAAACGTCAATTTTTTAAAGCTGCTGTAAAAATGTCAATTATAAACAAAAAGTGATAAAACTTTCGAAAACTATAGTTCAATATATATACAATAATGACGCTAAAGCCGAAAATCAGGAGAGCAAAACTTTTTGTTCTATAAGATGTTATACATCCATCGGCATTTGCAAAAGCAATTTGCAAAATTCAATTATTTTCATTTTTGCAGCTTTGGTAATGTTTTATACGTCAAACTAGTTATACTACTATAACACCTTATAGAACAAAAAGTTTTGCTCTCCTGATTTTCGGCTTTAGCGTCATTATTGTGTATATATATATATTGAACTATAGTTTTCGATAGTGTTCGAAAGTTTTCAGAAGAAATTATAAACTTTTTGTTTATAATTGACATTTTTACAGCAATTTTAAAAAATTGACGTTTTATACCGTTTTTCAATCTCACGGCTTTGTTATTGCAAATTTCGTAATCGGACCACCGCCATTTTGTAGCTATTTTTATTACGAACAAAATCAGGTCCTAAGCATTTTTTCGTACAAAGTCATCTGTGAGTTATTTAAAGAAAACTACTAAAAAAAATTTTTTTCACTATTAAATTGTTAATAACTTTTTTTTCTGATACAATACTTTGTCAGCAAATTAGCCTGTTATTGTACTCATCATTTGGTGTGTAGTTATTTCCGGGTTATCAAGGTTTGACACAAGCCGAACCTCTACCAACTGGACTATACCGTGAGCGGCAAAAGTATGGAATATATTTATTTAAAAATCAGATGTTCGTTATTTGAAAAATCGCTCATACCCGTCGAATTATATTTTTAGTTGCGCATTTTCTGAAGCAATTTTCATTTATACAGGGTGGCCCAAAAAAAAGTTATGAAATCAAGGCCAACTTGTTTAAATGAATACCCCACTTTTTTATATTTTTATTCAATTCTCCATGGAATTCTGAACATTTTTTATGTAGCATAACCTATACCTATATTTAACCAATAATGGCGTTTGAATATAGAATATAGAAAATTTTCAAAAATTACCCTGAGATTTACCCTGCTGGTTTTAAAATAAAACCACGTTTACTTTTCCATCTTAGATTTGTGTGGTTCACAGAAAGTTGCTTCAAATCAGAAAATTCCATAAGAAATAAGTGGTTCGGTGATTTATTTTGATCATTAGGACGCAATGACTTGAATGTAAAAAATATGAGTGAAGTATTTAGGTATAATTTAATTAAAAACGCATAATTTTATTGTATAAAATATGATTTTGTTAAATGTCAATATTTAAATTACGAGCCAGGTTATTATGCAAATTTTTAGTACCGTTTCATGGTTTTTTGTAAAGAACAAAAAACTTAAAAAACTCTTCAGAAAAACACGCATTGTAGCCGTCGTCAAGCAACTAAATATTAAATAGGTAACGTCAAAGTCAGTTGAAACTGATGTACCTTGTTCACTACTACTATTTTTTACTATTTAGGATAGTGCACTTGCTTAACTAGATGGCGCATCTAACAGAAACGCAGCGGATAGAAATTCTTATTTATTTGGAACACGGTGACTAAGTCAGAACACAACAAGAAGTATATTTAATAATTCAATAACAAGTATCCAGATCATCCAATCAATCAAGCCACTGTAAGCAAAATTGCCAAGAAATTTCCAGATTTTGGTCACATAAAAGACCAAAACAGAAAATAGACGAGGACATTAAGTTAAATATCTTATTGCAGTTGCAAGAAAATCCTCATAGCACGAGCAGAGATATTGCTGGGGAAATGCAATTTCCCAAAGATCAGTTTTGCGTATTTTGAAGAAAGAGAAATATCACCCGTACGAAATTCATTTAGTCACAAGAACTCAACGAAGATGATCCTGATCGCCGCATCCAATTTTGTGAAGCCATTTCAACATTATCCGACCGCAACCCACAGTTTCATCGGCAAATCCTTTTCTCAGACGAGGCAACTTTCTGTTTGAATGGTATTGTTAACAGCCAAAACTGCAGGTATTGGAATCAAAACAATCCTCATTGGATGACTGAGGCACATACTCAGTACCCACAGAAATTGAATGTGTGGGCAGGCATAATTAATGATCAGGTTCTTGGCCCTTTTTTCTTCGAAGAAAACCTCACGGGAGAAAGATATTTGGCCTTCCTTCAGTTTGATCTAATTCCCGCCCTCATTCAAATTTTTCCAAACGCAAATGAACCTGACATACCAAGCGACAGGATGGCGCGCCACCTCATTTTGCTCGGCAAGTCCGAGGTTATTTAGACGAATGTTTTCCTGGGCGTTGGATTGGAAGACGGGGACCAATAGAGTGGCCTCCGAGATCACCCGATCTCACTCCTTTGGATTACTTCTTATGGGGTTATTTAAAATCAAAAGTTTATGTAAATCCATCGCAAAACATCGAGAACTTAAAAACCCGAATCAGACAAGAAATTAGGAATATCGACAGAAACGTACTAAATAATGTTCAAGATGAGTTTGTACATAGGCTTGGGTATTGTCAAGAAAACAATGGATGGCTATTTGAACATTTCATTTAACTCTGTTTGTTTCAATTAGTTATAATCCTGAATTTTTTGCAAATTTTTCTTACAGTAGGTAATGACGAATATCTCTTCATTTGAACTTTTCATTTTGACAACAGAAATAACACTGAATTAGCCAATTCGTTAGGCAAATCCGATTGTAGCGTGCGATATTGATAAAAATAACACCATTCGTTCAATGCGTCCCCTACATCCGATGCGTACAAATTTGCGTTTACCTCAACCTTGAAATTGAAAAATGTTCTTATGAGTTAAGCAAATAGGTCAGTTTGATGTTTCTTCCCTTGACATTAGTTTATATGTTGTTTACTGTATCAAATGTTCCATGTTTTTTATATTTATATGCTAATTATATTAAGTTTTTTAACGTTTGGTTGGAAATTCGTGAAATTTAAAACGTCACGTTTTCAATCTACCTTATTTTAACGATTTTTAAACCACCTGGACTTCCACAGAACTGTATCATTTATGGATCTGTAGTTCCCATAAGAAACATTGTCTTATTATAACTTTTCTCTTTGAACATAGAATCTAGAGACGAAGCTTATTCTATTTGGTTATATTTTCGTGAGAGCGTGGGACTATAGAACTTTTCAGATCGATTTTACTGGAAAACAGCCACCTTAATTTTAATAAGAGGACTTTTGTAAAAAGTTTTTAAATCGTGATTAAATTACCCACAAAAAGGTTATGGGAATTTTTATCGCTATTACGTTTTACGTGCCAGTTTTCGTAAGGATCATAGGAAGAAATATTCCCTTCTACTGTTTTTTTGTTTGCCCTGACGAGAGGAATCAGTCCATAAAGCTTTGTCGTAATAGTAGCTTAATAAACAGTTGTAAGTAATACTAAATTACTTCTAAATATTTGACATTCCTTAAAAAAACATGGGAAACTTTATTTTGTTGAAACTTGATTTGTTTCTATATAATTATCTGGTTTAGTAATTTAAAATTTGTCTGTCAGAAAGCTTAAATAGTCTGTGTGTCTAGTACAAACAAACAAAATGTTAATTTGTTGTAGAATCACAACTGTGCTGATAAAACCATATGGCGTGATTCTTTTTTATTAATGCAGGTAGACCAAAAATTGGGAATACAAATATTGATTTTCCTACAATTATAGTTATGTTTTTAAAAATTTAGTTGGTACACATATCATATATATTTCGTATTCGTGATACAACTTCTATATTTGTATTTTTTCGTAGAATTACTTTCAATATATTTGTTTACATTATCGATGTTTCTGGGAAAAGGAATTATATACTCAGACATTATATCAGGATATACCGATAAAATAGATAAACTCATCATACTGAAGTTGTGGTATTAACCTAGATATATTATTTTGCATATAATTTTATTATTTTTGTGTAAATAACATACCGTCCTCAGTTACGCTTTTCTTGAATGAAAATGACCAACAAACTGAAAAACTGACAAAAGGAAAAGTCCTTACATTGTAATTGAGTTTTTTCGACAGAAAAAATGGTCAATGTATCAAAGATCATGTGAAATAACACTGGTGGTGGTGCATTTATACACACTGATGACTGCAAAAAAATATTTTTCCCAGATGTGGTAAAAAGTTAAAACCTTTATTGCAATGTTAAGAGACAATTGATGCGTATTTTTCTCAAACTCTGCGTGTACAGTTTGAAGTACATATTTATCATTTTCCGTGGTAACCAATTACTCTATAAATAATATACTACAGGTTTGTTTTTTGTTTGCCAAAGAAATAAGGAATAGTACAGACTACATTCTTTTACAAAAAACGAGAGTAACTGTAAGTTTACAATGTTAGGTTGGTCACTTGTTTATATTTTTCTTCTCGAAACATAAATGATAGTTCAATTAAATGGGCCTTTAAATCTCAATTTTGGTCAACTTGCCTGAATTTTTGATATAAGTTAATTTGAGGTACATAATAACAATAAGTGACAGTAATTGTTTTCAACCCCCGGCCAGGGGTGAGAAAAAGATAAAAGGGTTTTTCAAGATAACTCAAAAGGGGTATAAGAGCTAGATTTTTTTTTTCTTATAAAAGTTATAGAGTATAAAATTCTACATAAAAATGATCTATTGACTTTTTCTTGTACTATTAAAATTAACTTTTTTATTAAAAATTTAAAAATATATTTCTCTGAAAATAAAGTTTACATTTTTAGAGTAGATTGAAAAAAATATATATATATAAAATTCATTCACTTTCCTGCTTACGATTTTATTAAATTTCTGAAATCATCCCTAACTTCTAGTGTCCCTAAGTCTGTTAATTTTAATAGTACAACAAAAAGTCAATATACCAGTTTTATCTAGAATTTTATGCTCTACAACTTTTATAATAAACTTCTTTTTCTAGCTCCTACTCGTGTTATCTTGAAAAAACCCCTTTATTTTATCTTTTTTACTCCTGGACAGGGGTTGAAAAAAAATTACTGTCACTTATTGTTATTATACATATACCTCAAACTACCTTATGTAAAAAATTCAGGCAAGTTGACCAAAATTGCGATTTAAAGGCCCATTTAATTGGAGTATGAATTATTGCATAACATAAATTACAAATTTAAGTTACAATTATAAATTAATAGCTGAATATTACAAACAAGAAATTCAGGAAAATCGTACTTTGTGTAGAGGAAATTATCTCACTTTGGGGGGGTTACCTTGGCGGTTTGGTGAGGTTACTTTGGTGGTTTGGTGATTGTAGAATTATCTACTCGCGCGATGATTTCAATAAAATACAAAACTTGGAATGGTGAAACATTCATAAATACTGTTTTTATATGAGAACTGGGATTATAGATTCCAAGCCATATTATTACCAAACGTAGCGGCAGAAATATTTCATAGCAGGATCGAAATGGAACCCTCCATTACGACTATTATCCCGTCATTAAAAGTACACCTTAATTTTAAGCAATTATGAGGTTATAAGGGGATTTGTTCTCCCACATCACCAATTAAAGCATTCAGACGGCAAATAATGGCTACAAATCTTTAATTGGTGGTTTTGCGTTTTTTTGACGACCCAAATGTGCGGCTAAAATTTTATAATTGTTTGCCTTTAGCGTAGGTCTAGACTTATAGCCTAAGTCCGCATAGTTAACAGCCCCCGCTTGCCTTTACTTCTCAAAGGATGGTATTTTGTCGGCGTCACGTTATTATCAAATCATCATTTTCTTTGTAATCTTATACATGGAAATTGTATTATTCGCATTATATCTATTCGTATGTAAAATTATTCTCTAACCCTTATTATAGCTTTAGTTATAGGTGCATAGATCATAAAGGTGGTTCTTTTGTTTGAATATTTTGTCTAACTTTTAGATTGTTTCACGGTCATGGTATTACATGGTAAATATCAATTTCTAAGCTTGTAAATAAATAAAACGTGGGCATGAGTTTAACGTAGATATTCAAAAAGTATATTGAAAAGTTTATTTCTAGCGTATTTTTTTAATTAATAATACTGGCACACAAAAAAGGTCCAAACAAAATAGACCCCACACATATCCGAAGGAATTCGATGCCCAGAACACGATCCTGTAGTCAAAACTCATGACGCCGATGAAATTTGGAGAAAAGTGAAATTTTTAGGCGAAAACGCTCTAAACTGATTTTTTCCTAAATATATTACTTTCGTCATCGCCATGGTAGTCAGTCGAGAGTGCGGTAGCAAGCATTTCTCGGCCAGGCTTCCTATTCTGGTCCGGGTTCGATCCCTGGTGTCAGCACTGGCAATGTCGATGGATAATGGGTGTTTGTCCGCATTTTTTCGAGTGTAGCTCCCTTCCGCAGAGCCTTTGACTTTGGATTTGGGGGTTATCTTATTTCTGTGGTGTGATTTATGTTTATGTTTATGTTTCATAGTATTTTGAGGCATCTAACACGATGCCATTAGTAAAATTTACCAATGACCTCGATATTTCTCAGAAAATCCACTATTTTGGTGAAAACTGCCCCAAATATGAGTCGAGACTTCGTCTTTAGATTTTTCATTTCCATTTCATTTTTCCAAATCCCTGAAAAATTCTGATCTTCTGAACTATTGAAGAGAAATTCAAAATACGAGATTGATTTGCAGTCATTATTCACACTTTGAACAATTTTCCTAAAGATACTTTATGGTATAAAAAAATGTATGTACATGACACCTAAACAAACAGCTAGGTAAATTAATTTTCAATTACCTATTACATTTATCAAAAACCAAAATAACAGTATAAAATAATTGTTTGAATATGGAATATTTTGCTGCTCGCCATTTCCATTGGCGCGGCATTGGATACTGTTACTCCCCACTAGTCCCCACCACAGTGAGGCCGAATATTCTTTGCTTGTAGGTGCGTCACAATTGCCTATAATGTGCTACAGTTACCCCTCCGCACGAGGTGGTTGAAATAAAATAATTTAGGAGGGAACTGAGGCCGGCTCAAATCTGCTTATAGTTAGTGTTACAGTTCGTGATCGCGGTTAATGTACGCATCGCATAGTACGCGGGTAGTGTCTGATGTCAGTATGAGGGACAGTACAATTGCTTTAAGGATAAGGACAATGCAGGTCTTAATTTAAAGTAAATAACAACTTCCTTACAACAAAACAAAGTAAGATTAAATTTAACGCAATTTAATAGATTACGTTGTCAAAACCTACATAGGCAGCTAATAATGAAACTCACAATATTGTTTTATCTCTTGAAACACCTTTTTCAAGACATGATAACGTAAACCACTATAAACAAATTAAAAAGTTAAAGATCTTCTGAATTACGAAAAACAAACTTAATATTTTGTACAGAGACGCACAATTTCATAATTTAGATGTTCAAAAATCGATAGAAATATTATATAAGGAATTTAAAATGGTATTTTCGGAGACATACAAATTGTTTTCCCCAGTTTTAACAATTCCTGTAACAAGTGTCTCGGTAGAAAGAAACTTTTTGTATCTTAAGCGCATTAAGACTCTTAAGAAATACAATGACACAAGAGCGCTTGAACAACTTATCCGTGATGGCGATAGAAAAAGGACTATTGCAAAGTCTTAGTGCTTTAGTCTAATCCTAATTTTATGAAGTAAATTTACAAATTTAAAAGATGGACGAATAAACCTGTTCTATAAAAACTATGTTTTTAAAATATTTTGTTAAAAGTGGAGGCAAACGATAAGTTGGCTGGCTACCTTTGAAAATTTGTTTTTATATTTTTTAATATTCATAAACTAAGTAGGAAGGAATTTTGTTAATGATTAGGTAAATATATCACTTTGTTTTTTTTCTGTTACTTAATTTTATTGCAAATACAATTTTTAAAGTTCTGATATTATTATTAATAATATATTTTTTTAATTTACAGTTACAGTAGGGCTATTGAAGATCTCCATAATAAAAAATGACATGGAAATTTATTCCTATTTATTATTTGAGAGAGGATCAATAAAATATCCAAGTAGTTGATACTATTTTTTATAAAATCTGAATATAAATTCTATTCGTGAACATCAGTTTTTCTATAATATGGTAAATGCAACAAAAAATTTCCAGATGCGTTTAGTCGTTTGGCCTTGAAAATTTAAAAATTTTTGACTGCCGTTTTTTTGTCTTTCTTGCCCACCTAGTAAAAAAAAAACACCAAAAAAATGTTTGGGATTGGAATGATGAACTTCTTGTTGCTTGCACTAGTTTATTTACCTTGTGGACTGTATTCTTAGACTGATTGAAGTGCTTACTTTGATCATTTATTTTCTAACTGTTTCTGAATATTTTGATATTCTTCAAAATCTGCCTGTATATATTTTAACCTCATTGTTAGTTGCGCAATCTTATCTAGATTTTCTGGTACGTCTAAAAATGCTTCGAACCGTGTTAATTTTGCCTTAATTACTCCGCGTTTATGATGTAATTGTTTTAGTTGTGCCTTTGTTTGAGTGTCCATTCTATGTGCTTTTGGAACAATGTCTACATCGAAGGAACGAGGAAAGGAAATTAAATGGCTAGACTTACTTTGTTTTGTGCTTGCTTTCTTCGGTGGTTGCTATCTTCGTGGTGATGTTTCTTCGTGGGCTTCTGGCTTTAACTTATCTTATCTTTCTCCTTTAGGCTGTTACTTATCATTCTCGAATGGACCAAATGTACATATTACATGATAATGTGTTACATTTTGTTAAAAAAATTTAATTGGAATTGTTCTTCGAAAATTTGATATTTCAAAACATTTCCTACCATTGCTATGAAGTTTTATACGGATGCATGCTCATCCGAATTCCTCTAAAATTTTTCAATTTATCGCGAATAAACAAAACTACTTTTGGCTTGGTTTGTAGGCTTCCCGGGTACTTGTCAATGGTTGAATAATTTCCGGGCTGTTACGTCGGTTTAGGCATGTTGACGTTTCTAGAGACATATCGGTCTCTTCTTCAGAAGAATCTTTGAAACTGGAGATTAAGTCCTCTGGCTGGTATTTAATTTACTGTGAGTATTGGTCCACGACTTCGGTGCATGGCCTTGTAATCATTGGCCCTTGTAGTATGGTCTTTGATTTTTGAGAATGAGTCGTTTCTAAATTTCAGGTAGTTCTAACCTGATCTGCGCGGAAAAACATTTTCATTGTCAAAATTCACAGTTATTTTTTAAATGGGAACAGGCATAAATTGTGTGAAAGTTCGACGTTTACGTTTTGATTATTTTTTTCAATTGTGAAATTATTGCCAAGAAATTGTAGATTTTCTGAAGGATATTGTATGAAAGTTTGATACAATTTGTGCATCACTGTCGTTTTAGGAACAACTGTGAATTCCTTTTTAAAGGGATATACTTTCTCTTATATGTCAATTTATTTTGCGTCTCTAAATATTTCATCGACTCAGTTATTTTACGTTCGCTTTTACTTCGCGATTGTTATTCACTCTATCAGATTATAGCCGACGTGAAATAACTGAATCTATGAGAAGTATGTGCAGTCCATTTTCATCCGGATCTGGGTCTTAAAAATGCATTTTGTAGTGAAGTAGATTGAACATTTTTCTTCACATCTCGTCCGTAAAGCCAGATTTATCATTATAGAATTATTTTGTATAATTGTTACATAAATAGCTATTAATATTAAAATGTAACACTGAAAAAAGCAAAAAAAAAACAGGAAAAACGCTTTAAATCGTACTTGGTATAGCGTAATTACCTCATTATAATTTGAATAAAAAACAATCAGTATCGTCGGAATTAATAACAGCTTGAGGGGATTCAACTCCCAACTTCAGCTGAATGTCAAAGATGTCAGGGAGAAACTTTTGCAGCTTTAGATAGACCACTTTCAATCAAAACTTGTGTCCCCAGTGATTTTTTTCTTTAAATACGCCATTCACAGTTAAAAGTTTTAAGAACCATGTCAATCTTAAGAGTAGCGGCGGAGCAAAGGTGAAAATCAATACGATTTTGCACAAATTCACACTTATTTGAATAATATAGACTGCTAGAGGCATAACAGACTATAGAATACATTAAAATAAATAAAAAAACCTTATATGACATGGATCCTAAACTCAACCATTTCCGTGAAAAAAAAATTATCAAAATCTCCAACTTGATGTACAAATGTTCGATTAATTAAGGCATACTGACATAACTGCGTGCATAGAATACCACAAAATACAATGTTTATCACTTTTTTGAACTTCTTTATGCTTAATTCTAAAAAATAATTAGCGTAATAAATTTAAAATTCGACAAAATTCATATCGAGCAATGTGACAACGGCGCGGCGGTTTATTAACACGAGATACTAAGGTGTCCAGCAACCACCAATACGCAATTCAGTTGGTATCTGGATTCGACCGTGTCCGAGTGTTTTTTGCGTACCACTATTTCCTTAAGGTGTCATGGGTGCATCGAAAATGCTGGTGAACATTTTGAGCATATGTTGTAGTTTGTTTTGTACTTGTGCGTTTAAAAATTAGTGAATTTTGCTTTTTGATAAATACCCAAATTAGTTTTAATACGTACGATTATTTGGACGACATGAATCTTTGGGTACTTTAATTACATATTTTTCAAATACGTAATTTTTAAGTTCCTGTCTTAAGAGATTCATAATTACTAAAATTTAAGCTAAAATTTAAGAACAACAGTATCTTCGTACTATAAAATCGATATTTTATTTATATAAAAACTGGAAAACAATTGTCTTGAAATTTACTATATGTTTCACAATAATAGCTGTTTACATTTCTTCCGTAGGACAAATCTGCCGCGTGTACACGTGGTTTGCATCAGCAGGTTAAGCGCTGTTGTCAGGTTGTGATGAAACTCCCCAATTTTAATACGAGTTTATCTGCAAAATTTATTTAACGGCTACCTATATTTGAGTACTCAGATTTAGTTCAAATATTATAAAAGAGTAAAATTATTAAAATACTCAATATGTATTGAATGAAATTGTGCTCAATAATTTCACTCAATTTATTCACTGCGTATATTTGTTGCTTTCACTCACACTGATTTTTTTACAATAGCCCGATAGCTCTGGAGTAGTTGATAAAAAAACCTTTCAAGGATTTTAGAGACCTTAGGAACTATTTTAGGAAAAGTTTTTACTTTTATATTTATTAAATGTGTGGTAACGTTGCTGTTATACCTTTGGTTTGACTGTATTTCTCACTAAAACGTAATGTCGCATTGAGCAACAAACATAGCGCGGAATGGTGTAATTTTAATAGGAAGGTGCAGCTGTATTTCATTTTCCAATAGTTAATCAGGTCGTCCGAACAGCGATTTAATTTGGAATGACTGGTACCAAAGAAACGCCGATCGTTATTTATTTCGCATAACAAGGAAACGTGGCGTTCACTCCAAATTTTTAATGAGAGATTAAGTTTTCCTCCTCCCACACCTGTCAAAATAGAAAACAGACCGGCACCATTAACATTCTTGGCGTCAATCAGGGAAAGGTGACTGACTGACAGGTTGACATCGCCCACTACAGTTGTTACCAAAAATACCGAACCGATCCGACGATCTAATTATTAGGAACGATTCGTTATAATTAAAGATTGTGAAAAAAATAAAAAGGTAATTAATAAAAATGAGTCTCGATTTTAAGTCGAGATAAATTTGCCTGGATTGACGCTAGGCCAATTAATTTATGAAAAAAAAAAACTATTAGGCTGGTAATACTGTCGGTTAAACGATTCTAATTAAGTATGCGTACTTTTTAAAGTTACGGAAGTTTTGGAAGTTTAATGGGCATCGAAATTTAGTTTGACTTAGATGAGACAAAACGTTATAATTTGATACCTGTCTTTGAATGTTTCAATATCCCGTGTTACAATTTTACATTAGATCAGTACAGTTAGTTTCATTATTGTAAAAAAAGGTTCATTATACCCAGCCTGTTTTTAAATAAAATATAAAACTTTTAAAAACATTATTTCTAATTTACAGAAATGTCAGTATTTGCTTCAAATTTTATTAGTAAGTCTCTCTATTAGCAACCACAGGTTCCTCAGGCAAAAACGATTGAATACTCCAAAAATGCTTCTTTAACTATTTATTTACAAAAAATCAGTACTTCCTCTAATTTTATCAGTAAGCCATTTCCTTCAGTCCTTGTGTTTGTCTGTCAGCAGCCACAGCTTGCTTCGATAAAAACAGTCTTTAGTCCAAAAATGCTTCGCTTCAAAATAAGGTCTTTAAATTTTACTTTTAAAATGATCTTTCATTAATATCCGAGAATTGACATAAGATATCTAATCAAATTTGATCCACGTTATAGAGCATGTGCATAAAAATCCTCCTCAAAAAAAAAAACACTAAATTTTTGAATAGGGGATATTCAATCTGTTGTTCTGAAAAAAGATGGAAGCTTAAAATATTAACTGACTTTATCTGAAAAATGTAATATTTTGTAACAATTGTTGCTATATGACCGTTGTTTTCTAGGTCACCATGCCAAAAGTCTAATATACCTTTTAATCTCGAGTACCAAATTTGTTACAGTCCCCCAATATGTTTAAAAAGAACTTTGCTGTTTTGCTATTTTTTGGTACTCTAAATTTGGTTCAGTACCTTTGTTCCATGTTAGCAAAATAGGCACGCTATAGTTCATAGGAAAAATTATTTGGAGAATTGAATTTCCCATCGAAATGGCTTTATTTAAAAAATTTATAATACAAATTTTGTGCAAAAAAAAACAATTTTAAAAAAAGCAAGAAATAAGATTTTTTGATTTTTTTTTACTTTTTTGACTCTTAAGTTGCCAAAATCTTTATTTATTATTAACAAATAAAACATTTGAAATAATTTTTTACTAAGTAAATAACCAATTTGTTGTCAAAATAATAAGAATTATAATCATTATGTTAAAAACGACGAAAATCTAAAAAATTTTTAAGTTTGACCGGTTATAACTGTCAATATTAGTCCAAAAACTTTTCAAAACGCATCATTTTGAAGGGAATCTCATCTAGTTTTTTTGTACATCAATTTTCTTTGCCTGCTTCTACTAAAAAAATTAGAGTCAAAAAAATAAAAAAAATCAAAAAATCGGATTTTTTTTTCTTTTTAAAATTGTTTATTAACGATTTTTTGAATAAATTTTTTCTTTTAAATTTATTAAATAAGCCATTTCGATGGGAAATTCAATTCTCTACAAACTTTTCCTATAAACTATACCGAAATTTTGCGTCGTTTTCGTGCTATATTTAAAAAACTGCAAAAGTGCATTTTCACCCCTATCCTCAATTTCAACCCTCTAATTTAATAGAACCCCGCGTTTTTTTCACTTTTAATGACCCTTCGAACAAGTCATGTGATAAAAATCCTGGAACGTCTTTGCAAAAAATGAGAATTAAAATGTATAAGGGTAAACGCGACGAAAATAGAAAAATTGGTTAATTGTAAGTTTGAGCGGCCATATATCAGTCAATTTTCATCCAAAAATACTTTATAACTTCTTATTTTGACGGAAATGTTATCTACTTTTTTTTTCTATGAAGCAATGCCTATCTTATCTAAAAAAAAACAGCCAAAAAAGTAAAAAAAATGCTTTTTTTCAAATTGTTTACTAACGATTTTTTGCATAAAATTTTTGTTTTAGATTTTTTAAATAAGCCATTTCGATGGGAAAATCAAGTCTCTAAATAATTTTTCCTATGAACTACAGCCAAATTTTGCTTCGTTTTCGAGCTACAATTAAAAAAACTGAAAGGGTTGCATTTTCATTCATTCATGCAATAAAATTGCTGGAACGTAATTTTCACCCTGTTTCTTTGGATATTACCAATAGCCTAAAAGTGGCGCTGGAATTAAGAGAGATTTGATGGATTTTTACTTAAAAAGAAGTTATTTGATAACCCAAATAATCTTCTTTTTCATTTTAAGTAGACCAATTAAAGCTTTTGTGCCTCTACATTTTTTCGTAGAAAACGTGATTGATAGATAAAAGTTTAAACTACGACAACATTCACCAGAGCACCATCATAAATAATAGCTAAATATTTTCCTCTCACATCTCGACAATTAGAGTATGTAATGGAATAGTAGATTTCTATCCGTCTGATTTTCAGTTAAGTGTTCAGTAATTTGTGCAAAAATTCGTTTTTAAACCGCAAGGGTTGGAAATGATGTATCCACATTTGTAAAAGAAGATACTTTTTGCGAAAGTTGAATCTTAGAGATTCTAATTTCGAACCCACTGGTAATATATTCAAATTACATGTAGGTAACTTTTAAGGGCTGTAGATTTCTTGGAGATCGGTTTAAAAATATACGTCTTTTGTTAGTCTATTTTGATGAAATATTATTGCAATATTATTGATAACATAATGTCAAATTTGGATCCTGGATACTGCTAATGGAAACAGCAGATTGATGCTTGAATTATATTATTGAAACACAATTTATATCTCACTTGTGAATATTCTTTCGTTTTAGTATTTAAGTAGTTCGTGAAAAAGAAAAGTAAATTTAATTCCTAAGACATTTTATTTCTTGAAAATACATGTCAACTGAACAACAACAATTTATTTGACAATAATTATAGCATTACAAAGCATTTTGATTACAAGGATTTTAACACACAATCAAACGGCGTATTTAATATACAGGTTCGGAAAGTCCCCATGGTACATCGGCCGTTACGTGAGAGCGATAAAGTAAGTCATAGAAATCCGTGCGATAGACAAGGATGGTTACATTGAAGACGTTTCATAATCTTTATAGTCACTCCCACTTCTAACCCGAAACGGGCGGTGACTATTCAGATTATGAAACGACTTCATTATAGCCATCCTTGTCTATCGCACGGATTTCTTTACTTTACTTTACTTTGTCGCTCTCATATAAAGGCAGATGGACCATGTGGTTTTTCCAGCCCTGTATAGCACTCAATATAACTAAAAGCATTCTGTTTTTCTCATGTCTTATAGGTGTTATTTGCGAAAATTGATGTTTTCAAATTTTAATGTCAACATTCAGCTTTTGGGTGCTCCACCCCTTAAACGCGGTTTAAATTTAGAACAAAAATATATTTAGAAAATGGTTTTGTGCGAAACAAACACGAAACGTAATTAAGTGTTGACAAATATTTTTAGAACCGTGTAAAAAAAGATGTAATAACTCATCAAGACAAAATACGTGTGCCGAGACAAGACAAGATAAACATATTACCTTGCCAAAATTGTTTGCAATAGGCTGAATGTAATTTAACACTCGTCTACATTTACTTAGTCTCAATATTCGGGATCAAGAAATAAAATAATTTGTATCCTTATATATTTACTTTTGTAACGTTTTGGTGTAGTAGATTTTTTTTAAACATAAGTATATTCACTCACTATTATATTGAAGAAGGGTGTTAAGTCCATAATTTTAAAAAATGATATTTCTGTAGATATACACATAAGTTTAGAAATGTACTATTTTCGTGTGCCTCATACCACACTTGTACATGTCATTTATCCCGTTCTTGCACCCCATACTTTTTGTTTTTTGCACTTAGTATTTGTTCTAGTAGACAGTTGTTTGTCTTAAATATTATTATTTTTGTAAGTAACAAGTATATATTTAATAACATTGTATACCGAAAAACGTTTTGAACATTTCTTCCATCTGATGCAAATTTAAAAATAAAAAATAAATAACAATGCAATATCATATTTCATATCTGCACTATTAATGATTTTTTCGACACATTTATATGAAATTTCTCTCTGACCTAGATGTAAATCTGATATTTAGTCAAATCTTATGACAACGGAAAATATTAACTAAAAAAAATGTAGTTTGCCTCACCTAACAATTTACATATTATTATGAATTCTGATACTGGAAAAATGAATCTGTGCTGATATTTTCTATATTAGTACATAATAATGTCTTTGGTATCAACATTTGAATATACAGAATGCCCGAAAAGGTTATGTCAAAAATGTAGGGGTATACAGGGGAGGTCAAAATAGTTGTAGTACTTTACAAAAAAAATTTTCCTATCGGGCTTCGTTTCAAGTTTAAACTGATATTCAATATGCCTGGATTATACAGGAGCAGACGAAATTATCCATTTAATTGACAGCGTAGGAAAATTTGGCATTTTTCTTTCATAGTTCGATTCCTCTCTCACTTTGCACAACGAAGCCCGATAGGAATGTTTTTTTTATGAAGTACTACAACTATTTTCTTCAGTTTTGACATGACCTTTCCGGACACCCTGTATATAAAGTTTTGGTAAAACTATGTATTTAGGATTCTTTGTTTTCTGTAATTCTACAATTGGCTTTTTTATCCATCTTCAACGTGATTGTTTCGAATTGTTGAAATGATATTGAAGATAAACCATTATCTCCATTATTAGCAACAGATTTTGAATATTTTTTTTATTATTATATAATAATAATAATATCTTTACTCCTCATTCTAATTACGAGAATTAGCCCATAAGTCGGAGACTTGGGCGGGAGAAGAGGCGGCATATTATTATTAGGCAGGCCGCATTTGCGCCCAGGAACGACTTATGTTGGTAGGCCCTAACCACCATTCAGTGCAGGAATGAGGGAAACCTGGAAAACCTGATTAATTAGGGGGGAGGTCAAATGCCAACCGGTGTCAATCTCTCACATTGACCCAAGCCAACATTCTTCCACCCTACCATACCTGCACAGAGGGTGCCAATCCTCCGTACAAGCATAGCTAATCTACGGTCTACCGGCCGCGGGAATCGAACCCGGGCAGAAATTTGCACACGATTTAAGGACTGACGCCTTAAACCGTGCGGCTATCCACCGATGTAAAGATAGATAAAGTATTTTCATATTTTTCCCTTGGTTTTGTTCTTTTAATAATTTGTTCTACATCATACTTTTAAATATCTAAGAATATTGAAACGTAATTATATGTACATAATTCAAATATGAAAATGGGATTCTCTGTGGAAAAACGTATCCCAGGGCAAATGTTTATAAAAGAAAATATTTTTATATTTGAACCACGAATATGCTTCTTTATTTTTGACATGCCTCTGCGAACTTCAAAATTATTGTTGTTCATGGGAAATATTTTTTTAGATTTAAATTGGCTGGGACAGTTTTGCAAGTATAATTAATAGTATATAAATTATTTCAGAAGTAGAAATTAAATGATAATAAAAGTTATGATGTACGTATGATAGTGTAAGTATGTAATTCTGAAGGTAGATCCTCCTCTGTATAGATAGTAGATAGTACCTACCTTTTTTACAGCTATAATTATTTCCCTTTGAACCGGAGGAGACGCCATTCGTTCCACCCACCCAGACTTGCTTGGGGCTCGAAGTATGCCAATCATGACATGACACATCAAAATTATCAGACCCTGTGTACATTTGCCGAATTATAGTTGTTTGGTGCCTACGTTAATTTGATGATGAAATATTGATATGAAATAGTTACATTTCCGCTAGTTACACTTACAATTAGCAATGGAATTACTTTCAAATTGTTGTCTGAATGAAGAATATTCGTATGGTTTCTATTAATTCAAAGGCAGACACATACATACATATTTACCAAGAGTATTCTGTCACGAGTGTCACAGATTATAGCTGGTACTTTTTTATAACGTGTCATAAATTTCACTGCTTATGATTATTGGGTAATTACCTTTAGGGCTGTTCGACTAAGGTGGACATTGTTGGGTTATTTATGGTAGTTGGTGGGTTGCTAATCGGTAATCAATTGGCATTCCATCAGGGCATATTGAATCATAATCTTTGTTGATTTCTAAAGAGTATAAAAAATGCTTTCGTGATGCAATCGAATAACGCACATATCGATTGCCTATTAAATGCATCCTTCAATGAACGATTACTATTTATGTCTAAAATCGCGTGGCTGTGGCACTCAGATCTTATAAATTCTATTGCATTGAAAGATACATAGTTAATTAATCCATTTTAACTGGAAATTTAAATTAAACTAAAAATTTTACACTGAATAAAACATTTTCCATAATCTCCAAAGATGAGGATTATTTGAAGAATACTAAGATGGCTAAATACAGTGTTTTTTGTTGAAGGTCCAGCCACCTTCATAACTTTTTTTTTTATTTATTGACCTATTTTAAAGCGCACATTTTGTTGATATAAATATGTTGATAGATAGAAAGAAGCACATTCACTTTACGGTTTTTTGTATAATCATAGCCAGTTTAAATAAATTTTAAAAAATCTATAAAATCTTATCAAATAACAATCAAAAGGCAATGGGTTACATGCTTCTAGCACTGGCATGGAATTACACTAGTAATACCCTGTAATCAGCTAGTAATGTTATCCAAAGTAAAAATGATATGTCTAAATATAATTAATACAAAAACGTATACCTGATATGTATGAATTAAAAATATGTGAGAAAAAAAATGGAAAAGACAGAACACGGTATTAAAAACAATAAAATTTTTATTGACAAGTTTAAAGGAATTCAACTAGATCCAGGTGATATCCGTGGTGATAAACGTATTTCTTTATTCACAAAAATGTCAATTAAAGAAGCCTTGGGATAACTGCATCAAAGGCTCTGTCTAAGTAGATTTGACAAAGGTTTTAGTTTTTTTACGAACAAATTGGAGCAGCTACGGCTTCAATCTTTTCTTCAGTTTTGGTAAATATCTATATGGAAGCCTTTGAGTGTCATTAGAAGACTCTGGTGTCATCAACTGTAAAGTCATTGTCATCGTATATATTTTTTTGTACATCATCCATTATATCAAATTGTTCATTTAGGGATAGTCCATGCGATTCCAATTTATAGAATTACGGAACTGGGGGTTCTGTAGTTTGTTTAATGGAATATTGCTTGAAAGAAAGGCATCTGTAAGTTCATAGAAAAATACAGTCTTCAGATCTGGACGAGGCATGGTTCTTCAAATGTCTTGTCACTTTAGTTTTGTAACAAGAATTTATAATGCGTTCACACACAGTACAAAACAGGTCATTTTCTTTAATATGTATATGTCCCTGTAACCTTCTGGATCACTGTCAAACCACATTTGAAATAATTTCTGTCTATTTCTTTTCTCTTTTCGCATTTTACTTCACTTTCCCCCCAACTAATAGTTGTTAATGTAAATTGTGTTACTATTTATAAATAGTTATATAAATACACACGACGAATACGATTTACAGTAGACGTAAAAAAGAAAAGTATCGACGCGACACTAACTACTACAAATAACTGAACAGTTCAAAACGCGAGTCAGCTCCGATCCTCGCGCCCGCTCTGTTAGATTCTGCACGTGTACTAAGCTTAGATATAACAATGTAGAAGGATTCCCAAATTACATCCGCTGTCTATCTATCTACAACATTTCTAGGAAGTTAGAAACGGTGTTTCCAGGATCTCAGGAGCTACAGGAACTGTCTTCTCCAATGCTTCGTTTCTAAGGTCATGGTGTACAGTTACAGCATTCCGAGTATATGCGGAAAAACATATTTTGGATAAAAGAGATGATATGTCAGTAAGAAGTTAAAGAAGCACAAATGTTACTAGAAGAATGATAGCACAGAAAAATCAGCAGTTGCGGAACACTCGATAGACCTAACTAATACCAGAATTTCTTGTGCGAGAGAAAGAAGATTTTGGCCAAAACTTTACAGAGAGGCGACAGATATCCAGAAGAATGAAAATAATTCCAATTGGGACGAGAACTACCTGAAACTTGGAAATGACTCATCCGCAGAAATCAAGGACCAGAACTATGCAGGCCAGTGTTTACAAGTCGCCATAGACCATACCAGCCAAAAAACTTCTTCTGCAGAACATCGATGTGCCTAAACCGATGATGTGGCTACCAGCCCGGAAATTATGCAACCACAAAATTTCAACGTAGATTTTTGCTTTTCAGTTTTAATTTTCTGTACCTTGGAAGTAATTCTGATTTTAATACGTATTTATTCAATAAAATTTGAATATTTCTTCTGTATTGTATCCCAAAATTGTGAAAATAAAATCCACAGAAATGGCTGCTGTATTGATATTTGGAAAGAATTCATTCAGTATGTATGTACGCTTTAATTTTTTTCATACAGAATTTCTCTTTGAATTGAATAGTAGCTCCAGTGGTGGTGGTTTATTTGAACATGCAGTGATTTGAAAAGTGAAAATATTAAGATACTGATACATTAATTATGGCTATTTCGCAACGTCTGAAAGTTTAATAGTTCGGGCGTGTTTAGGAAATCCATTCGAACTAGTAAGATATAATTTTGTAAATGTTATGTAAATATTTCTGCGATATTCATATAAATTACAAGCGATGTGACTATTAATTAAATTCGAGTTACACCTTAGAATTCTGATAGACGAATAAGGAAAGGGAAAGGCAACAAAAGGTGTGTTCTTTGTGTCGGTATTTATACAATACGTAAATTAGATTTTTTACAACGCATAGGAAATCATTACCACTGCCCTGGTCTATAGCGGACATGTCTCATTAATTTTATTATTTTTACCGTTTAATTCCAATAATAATTTTATGACCGTTAAAGCTGTATCTGCATATTAAAGTTGGTTCATGTAGTCTTTCGTATTGCAACTTGAATTACAGTGAAAAATCTTTCTGCAGGAGTCATAGAGGTCTAGTAAATATAAGATTAGCAAAATGATATTCATAAATTTAAACATTGGCAGGTCAACATACGTTTAATTCACAATCTGTCAAGCTAAAGTTATCATAATCTTCCCATTTACAGATAGTAGGCATTCAAATAAGTTTGTTTCTGAGATAGCTCTATCCACTGGACACGACAAGTCCCAAATCGCCGCACCTATATCTTATTCCTTCTAGCCGAATGCGATTTTTCTCAATTTCGCGCAGCTTTGCCTGAGTCATAAACGCAAACTTACTTGTGTCTGTTTGTTTGACCTCGTTCGGAATAGACAAGTTATACAGTGTATCCCAAAATGCTGGTACAAAATTCATATTTTCTTTCCAGTTTCAAAATCGCTGAAACAAGTCAATTAGTAAATAGAAATTGTCACTTTTCTGCTATATTTTCTATTTTTTTTTGAGCCATGTTTGACAGACCCATAACATTACCGATATTTTTTTAATATGACGCTTTATATTTTAAAGTATAAATAAATAACCCTAGTAAAGCAGTGTTGCCAGGTCTTAAAATAGCAAAGCGTGAGAAAATCCTGCAAAAAACATGAGATTTATAAAAAAAGCATGTGATGGCGCAAATGCCTCGCAAGGTGTATATTTGGTTGCATAATACAACATAAAAAATCTAAATATGTAATATATTTTTTTCAAAATATATCAAGTTTTCTTAAATTCAATATAGAGGGGCTGGATTACATTTTATAATATGAGTTGTACAAAAATAACAATACAATAGTATTTTAAATGCAAGTTTAATAAAATAACAAAATTAACTTTACTTATTCGCATACTCGGATCACAGGGGGAATTGCGCTATACCATTTTGTTCATCTATTACTAGAAAGCAGCACTACTAAACTCGAGAATTATATGGTAACTGTATGCGTATAGGTTCCTATTTTGTTTCACTATGTTTACACTTACCCGTATATGTAATAAATTTTCAAATATTATTTTACTGAAGTCTAAAAAGCATGAGATTTTGCAAATAAAACATGATAACATGAGATTGATTCGCAAAACATGAGATCTCATGCAGAAGCATGAGACCTGGCATCACTGTAGTAAAGACGAATTTAGCGATATAAGGTTATACATACTTTTTGTCATAAAATGTCAAAAATGGAGGAATTAAATGAAAGCAGTAATTTAGAATTTATTTTATTACAGCAAATGTTCAAAGTAGCACAATGCCTAATTCGGTGTTCAATTTTATCAATTACATTGTGAATAACATTTGGTGTTATGTTTCGAACTTCTTCTCTGATACGATTTTTCAATCCTTCGATAGTGTCTGATCTGTTCACATATACTTTGCTTTTTACATAACCATACAAAAAATATCTAGTAGGGTTAAGTCAGGGGAGTGTGGTGGCCAATGGCCATTCAAGCCTCTTCTGCCTATCCATCGATTTGGAAAAACTTCTTTAAGGTAATTGCTCTTACATCGAGGCGAAAATGTGGAGGGGCACCAGACATCATCAGCAGGGGCATATCGTGCTCATTAGGGTTAGAAAAAATTTATTCCAGGACTGGAATCAGCCGAAAGCGAAAAAAATCCAAATTTGTAGCTCAATACTGGGCTTTAAAACCTAGTATTTTGCCTCCGTTTAAGCAAAAAGTTTCTTCGTCAGTGAAAATTATGTTATTTGTTAAGTTGGGTTGTCTTTCAAATAAATTTCTAATTTCCTCGCAAAAGTGTAATCTTCTGTCTATGTCATCTGCTCATAGTTCTTGTAAGATGTTAACTTTGCAAGGATGCCACTTTTGAGACTGCAGATTTTTGTGATCTAAGCACTTCGAAAAATTGAAATTGGCTGAGATAGGTCTAATAGATTAATGAGGATTTTCAGTAACGGTAAGCATTATATTTTGACGATTTTCGCTTACCTTTCCTTGCCTTCCTGATCCAGGTAAATCTTTTATACTTCCGGCTTCTTCAAACTTTTTGGATATTTTATTTATTGTAGCTCGACGAATTCTCTGGTCTGAATACTTATGGTCAAATAAGTCACATACCTCCTGTTGACTACGGATTTTATCTCCGCATCTAATCATAATTAAAATGTTAATTCTCTGTTTTTCGCTTAAACGGGTAACCATTTTTCAAAATAATTTAACAACGAATGAACTGGAACTGAAACAATTCAATTCAATTCAATTCAATTTATTCAATTTATTACAAACATAGGACACATACAGTGTCCCCCTAAAGTCGTGCACGAATTCATTATTAGGTAAACAAAAGAAATTATTAAAAATTCCCGAAACAGGTCGATTTTTAAATTTAATTTAGTATTTTTTCAAATAATAATTTAATATACAGGGTAACCTATGTTCGAGTAATGACGTCATCACAATTTTTTTTAAATTGAACACCCCACTTTTTTCCAAATTTCGGATTGCCCTAACTGAGCTGATTCCAAAAATATACCACAAGTTGCTTCTAATTGTTACAGGGAGGACAACAATACCCAAATTATTTACAAATACTAAATTTATTTACAAATAAATAAACGTACTAAAAATTGAATCAAATCACCACATATCATTTTAAAATGTCATTATTTTTTGCTATAATTTCTTTGATGCTTTTTTAATTTTATCTGCCTGATAGAACGTGCTCGTGTATTTCTTGCAGGCAATCATTTTTAAATAGTTTGTTAAGATTGTACAAGTAAATCCATTTTGAATGATTCTTCCTTAAAATATTGAGTATTTTTGAATTAATTAAAAAACATGATTCTAAGTGAAACCGAACGGATTGAAATTCTTATGATGATCGGATATGGTGATAGAATTCGAACTCATGAGGAAGTTTGTGTTTTGTTTAATGAAATTCATCCCAATCGTCCACCAATAAATCGATCCACGGTTAGCCGAACTGAAGCAAAGTTTCGAAATCATGGTCATGTTAAAGATATGCCCAGATCTGGCCGACCGACTGTAGATGAAGAAGTGCAGTTACAAGCCCTTTTGACCATTCATGAAAACCCGCAATCCAGTCTGAGAGTCGTAGCAGATAATTTAGGAATGAGTGAAAGTACATTGAGTAGACTTCTTCACAGAAACAAGTATCATCCCTACAAAGTCCACTTAGTACAAGAATTATGTGACGATGATTTCGACAGACGCACAGAATTTTGCGAAATGATGATGGAAGAATGTCAGGCAGATCCGGATTTTGTGAAACGCATAATTTTCTCCGACGAGGCGTCTTTTTATTTGAATGGCACCGTCAATAAACAGAATTGTCGGTACTGGTCAGATCGCAATCCACATTGGATGATGGAAGCACACACTCAGCATCCCCAAAAGGTCAATGTTTGGGCCGGAATTGTTGGTAATCGAATTTTGGGGCCGTATTTCTTTGAAGGAAATTTAGATGGTGCAAGATATTTGGAATTTCTTCAGTTCCATTTAGTTCCTTCCTTGAGTGTTCTATTTCCAAATGAAGAAGATCCAGATTTGCCCAATGAAACCATTTGGTTTCAGCAAGATGGTGCACCACCGCACTATGCCAGCGCTGTTCGCCGCTATTTAGATGACGTGTTTCCTCATCGGTGGATTGGCAGAAGAGGACCTAAGGAATGGCCCGCCAGATCACCAGATTTAACACCGCTCGACTTTTTTCTTTGGGGTTATGTAAAAAGCAAAATATACGTCAATAAACCAAACAGTATTAACGATCTGAAGGAACGAATTCGGCAAGAAGTTCGAGCGATCCCGCCTGAAGTCATTGGGAATGTACAGCAAGAATTTACTTCCCGTCTGGCCCATTGTTTGGCAGTAAATGGTCAACAATTTGAACATTTAATTTAGGTGTTTCTGGTGATTTGATTCAATTTTTAGTACGTTTATTTATTTGTAAATAAATTTAGTATTTGTAAATAATTTGGGTATTGTTGTCCTCCCTGTAACAATTAGAAGCAACTTGTGGTATATTTTTGGAATCAGCTCAGTTAGGGCAATCCGAAAATTGGAAAAAGTGGGGTGTTCCATATAAAAAAATTATGATGACGTCATTACTCGAACTTAGGTCACCCTGTATATTAAATTATTATTTGAAAAAATAGTAAATTAAATTCAAAAATCGACCTGTTTCGGGAATTTTTAATAACTTCTTTTGTTTACCTAATAATGAATTTGTGCACGACTTTAGGGGGACACTGTATAATAATACAATGTACATGTATATAACCTAAACCTAACAAATAATCAATCAACTGTGTAGTAATATCTCATATTGAGATGTGTCACCTAAGCTTAGCTTGTTCTGTGGATACATCTCAAATATGTATAAAATAACCCTCTACAATATAATATGAGAGCAGTAATGAGAGATTAACAAATTATTTTTAGTAGCTAGTAAGTAATCTATTTTGTTATTTATATATCATAAACCACTTTAAGTTTATCGTATTTTTTTTATATATTCTTTTAGTTTTTTTTTACTGGTTTAATATTTGATGTATTTTTTACTTCTTTAGGTAATAGATTGAACAATTTAGGGCCGAAATATGAAAAAAATCTTTGTGTATGTGATATTCTACATAGTGGCACTTGCATATTATCATTATTTAATGTCCTGGTGTTATATCCACGATTTATGAAGGTTACTGGTGTTGACATAATTTTTAACAAACATTGGTAAGTATATAACTGTCTAATTTCAAACAAGCCACTTTCCATATCAATAATTCCGTAGAATACCGACTTTCTTTTTTGAATAATATTTTTACTAATGTATTCTGTGTTACTTGTAGCATCTGCAAATGACATTCATACAAACCACCCACACAGTAATACAGTATCTAACAACAGATTCAGCTAAAGCATCATAGACTATCAATATGATTTTATTTAAAATACTTCTTATCTGATAGAATTTATATATTAAGCCTCTTAATCGCCTTACAATATATGCCATATGTTCTTTCCATTTTAAACATTCATCAACCATAACACCTAAGTATTTTCACGATTCACGTTATACCTAAAGTACTGTGGCAACACAGACAAAATAGCTATCACCAAAGCTATATTGTCTGTGGTGGCAATGTGTTTTTTTTGAGAAAAAAAGCTTCAAAGGAAGTAGAAAAATATTAATTAAAAATAGGTAGGTTTTTTAAAGTACAGAGGAGACTATGATTGTTTGAAATAGTCGTCAGTACGGCATAAATGACAATTTTTTACATTTTTTTGACAACTATGACAAAAAAAGTTGGTATAACCTTATAACGTCGAATTCGTCTTTAGAAGTTGTGAAGTTCCTAGTAACAATAAATCAATTTTCTTAGAACCTTTTGTGGAGGAAGAAATTATGTCCTTATTAAAAAATAAATTAAAACATAAAAATTCTTCTGGATCAGATCAAATACCTATGTTTTTAATTAGAGAGGTTATTGATTACATTATCTATCCTATTACCTATCTTGTTAATTTATCTTTCTCACATGGAGTTTTTCCAAGTATATTGAAAGTAGGGAAAGTCATTCCAATGTATAAAAAACACGATCGACGACTTATGGAAAATTATAGACCTGTAACTATCCCACCCGCGTTTTCCAGAATTTTTGAACATTGTTATATGCAGCGACTTTTGAAATTTATTGAAAAATTTAATATTTTTTCATTACATCAACATGGTTTCCAGTTTAATAAGTCTACAAGTACTGCCTTATTATCATTCTATTATAAAATTATCGAATATATTGAAGCAGGAGAGTGTCCTATTGGCATATTCTGTGATATCAGTAGAGCATCTGATTGCGTTAATCATAACAAGTTGCTTTCAAAACTGTCCTCGTATGGTGTACGGGGCGTAGCAAACGAGTGGGTCACATCTATTTTGGAAAACGTAATCATTATGTTAGTCTGACGTACACGGACGAGAATATTTCATCGAATATAAATTCTGATCCTCTGGATGTCAGTATAGGGGTTCCTCAGGGATCCATACTAGGCCCAATTCTATTTTTACTGTATACCAACGAATTTAGCAACGTAGTTTCTGATACCTCCTTTGTCATGTATGCCCATGATACATCCTTGTTAGTGTCTGATAACATAGCCAATTCTCTACAAACAAAAACTAATGCTTTATTAAAATCAGTGGGTACGTGGTATAGGTCCAACCATCTCTATCTCAATCCTGAAAAAACCCAAGTAATTAGGTTCCATAACAGACAAAAATATTGTGCCAAATTACGTTTAACTTTAAATGAATCTGATATTTTACGCTATAAAATGAAATAAAATTTTTGGGGGTAACAATTGACGAATGCCTCAGCTGGAAATCTCATTGTACTAAGTTAATATCGAAATTAAACTCGGCATGTTATTTGATAAGAAATCTGGAACCCGTTTTAACTTCTCTACATAAAATTAATAACCGTTTAATAAGCGTATGTGAGTTCCAGACTGAGATATGGTGTTGTTCTTTTGGGGAAATTCCTCTCTTGCATCAGACGATTTGATTTCACAAAAACGTATTTTAAGACACATGGCTGGAATATCTTGGGACCACTCATGTAGACAAATTTTAAAATTTTTTAATATTTTAACGGTTGTGTTTTTATTTATCTTCTAATTGTCCTTGTACGTTTTTAGAAATAAGTCTACTTTTAAATAAATTAAACTATTCATAATACAAACACTAGGCAAAATAAGAAATCTCACATTGCTTTTTGTAAATACAACATATCTTGTGAAAAGTAACAATTTCTATTTACTAATTGACCTCTCAGCGATTTTTTAAAATCCGAACTGGAAAAAATATGAATTTTATTCCATCATTTTGGGACACACTGTATAAATACCACAGTCAAGTTGGTGACTCTTTTTTACTACGAAATGCATATTTATTTTATGTTTCACATTTCTGTATCTAATCGCCAAAAAAAAAACTATCAATTACTGTTCTACTGTAGTGCCATGCCGTTTAAAATATGTATATTAATGTATACAGCGTGTCCCAGACTCAGCGTACAAAAATTTACCAGGGGGTAGACCAGACCAAAATAAGATTAAAATTCTTATAAAATATTTTTCTGCGATGCACTGTCACTGAGGTACAGGGTGTTGTTTAGAAAAAAATAATAACAACTTTCCGCAATAACTCAAAAACCCTTTCAAGGATTAAAGTAATTTTTGGAAGAAGTGTACATCTATTTAAGGTCATTAAAACTACATGGTGCTTATTGCGATCTGACGCCAGGGGCGGCCTAGGCCAACATGTCCTCAAGGTTATGTCTTCATAACTTTTGCATATCCTAGTTTATGTAATTTGATTACGTTTTCCTGAACCTGTAATCGATTCTGAACAAAAAATGTGCTCTTGTTTCATAGCTCAAAAATGAACCATTTTCGAGTAAATCGGGTCTAAAGCATCGCCTGCATTAATTCATAGAAAAATGCATGTAAAGATTGTATTTGTTGTTATCTAGTAGGTACCTGTCATGATAAAAAACAAAGTTGTTTACAAGCGTACATGTCAAAATTAATTACAGTACTTGAAGTTACGATAAATTAAGTTTACAAAACAGCAAGATATTAAGTATTATGGAATTTTCTAACAACGAATATGCTGATATGATATTTGTCTACGGTTTCTGTGATGGAAATTCATTGATGGCGTCACGAGAGTATCTACACAGGTTTCCAAACAGAAGGCAACCTTCACAGCACGTACTTCAACGAGTTTTCCAAAGAGTCCGTGAGATTGGGAGTGTTAAAATTGGAAATACTAGAATAAGAGGTAATTTGGAAGAAAATGTACCATATAAATGTACCTAATTGTTGATGATCCTTCCACCAGTGTCCGAAGAATATCAGCGTAAGTAGGTACTCCACGAAGCAGAGTCTGGAGAATTTTAAACCGAGAAGAAATGCACCCATACCATCAACATAA
The DNA here is from genome assembly GCF_000390285.2 of Anoplophora glabripennis. Classification (NCBI taxonomy): domain Eukaryota; kingdom Metazoa; phylum Arthropoda; class Insecta; order Coleoptera; family Cerambycidae; genus Anoplophora; species Anoplophora glabripennis. Next base: position 146,665 of record NW_019416284.1, read on the forward strand.
AGTACAAAATTTGCATCCTGATGATTCCGAAAAAAGGATACAATTTTTGCAGATGGTTGTTAGAAAATATCTATAATGACGAAATTTCCATCAAAAGATATTGTGGAGCCATGAAACTATCTTTACGAGAAATGCTATAAATAATTTAAAAAATTTTCATGTCTGATCCATTGAAAATCCGCATGTGATATGACCCTCCGCGTTTCAGAGAAGGTTCTTCATAAATGTCAGAGGAGGAATCTTCAACGGAGTCATTTTGCCTCTTCAAATTATTGTAGACCGTTTGAGTTGAGCACCTACTCGTAACGGAAGACAGGTATCTGCGTGGCTCGATTTACATTTTCCAAAATGCTGGACTGGAAAAAATGGACCTATTATGTGGCCTCCCAGGTTCCCTGACTTCAACCCGCTTGATTTTTTTTACTGGGGTCATATGAAGCTACTGGTATATGCCAAACCCAATAACATGGGAGACGATTTACTTCAAAAAATTAATGTAGCCGCCGAGCAAATTCAAGTAACCGTTGGTTTGCGAAGGGTTTACATTCCTTGGTCAAACGATGTCGGGCATACATTGAAGTAAATGGACAGCATTTCGAGCATTTATTGAAATAATTGTTTTCTATTTTTATTTTTAATATTACATAATTTTCAATTTTATTTTTAGTTCCCCTACAGGTAACCAAATATTAAATAATTCGTAGAAAACTTGTTTAGTTTCTTCATATTCATTGAGCTGCAGCTACATTGGAAACTGTACCTCAACGGCAAACAACTTTGTTTTTTATCATGACAGGTACCTTCTAGATAACAACAAATACAATCTTTACATGCATCTTTCTACGAACTAATGCAGTCGATACTTTAAATCCAATTTAATCGAAAATGGCTAATTTTTGAGCTATGAAACAAGAGCACATTTTTTGTTCAGAATCGATTACAGGTTCAGGAAAACGTAATCAAATTACAGAAAACTAGGATATGCAAAAGTTATGAAGACATAACCTTGCGGACAAGTTGGCCTAGGCCGCCCCTGGCGTCAGATCGAAATACCCGCCATGTAGTTTTAATGACCTTAAATAGATGTACACTTCATTACTTAAATCCTTGAAAGGGTTTTTGAGTTATTGCGGAAAGTTGTTATTATTTTTTTCTAAACAACACCCTGTAACTCAGTGAAAGTGCATCGCAGAAAAATATTTTATAAGAATTTAAATCTTATTTTGGTCTGGTCTACCCCCTGGTAAATTTTTGTACGCTGAGTCTGGGACACCCTGTATATTTAAAATTCACCCGGTACATTAGTAATATAATTAAATATATATTTTTTTGGTACATATTTTGGATTTCTTTCCATTCGTTGACCTCTACTCAAAAGGACGTCGGTCATAAATAATTCTCGCCGTAACCTACTTAACGCGACACTTCCTTTTAAAAAATGGACCTACAAAAATGTTTGTATTCATGCTCCGAGAAAGTACTATAAATTCAGCGGGTTTTTCGTGAATCGAGAAAAAAGCGGGCCATAAATGGACATCGCCTTTGTCGGTAACAACGGTAGCGTTGTTGGTGCCGTCCAATCAAGTAAGTTTTAATCCATTATTCACACGGCCACTCCCTGCAGCTCCGTAATCAAGCTCTCCTTGGTATTTATTGTTATCATTAATGCCACTGTTACCAAATATTAATTATTTGATACAGTTTTTCAGGCAATTCCAAGCAGAACGAAACAGTCGTGAAGGGAAACGAAACATGCCCGTGCTGTCTAGTAGGTGGCCAGCACAGTTCATTATAATCTTTTAGGAAAGTTTATTTATGAGCGCGGGTTTAATTAAACGCCGCATTGTGATTCAGTTTCGTTACAGGATTCAACTATAACACTTATAATTTTCTGGTAATGCTATACAAGTATAAGGAATGTATACAAACAAAACTACCCTGTTATTAAATAGGTACCCTTTAATAATTGCTACCACTACTAAATTAACAATTATTTATGCTTTCTAAAAGATGTCGTACACCTACATTTAGTATCTTACAAAACCACGTTAGTAATTCGATATTTCAGTTGCCAGTGGCGTAGATATGGGAGGGTGAGAATTATTTAAACTTGTTTATAAGTTTCAATCAATCTGTCTTCAGTGTCTTTAGATCTTGAAAATGCGCATCGCCATAAATTATTACAGGATTGAGAAACGGTACTTAATGTAATTTTGAAAAGAGTGATAGAATATCTAGTTTATTAACACCCTTTAAGCCTTGATTAAATAAATAAGTCTATATAACGGTACGATACTTATTCTAAGATAAGGAAAACATCATTACATAAAACTTTTCCATCATATTATTTCGTTAAAATTATGCTTTAAGTTATTAGTGAAAGTGAACATGTTGAGAACTCTCAATATAAATTAAGACAACAATTGAGTAACTTGAAACTACTATTCGTGGTTTAGTCAGTCTGGTTGTTTGTTTTAATATACAGGGTGGCCAAATGAAAACGAAACAGAGCCATTTTCAGGAACTGCATCAAGATTGTAGAAAAACGCTCAGAGCCGTGGATTTTAGATTAAAGGGGGACATTCTTTGCTGGTATTTTTGACTCCGCCACTTTCACCCCCAAGCAAGGGTAAGCAACACCCCAAAATATTTAAATGGCATTGGGGTTGAGTAATATTTCTTTTGAAAGCTCTTTACAACAGACTTTTAATTGCATCCAATACTTATTAGAATTTTGATTTTAAAGTTGAAACTTATGTACAAACAATTAGTAAAAATGTCAGTCATTCGAGTTAAGTACGTTTTTGAAAATTATACACTATGGTTTATTCCATTGTGGAAAGGGTAGATATCATTTCGCTTTACTTTATGAACAATAAATGTGCGAATAGAACGGCTCAGCTATTTAATGAACAACATCAAGATCAACATGTCAGGAAGAAGTATGTTCTAGAGTTAGTAAAAATATTTCAAGAGACAGGGAACATAGCCAATAAAAAACGACAAATTGAAAAACCTATAGTTAATGAAGCTAGTGAAGTTGCAGTTTTGGAACAAGTTTATCTTGATCCTACACTAAGTAGCTACGAGGTAGCTGGCATCTGTGTCTGGCATCAATCGAACTAACGTACAAACCATTTTGAAGAAGAATAAATTCCATCCATACAAAATACATTTAGTCCAGGAATTTCATGAGGATGATTATGATCGCTGTTTGCAATTTTGCGAAATAATGAGTGAGCCAGCAGGGAACGATCCACAGTTCCTTTTTAACATCTGTTTTTCTGATGAATGCAGTTTTTTCCTGAACAGAACGGTAAATCGTCACAATTGCCGCTATTGGTCCGATTCAAATCCAAAAGTTTTTCACGAGGTGCATACACAAGCAACCGGAAAAATTAAATGTATGGGCTGGAATTTTCGGTGACCGGCTGGTGGGTCCTTTTTTTCTACCTGGTAATTTGACTGGCCAAATGTATTTGCAATTACTGGAAGACGCTATTGACCCTTCATTGACTGATATTATTGAAAATGTTCCAAAGTATGATGATCATTAGATTTTTCAACAGGACGGTGTTCCTCCGCATTATCTGTTAATTGTCCGTCAGTATTTGGACCAACGTTTTCTACGGAATTGGATTGGAAGAAGAGGCAGCATTGAGTGTTCTCCACGATCTCAGGATTTATCGCCCCTTGATTTCTTTTTGTGGGGATACCTAAAAAGTAAAATCTATAAAACACAGGCAGCGTCGCTGAAAGATTTGCGTCAAAGAATCGTCGACGAATGCCGTCGAATCACTCTGGAAATGCTTCGGAATGTGCGCGAACGTTTCGAACAAAATGTTTATTCTTGTATGGAAGCGGGCGGTCATCAGTTTGAATATTTAATCAACTAAGTAGTAAGTAAGCAACTAAACATAATTTAAATTTTAATATGTAATTTTTTTTTTCAAAGTATTGAAAGGATTTATAAAATGTAAAGTTAAATATTTTGGGGTGATACTTACCCTTGCTTGAGGGTAAAAGTGGCGGAGTCAAAAAATACTAGCAAATAATGTCCCCCTTTAATCTAAAATCGTCGGGTCTGAGCGTTTTTCTACAATCTTGACGCAGTTCCTAAAAATGGTTCTGTTTCGTTTTCATTTGGTCGCCCTGTATTCTGCGGCATATATATTAGTGATTCATGTTTTGGAATCTGTATTGGAAGCATAAGAGAATTAAAAGAAATTAAATTAGGAAAGTTTTAGAAGACCATAACAAACTTAAAATTGCTCGCAGATCAGTAATGGCTATTTAAGATTTCGCGACATCTTAAGGAAAAATCTTGAGGAATATATTACTGTAGTAACTTTGATAAAATTATAATTTTTGAAAAAAACTAAATTGCAAATTGATAAATGTACCTAATCGAATTGTTTAAAAATAACAAAAAGAGTGTTAACTTTAAAAATTTACTGTGGCCGTCCTAATCAACCAATTTCAATTTTTCAAAAACAATTTGAAAGGTTGAGCGGTCTTTTCTATGTGAAAAAATTTTCAAGTATCTAGATGTTTTATTTGAGGCTGTGCAATATTTTTTTGTTTTCAAAATTTTTTTCAAAAAATTATTTTGCGAAAACTATCAAACCGATTTTAATGAAATTTGGTGTATTGTTTTATTATACTTTAGAGTTTTATTTACCAAAATTAGAATGCCCTCGGAGCAATTAAAATATTTTTAAAAATTATCCAAAAAACATGATTATTTTGCCTTTTTTTCATCAATTATTGCTATTTTGCAACATCGGTAATTTTAAACATTTTTAACTTACAGTCTTCAATATTCTTCAGAAATGCATATGGTCCAAGATATAAGTAAAAAACTCAGATAAAATAGATATTTTAAAAATTTTTTTTAACATTTTTGCAATTTTGAAATTGTTCGGACCTCCCCCAGGTCTTGGGATCTACACTTTTATTACTGATTGTGAAGATATTCCAGCAAAAATTAGCTTGCCCCCTCTTACATCCAAGGAGTGGGATATTTCAACATATCCGCCCTGCTCTAATAGAAATAATGGATTTTTAAAATCCATTCCCGGGAAATTAATATTTCCTTTTACTAGTGTATAATTGTATACAGAAAAGTATGAAATCGACTAGTTTTATGGAAAATAATGCTTAATTCTTATCACAACTATGATGAATTCAGAATTTAATCCAATACATTCAGTATGGCACATAATTGGTAAGGTAAAATCATTATTTCTGTATAAGTTGGAATTAATATTGTATCCATATTGTTTGAAAATGTATATAAAATTAGCTGATTATAAAACAAAAATGAAGTGTTTGTTGATAATGTCCAAATGAATCTCCTACAATATAATATGTTCTCAAACGTAGTTGGTATTTAATCACCTTACATAAAATAACAACACCAAATAAAACGAGTGGTAATTATAAATTATATGGACGTGATGAGAATTGGCCACCTAGAAAAAATAATAATGTTGTGAAACAGCTACATAAAATAATACCCAGACAATACCTCGGATCAGTCAAAAAACGACGGAAATAAATGATAGCTCATTATGTTGCTATTAACTTGGAACATGTATGAAGTAATCACGGCTCTCGTACGAGTGGCTGCAGCGGACTACTAAACGGCACCCAGCTGGGAACATTCGGAAAAAGTACTATCATCTAAACCGCGACTACCGATTATATGCCTTTGTTGAAATTTATGTAGACATTTCTAATTAATTTTTTTCTTGTTAATCCCGAGTAATGGTTATTGGTGTACGTTAATGTATTCGAGGATAATTGTCGAACATGTGTTAGAGAGAGGTAATATATTTGCTGTTAACAGCTCAGATTAACTCGGCCATTAGTCAAATATCAGTTTTAAATGCAACAGCGAACTGATTGGGATTGATGCTTAATTATTTGATGAAGTTTCTGTAGCAATATTCACCAATAACTTTTTATTTACTGGTTTGTATTCGGTATGCATGTTCGAATAACAGAAGTATAAAATAATTTTTGCGTGTTCCTGTTACTTCTTCAGTTTCTCATTCTTGGACGGTTAAAAATTTTGTTTATTCCAGCATAGATCAAAAATGTATTATTTGTAGTAATTAATTAAATTGTAGGAATTACATAACTAAATTTCCTCATTCCTCATTTCCCCATAACAACAGAAATAGCAGGTCCTTTCCTACTGTAGCCATTTGTATGGCACAGTTGGGAGTCAGCACGACGGATGGAGCCATTTGCACTCCTGCGTACAATGTATTTCCTTGTCGTGATGATACGACGCAAAACAGCTGGATAGTTCGTCGGTTGTCTCACCTATGGCACACTGATGAGGACTAATAAGTCCGAAACCGGTCTGTGTCTGGTGGGTTAAACTGGCGAACCATCCTAGCTGTTGCACTAGGTGTTGCGGGTATAATTCAATGCCGATAGGGGCATATAGCCCTCGGAGTAGTTGTTTCTCGCAACACTGGCAAATTAAAACATTGTCTTTGCCCTTTGTGGGTGGCAGTCGTGCAACAAGTACCTGCAATATAGCAGGTCGCTTCTTACTGTAGCCATTTGAATGGTACAGTTGGGAGTCAGCACGACAGATGGAGCCATTTGCGCTCCCGCGTACAATATATTTCCTTGTCGTGATGATACGTCGCAAAACAGCTGAATCGTTCGTCGGTTGTCTCACCTGTGGTACACTGTTGAGGACTAATAAGTCCGAAACCGGTCTGTGGGTTAAAATGGCGAATGATCCTAGCTGTTGCACTAGGTGTTGCCGGTAGGTATAGCCCTCGGAGTAGTTGTTTCTCGCAACACTGACAAATTAAAAAATTAATTTGTGGTTTTAAATAATAAAATAATATGACATACGTACCTGATGTTACAACAACTGTTAAAAATTTTATCCACCGTCGTGTAAACACAAATGTTGTCTTGCTTCACCACAAATTAAAACGACATCCATACAACTCCGAGTTGCTATACACGCAAGCCATTTTATACACTAACTACTAAAAAACTATTGTAAACAGCACCATAGTAAACAGTATCGCAACGACGACGATTGTAAAATCCGATTTCAGTATTCGGAGTCGCTGAGGCCACGTGGCTCTTCTTAAATAAATAAATAAAAATAAATCTTGTTGAAAAAATTGCTTAAATGAGGATTGCGATATTTTGATACAAATATACAAAAATCAATGTATTTTTAATTCATGCATTTTTTATGTGTAAATAAAACATCTAGAATAATGCAACCGATTTGTGTAAAAAATAAAAGTTATTAATTTATCAACATATTTTTACTAGAATGGAAAATAAAAGGAACAAAATGTCAACTTATGCACTCGGAAGAATGGTTCTTATTCTTCCATAAAAAATGCTCGTCACGCTGCCTTTGAATTAAACATTTCGTTTGTATTTGTTTCAAACCAAATATAGAACAGCAGAACAACTGGGATGTGGGTTGAAATTTCCACGCTATCCAATCTGTTTAACAAATATTCAGAAAAAAATGTGTAACATATTTATCACTGGTTTGACTACACGAAATCATTTGAGCTTATTACACAACACACCTGTTTTTCTATATTTATTTTAACTGGACCAAGATTTATATCACCGAAAAGTTTAGATAGAAGGATTAGTTGTTATCAACTACAAATCTTAGAGCTTGTAGCTAAGGACACCTGATATATGGAGGTAATTTTCTAACGGCTACTTTTGAATATATTCATCTCTAATTGGATTAATTATATAAACATGCAACAGAGCTAACAACACCTTAGTTTTGATCACTTCATCGCTCAAGTCAGTTAAAAGCATTTCTTTTATTACTAGAAATGATTCACTAACTGTCATACTTTTTCATATTATCTTACCTGCTGTCTATAATTTTGTTTTCAAATTTATTGTTTATGGATGAGAATATATAACTTATAGAGCCTATGTGTTATCTTTAATTATCTATCTGACTCTCCTGACGAATGATTTTAACTAATTAGGTGTTAGGTAGTCGAGGCATATAGCCCATGGAGTAGTTGCTTCCCACAATATCATTAATTAAATATTTATTTTTGTGTATCTCGATATATCTTTCATGTTAGCGTGTCAGAATAATCATTTTATTTAACAAACTTTTTAGCGTAAATCAACATGTAGTTGTTTGGACATATATGAAGCTCAATATTTTTTTTATAAACTCATCGTTGTTAACGACAGTTGAGTTTTTAATTGATCTAAAGGGAAATAAGACATTGGCGCCCTATAGAAGCAGTTCCTGTAATTGATCAAGTTTTTTGATTCATTTTCTTCTTTATTTTGGTTACTATTTTATTTGTATGTATACAGGGTGTTAATGAACTTATGTCAAAAATTTAAAGGGGTGAAATATGAGCAAAAATTGAGTTAACTGATGTCGCAAACTTGTAATCGGAAGTTTAAGGTCATAGAGAAAAAAGCTAATTAAAAATGTGTTTAAAACTGTTTTGGAACTGCTGAAATACATGTATTTTTTCGCGGCGATTATTTCCAAGTTTTCTTTTGAAAATGGCGGATTTATTTAGCAACCGCGAATATTATGACATGCTCATATTTTATGGCGAAGCAACAGTTTTCAGTGAACATGTGGGCCGGTATCGTCAATGACACTTTAACAGGACCTTTTGAATTGCCTAGACGCTTAGACGGTGCTTCATATCTACATCTTTTGTAAAATCGCTTACCCGAGTTATTGGAAGACGCGCCATTAAATGTTTGGCAAAATATGTGGTTACTGCATGAAGGAGCCCCCGCTCACTGCCCCGCGGCAGCCTAGTTAGATGTCCCCGGTCCCCGGACCTCACCCCTTTAGACTTCTTTTTGTGGGATATGTGAAAAGTGTTGTGTATTCCACTGAAGTTCGTGACATCGACCAACTGCGACATCGTGTTGCTGAAGCTTGTAATACAATTCGAGAGGACGTGGCAATGTTGCAATGCGTGCGAGCGAATTGGATACGTCGCCCTGAAGCTTGTGTGCAAGCAAATGGTGGGTACATCGAACATCTTCCATGAAAATTAGCAGTTCTCAAAAGGTGGCTCCTTGCAATGTTGAGGTAAGTCAGATTTTAAAACTACATTTCACTCAATACAAATCCATGTATTTACCTCATTTTAACTTAACGGACAAGGGGACAAAAATATTTGACATAAGTTCATTAACACCCTGTATATTCATGTATAATTTTTCTACGATAGAACAATATTTTTTAAATGTGCCATTTTAAGAATTTCGAAACAAATAGATAAACTGATACAAAGAAGTTAATACACAGAAGAACCATAAACTGACAAAAAAGGTGGGCTTGGCCCTAGGACCAGGTCAGTGTATCAGACAATACTTTGGTCCTAATATGAAGGCGCTGCTCTAAAAAGCAATTTTCAAGATTTCAAACCAACTCGAGTAGTCAGCGATTGGAAAAATATTCGACTTCATGATCTTATTGCACCATAAGCGTATAACCCCGTAGTTTCATAACCCCCATATCTCGGGATGTGCGAGAGTGTAACCATGAATCTCTGTGGAAATACGAATATTATACATCAACTCTTACCAATGCAAAGAAAAACGGTGAGTTAATCCAAAGACGACAAAGTCACTTGTAGACTTTTTTTACTTAAAAGAGCAGCAGGAAAAACTTTTATTACTAATATGTTTCCAAAACCAAATAGATCAGCGTAAAAAAAGATTCCCCAGGACAAATTCAAACACGAAAGACACTGAAGGACAAGGAGGCATGGAAGTCTATAAAAATCCTCAAAAGATACAGCAGAGGACATTGAGTACATGACTTTACCACAACTAGATTGTAAAAGTGAAATGAGTAATGAAAAGTAGGAAAAAAATGTTCCCTATGTACATCGTGGTTTCTTAGAAGAAATTGTTCATTAGTGACAAAGACAAACCGGTATTGGATAAAATGTTTATTTTTCATATTTATGTGCATTTAAATAAAAAATATAAAATAAACAATTTGATGTCTTATTTCAAATGTTTAAAACAAAAAATATTGGAATTTAGCTTATTTTAATTTGGAGGTAGTGTGGTACTTTGCATCATATAATTCAAAATTAGTATGGCACTCTAGGAATTAGGATATTAGTTATTTCTTTCAATTGGAAACATCTACATAAAAAATCAACCCTTAATATTTTTACTAACTTGGCTACATTTATATAAAAAAAACAGGGGACATTTCCATATAGAATGTGTGTATACAGGGTGATTCAGAACTTATCCAAAAAAAAATTCTGGATGTACAGGGGACCCTTACAAATACAATTTTGTAAAGAAAAAATGAAAAAGTGCAGTTCGAAATTGATTTAAAAATACACTCCTGCACGGCACTGGAAACTGGTCCACTGTAAAAACCTGACCTCACACAATGCGACCGGCATGGCGGTGTGATAAAAACGGACAAAAACTATCGCAAGGAAAGAAATAAATAGAATTTTATAGTACCTATTTTATATCGGCAAATTCAAATGCTTTTGCCTTTATTAATTATTAATAAAATTAATTTGTGTTTTTAAATAATAAAATCATTTGACTTACCCGATGTTATAACAACAATTGTTAAAAATTTTATCCACTAACGTGTAAACACATTTGGGTCCGTCTTACTCACTTTTTACCAACTAACACAAATGATGTCTTGCTTCACCATAACACAAATGTTTCACCATAATACAAATGTTGTCTTGCTTCACCATAAATTAAAACGATATCCATCAACTCTGAGTTGCTATACACGCAGACCATTTTTGAGACTAACTACTAAAAAGCTGTTGTAAACACCACAGATAACAGGTAAAAACTACCGTAACGACGGATTTCAGTATTAGGAGTCACATGGCTCTCCACGCGTATTGCGAATGACGCTAGAGACTACAGTTGTCCAGCTATGTAGTGGTTGAATGTACTATAACTTCAATAATTTTTTTTCTCGGAAACTATAAGGATTTTACAATTTTTTTTTACGTTATTAATACCATTTCTAATGCCGCATCTATTCCCAAATTTTTTTGGATACGTTGTGAATCACCCTGTATATGTCGTGTAGGCAATGATTTATTTAAATAATTCAGAATTATGGGGTGGAGATTTTTTTTGTTGGTTTTTGATACTTCACATATCTTCACTTCTTATTTCAACCCCTGAATAACAATAAAAAATAAATAAATTTTTTGCATCAATTGGTAAATTTACTGTAAGAAAATGCATATGCTTACAGTAAGCGAACATTCATTTCTGTGTCAAAACGCAGTTTCTCTTATAACAAGACAGCTCTGAATTGTACATGTATTGTTTTTATAATTTGTATATTTGTATATTTAAGTTCAGCAAATTGAAAGACTCTGGTAATATTTCAGATGAATTTTATTATTCAATCCCCCACCCCTCAGTTCTTCCCCTAAATGAAGGGATGATAAATACAGTTCCTAAAAAGGAGTTTTTTGTTTTAGTGATGCTTTTATTCTTGTTCAGCGACAACAAAAACCTTTTATGCATATTTTCTTTAAGTTTCCCTAAAATAGGGATGAAAATATTTTCTTAATTTTTCCTTAACTTGTTTCAATTGAGCGCTGATTCCACCAAAATGTGTCTTAATTACACTGTATTTATCGAAGATATAAGATTTTTGAATGATTAAAATCGATTTAACTTTTTTCACCTATTCAACCTTCATTTCCATCCCCAAAATAGGGGACGATGACATTCGCAATGATTTTCCCTATATCTGCATCAAATAAGCTTTAATTTAAAAAAAATGCAAAACGATTCCTTAATTCTTCTTCGAGATATTTGATTTTGACATAAAAAATGCCGTTTGACCGATAGTGCAATCCCTGCGCCGGCTCTGTTAAACTCTGCACGTTCACTAAGCCTAATTATCAGTTATAAACTGTGAACTCATTAACTCAAATTTTCATCGGTGTAAAACGTACTAAGAGTCCTCTTTATAACGCACTTTACCCGAATAGATTGTTTATCTCGGCAAATTATATCGCAAATACCCGCATTGGTATTAATGGACACCATTCCCATATCATACATTTTAGCAACATTAAGTCTGATCCGGTAGATTAGACGCATCATCAGAGAGCGTATAAAAGTAAACCTTAGTTAAAGTAATGCAGCCCATAAAACATTCACGCTGCATTTGATCAAGCTGTTTTTAATTAAGCCGTATTCTTCGACAAGCCACTAATCACTATTTCGCGGTAACGTCGGTGAAGGTATCTGGGTGTGGTCCTTCTCGCGTCCGTTGCCGCGGAGAAAGAGGTCGGCGATGACGTGTGGACGACGTTCTACAGGTGGTTGCCGGGACGGTGTGCAAGTGCTCCTGGTACACCACGTTAATGAGAGAACCGTGCCGTTAATTATTTCATAAGAAGTCATATTGGAAATGTGTGTAAATGGAGTTCGTATCGGAATAAGTTTAAATGTGGTGTTTTTTATGCATGGAAGGGAAATAAGTTAAGAGCTTTGTTTTGGTTCCCATAAAATCTGGTTCCGATCCGTTCTAATCACGCGCAGTCTGAAATATGCGCTCGTGTTTACTTTGAACGGTTCAGAATTTCGCAGATGTTTGTTTTGGTTTTATTCGAACTTGATTCTGAACCATTCTGAATCATGCGAAGTAGTTCTAGCTCCCTAGCACGAATTGTTTAGAACTGTATTATTTGGCGCTTGCGTAGTTTCTATTTTCCCAAGCTCCGTTTGTCATTCATAATTTTTTCATTTCCTGTTTTCGTTTAAGAAAAGTATATTTTTATTGGGTTTTATGAGTATATTTTTGTAATGCGTTCTGGTTTTCAAATAACTCCGGATAGTTCCGAATCGTTCAGAATTTTGTCTATTGCGTTTATAGTTTTGCGATGATTCTGGACTGTTCAGAAATAGAGAACCAAAACAAAGCTAAGGTTGATGACATGTGAACTATGTAACAATTTCGATTTCAGTTAATTTTACTAACTAGATGTACAAAAAATAAATTAGAAGATTTTATATAAAGAGAAAAATGTAGCATCGAAGTGTACAGAAATTGGTCTTTTACTTTAAAGTGAAATAGTGCAAAACTTCTAGTATACAGGATGTCCGTAAACTCCACCGACAACGTTTGACAGCTTATTCACAACGATAAATAAAAACGATCTACGAAAAAAAGTTAGATAAAAACTTGTTGGTTTTTCAGTTACAAGCCTTCAAAGTTGTCAAAAATGAATTAATAACTTCATATAGGCCAGGAAAATAAGCTGGGAAATGGCCATTTCGCGACTTTTTGTTTCGGCAAGCTGAATTTATCACTATAGATGCTAAATATTATGTACAATAACAAATTAATTTAGTTGCAAAATGAAATATACGACGCACGAGCGTGATATAGTTATATATTATTACATATTCGGAAAGCCTATGAAAAGATCTTTTTATACGACTGCCTTGCAAAAGGGGGTTTTGCGTACGGAAAACACGCTCTGAAAACGGTATTTTGCACACGCGGTGTGCTAAACATTTTGCACACGGTTATGTTATCTTTGCACACGCGTCTCTAGATTGTGATTTTTGTTTGATGTTGTCACCCAAATTATGCACTGTTTCAAGTTGGCTGAGTTTCATAGCAACCGTCACGGCTCCTTTATTTTGTTGATTAGATACATCAAAAATTGCTGAATTCTCGAAGTTTGGGTGTGAAAATGTGTGATTCTGAAGAGATTTTACAGAAAGCAAGCGAAATATGTTCGGAACTGCTGCCCACAAAATCCAGAAGCAGGTATGAAGCTGAGTTAAGCCGATTTATGGACTGGCGACTAGCCAAAAATGTCCAAACTTTCTCAGAAAACGCAGTAATGGTGTATTTTGAAGAACTATCTAAGAAATATAATCTTCGACGTTGTGGACGATTTTTTCGATGCTCAAGTCAACGTTAAGTGCCATTCACAACATAGATCTTGGAAGCTATAAAAAGTTGCAAGCGGTAATCAAACGAAAATCCGAAAACTACGTCCCAAAGAAATCCCAAATCCTCACAGATGATTTTTGCCGGTTTTTGACGAAAGCATCAGACGACAAATATTTACTTATCAAGGCAGTGGTGGCAGTTGGACTATTTGGGGCATGTCGAAGGAAGGAATTATTATGTTATCTCAAAATAGAAGACACCAAAGATTTCGGCAGTGCTATGCTGATTAAACTGAAAAATACAAAAGCAAAGGCACCAAGGTGTTTTACAATTACAGGAAACCTTTACACTATCTTAAATAAGTACTGTGCTCTTCGTCCCCCTAATCTGAAGACAGGCAGTTTTTTTTTAAACTATCAAAACGGAAAATGTTCAAGCCAAAACGTTGGCATCAACAAAATTGGAAACATGGCTAGGGAAATCGCCAAGTTTTTGATGCTAGAGAATCCAGGAAGTTACACGGGACATTGTTTTCGGCGTTCATCGGCCACAATTTTAGTCAATTCTGGCTCAGATCTGCTTGCCCTCAAACGCCATGGAGGGTGGAAATCCAGTACAGTTGCCGAAGGCTAAGTTGATGACTGTTTGAGAAATAAAATGGAAGTTTCGAAAAAGATAGAGTCTTCAGTGTCTTCTGCTGTCGCAGAACCAGAACAACGATCGTCTACTGGAATACAACAAGAAAACAACGACCGCACGCTGAAAAACTGCACTAAAAACACGACACAAAAAATATTCTCTATTACCGAAAAACAAGGTTCACAGTAATACTGCTTTTCCCAGCGTAACCTTGAAGGAATGTTCAAATGTTACCATAAATATTAAATATTAGTTTCTTTTGTTAATGCGTTAGCAATTTTCTTAATAAAAACGTGTTAAATTAAAAGTTGTATTTAATTTATTTTGTTAATGCGTTGGCAATTTTAGTAATAAAAGCGATTTAAATTAAAATTTGATTTTTGCAGTCGTATAAAAAGTACATATCGCAAAAAACTCGTTTGAAAACCTCTTTGCACACTCGCTCGACTTGTGGACTTCGCCTTCGGCTCGGTCCACCAATATGTCTCGCTCGTGTGCAAAGAGTCGTTTTCAAACCTTGTTGTTTAATATACTATTAAGCTAAAATAAATCGTCAAGATTCGTTGAAAAACAAGGGAGTTACAGACTGTCAAAGTTGACGACCGATTGTTAAACAAATTAGGTTGCTAGCGGCAAAAAAAAAGTGTCAACCGGCAACCCGAATACTTTCCCGGATAAAAATATTTTATTTGTGGAAGTAGGTATGTTAAGTGCATCAGAAATATTGTCAAAAGTCAGTGGGTGTCTTGATTTTCGGCGAGCCGTAAAAAAAAATATATACAGATTTCAATGTATTATTATGAAATTTACCATGAAAAAAATCAGTGCGATTGTGGAAGATCTTCGGGATCATCCAGACTAATAATTAGTTAAATTGTTTATTATTAAGGCCATAACTTGCAAACTATTCAACTTACCGATTTCAGATTTCGTGTTATTAGACAGTGATAAGGAATAAGAGGATGCGATGCTAAAACGTTCTGATAATAATAATAACGCAGTTTATAAAAATGTTTAATTCAAAAGTCATAAATAAACTTCTTCCGTTTATAACTTTTGATCTAATCAATATTATTTTACGCTCGAGGGCTAGTTTTGTAGGTCTTTTGAAGACGATAAAAAAATACTTTACTGTTTTCTCGTGGAAATGAACGGAAAAAAGTTATAAGCGAAAAATGTGAATTTACGTAAAAATTATACAATTAACCACCCTGTAAACAATCTTTCCCCCATTTTTATGACTGTGGAAACTAATATAAAATATTATATATAAAAAATATATAAAACTCTATATTTCCTGGAATACATAACCTTTTTACAAATCTCGTTAAAATTTGGCACATTTATTTGGACTATTATGGCGTATTATTTCTTAAAGCTTTAGTCAAATCGATATACTGGGTGATAATTTTCTCCGGTTACCTCTCCGTTTTAGCGGTCAGAACTTTTTTTTAAAACGGGCAGCAATATTAAAGAGAACGTTTTATTTTTTTTTAAATATTGTCTCTTGAAGAAATCGCCTACAGAAAACCATTCTTAAGAAAAATGGCATTATTTGCTTCAAAAATTGTTTTGTACCGACGAATATTGTTTTACAAGGAACGTAGTTGTAAATTTTCATAATTTGCATATGCGGAGTGATGAGAATGCTAAAGAATCACGTCAATAAAGACATTACCTGATAGCCACAGCAATCAACATCTTGTTTTCATCGCCTACTGAACTTAAAGTTATAAATCCGTGATACTGCTACGCAAACTGAAACGTAAAGACCTGCAAATAATGCAATTTTTCTAAAGATTGACTTTCTATATGCGATTTTCTCAAGAGACAATATTTTTTTTTAAATAAAACGATCTTTTCAATATTGCTGCCCATTTTAAAAAATACGACCATTGTAAAAGTTTTGACCGCTAAAAGGGAGAGATAACCGGGGAAAACTATCACCCCGTATATCGATTGGACTAAAGCTTTAAGAAATAATACGCCACAATAGTGCAAATAAATGTTCCAAATTTTAACACGATCGGTAAAAGGGTGATGAAGTTATTAATTAATAAATTATTTTTGACAACTTTGAAGGGCTGTACTGTAACTCAAAAACCAAAAAGTTTTTATTTAACTTTTTTTCGTTGCAAACGTTGTCGGTGAAATTTGCGGACGTTCTGTATATTTTATGCAAAAATTTGGACCCTTCTCCTCTGTCACAAGTATAGTTTTACGGATCATTTATTTTTCTAAATTTTCTACATTTAAAAGCGAATCCATAAAATTCTGCACATTTTTTGTCCACTTAACCATTTCCGTAACTGTTAAAATAAGAAAGATTATATATTATTATATTATAAATTAAAAAGATGTAACCCTGTGTAACAGATCATATTTAAAAAATAATAAATCGCTTATGAAAATCAGAAAAAGTGAGTAAAACATATAAATAGGTGTCCGGTAATATGTCATGAGTTTTCCGGGGAATATTGTATAAAATTTCTAGTTCCCTCCTACATCTAGAAAATCGATTTTATAGGTAATAAAAGGCTGTGCTTTTTAGATGAGAAAATACATTTATATATTTCCTTGCATTCAAGGTTACTTAGGAACAATATTAATTTCTAGGAACTTTGTTTCGTGGAACTAATATACTTTCTATGGAAATGTAGAATACTATTATTTTTTTTAAATAAATTGTTTAGTCAAGTCTAGACTACGATTATTCTGGAAAATCTCCAGGAATTGTGTTCCTTTTGAAGTTTTAGTCCCAGTAAAAGCTAGGTACGACGACCTCCATTACGTATAAGAATCTGGTTATTTTGAGTTTTATTATTCAGAGTCAAAGGGCTTTCATGCAAAATAAGATTCTTACAACTTATCTACTTTTTCCTTATAGTAACAATTAGGTATATGGACTCGTAAAGTGGAAATTTTTTGTATTCCGTAAATGATTCTCACATTCTCATACTCTTTTAACCGTTCTAAAAACTTGACAGTATGTAAACATAATAAAATCAATCAACCGGGATTTCACGCAGTATCGGACTATAATCGAGAGACTGGATTCTTTACATATATTGTCCCGCAATTGGATAGGCCTTTTAAACCTCAATTTCACCGGCCAGATTGACCGCTTCAACTTCCGTCATTCGACTAGCGTCTATACGGTATGCAAAAAAAAATAAAAGTAATGATTAGTAATTTAATAAAATGACTAAGTTTGAAACGCACAATTTTTAGACGGTGTTGTCAAATGAAGACAACCTGTGAAGATTACTAAAACCTTTCGAAGTACATCATCAGCTCGTTAGATCAGATTATAATCACACGATCAAAATTAATTTTACCAATTTCATAAATATTTTTTCTACATTATACAGGGTGTAAATAGTTTTAAAGATATTGACTTGAAATTTAAAAAAAGCTTTGAAGGGATAAAGTGCATTTTTTGGGGTGATCCGAATATTTCTAATTGCCACAACCATCTGTAATTTAAAAAAATGGTACGCCACTGACTTTTCCCCGTTTTGATATTTTTCTAGAAACCCGCCATCAATTCTGAATGAAATTGGCCCCTTCAACTTTTTTGGTAGGATGCACCATTTTTGAGGAAAAAATCAAACATATTTACCTTATTGCAAGTTGTGTATTTTTAATTTCTATTGACACATTATCTAGTAGGTTGCTGTTAATATTTCTAAATAAAATGCAACCATCAAATTTCGAGTCAATGTCTTTAAAACTCTTTGAAATAATAAAAATAAATAAAAAATTAAAATTTAAACACTCTGTATCTCGGAAACGAAGCATATTTCGACCCATGTTTATATGAACTTTTTCATCACAAAATAACTTCGGCAACCACCCCACAAAATATTTCGCACTTATTTACAAACACCCTATAAACACCTTTTTTCTTAAGTATTCTTATTAAGTTTCTTTGATACCTCTTCCATGTGATATTGAAGTTATAGTACATTCAACCACTACATAGCTGGACACCGGTAGTCTCTAGCGTCAATCGCCACGTGCCTCAGCGATTCCGAATACTGAATTCGGATTTTGCAATCGTCGTTGCGATATTTACCTGTTATCTGTCGTGTTTACAATAGGTTTTTAGTAGTTAGTGTCAAAAATGGGTAGTTAGTGTCAAAAATGGCTTGCGTGTACTCGGAGTTGATGGATATCGTTTTAATTTATGGTGAAGCATTTGTGTTATGGTGAAACAAGACAACATTTGTGTTAGTTCGTAGAAACTGAGTACCACGGACCCAAATGTGTTTACACATTGGTGGATAAAATTTTGAACAATTGTTGAATTTTATTAATTAATAAAGGCAAAAGCAGTTGAATTTGCCGATATAAAATAGGTGCGATAAAATTCTATTTACATATTTCTTTCCTTGCGAAAGTTTTTGTCCGTTTTTATCACACCGCCATGCCGGTCGCATTGTGCCAGGTCAGGTTTTACAGTGGACCAGTTTCCAAGTTTCCAGTGCCGTGCAGAAGTGTATTTTTAAATCATTTTCGAACTGCCCTTTTTGATTTTTTCTTTACAAAATTGTATTTGTAAGGGTCCCCTGTACATCCAGAATTTTTTTTTTGGATAAGTTCTGAATCACTCTGTATAAGATGATAAATTAAACACGAGCAGATCAAGTTGTTATTGATTTTGTTAGCGTTGTCGTGAATTAATTGCCGACATGTTTAAATTATTTTTTCGCAAATTTACTGCATTAATTAAAAAAAAGAATAGGTACTTAATGAAAAAGTACAGACCGACATAAATGCATTTCTGACTCAAGCAGAGCTGCCTGAGAATGAGAGAGAACGTATTCGGTTAGAAGGAATAAGATGTGGCCATCACGATTTGGGATAGTGGTTACATGCAGTGTTTTCCTTACCGTATCTAGCACCCATTTGTAGGCGGTTCTATATCAGACGCAAATTTAATTGTGTCGGTCTTCGTTGTTATGGAATCGAAACGTGTGATTTTTGATGCAGTGGTAAATTTTCCTGTCCTTTTTTCCACACTGTAGACTTGATCCGATTTGTGTGGCAATTCAGAATCACTTGCCGGACACGACGCTGGCTGGGCTGCTGTGCTTCCCGCCGGTTATTATTGCTATTTAGATTTTCCCGTTGGTTAGCCGCGAATAGCATCCGACATGAATGATGAATTTCATAAATCAATAGAGATAGATTACCCCTTTACAGATATTAATAATAAAGATTATTATCTATTCTGTTTTTACTTATTTCGAGTCACGTAGGTAAAACCAATCACCGTACTGCCAACAGCACGGAACAAATGCCCAATATAAAGCCGGTAATAAATATGGAACGAGTGCAATGGATGGTAATAACTTTAAATGCTGAAATGTTACAGTTATTAGGTTTCATTAGTATCTTGCATATGATGGATATTATGATTCTGAAGTACAAACTCTAGGTGCATTTATTTTTCAAAATCTAAACCGGTTTGGACAGAATTAATAACGAAACAAAGCAATAAGGTATGCGTATTAGAAAGAAAGAACTGAACTAATTCTAGAATCTAGTGAAATACTTGAAAATAGTGTCCAAATATGGACACCCAATATTTTGTATTTAAAAAACGAGTAACTTTCGTTAGAGGAAAATTGTATTAAACTAAAAATTGATTGTGGATATTAAAATTGAATCAAATATAATATGAACAAAGGTTTCACAGCAATGATAGGAACGAAAAGATATACCACTCGTTCGTCAAACATAATATATGACTATCAAAGACAAACTTACTATTACTTACTATCAAACTTACTATCAAATTTACTAAGAAATAACCTTTCTTTTAATGTTACTGAAATATGTCGTTCTAGCTTGTCATATACAGGGTGTTAATGAACTTATGTCAAAAATTAAAAGGGGTGAAAAAGAAGCAAAAACTGAGTTTTAACTGATGTCATAAACTTGTATCGGAAGTTTAAGGTCATAGAGAAAAAACTAATTAAAAATGTGATTAAAACTGTTTTGAACTGCGAGTACTTACAAAAACCTCTGTAACACTTTACGAGTTTGTAGTTTTCTGATTCTAGCCGGACTGTATTCGAAAGTCAGTTTGTAATACATTGTTGTAGTGATTGCTGTGCTGTTTTTCGATAGTAGTACATTTAATAGCCGTATTTTCAAGTTTTCTTTTGAAAATGGTGCATTTATTTAACAATCGCGAATATTGTGATATGTTCATAATTTATGGCAAAGCAAACGAAAAAGCCCACATAGCTTGTCAAGTGTACCGTGCAAGATACCGCGACCATTTGTTGCTGTAGACCACCATTGGACTATCGAAAATCTACATGAAATACATCGCGGTGCCTTTCAGTAAACATGTGGGCCGGTATCGTTAATGACACTTTAATAGGACTTTTTGAATTGCCTAGACGCTTAGAAGGTGCTTCATATCTAGATTTTTTGCAAAATCGCTTGCCGGAGTTATTGGAAGACGTGCCATTAAATGTTCGGCAAAATATGTGGTTGTGCTTGACGGAGCCCCCGCTCACCTTATTCGGAGAGTGCGCGACTTTCTAAACATTACTTTTCCCGATCGCTGGATAGACCGCGGCAGCCTAGTTAGATGGCTCCCCGGTCCCCGGACCTCACCCATTTAGACTTCTTTTTATGGGGATATGTGAAAAGTGTTGTGTATTCCACGGAAATTCGTGACATCGACCAACTGCGACTTCGTATTGCCGAAGCTTATAATACGAGAGGGCGTGGCAACGTCGCAACACGTGCGAGCGAATTGGATACGTTGCGCTGAAGCTTGTGTGCAAGAAAATGGTGGGTATATCGAATATCTTCTATGAAAATCAGTAGTTCTCCTTGCTAGCTCCTTGCAATGTTGAGTCGCATTTTACTCAACACAAATCCGTGTATTTACATTTTGACATAACGGACATGTGGGAAAAATATTAGACATAAGTTCATTAACACACTGCATGTTCAGTTCGGGGTTGTAAATGGGGTAACTTGTACAGTTCCAAACTGATACTACTTGTTTAAGAAATGTTATGAAATTAAAAAGAAAGAAAATATAGTATTTTCAGAATGAACAGTCACTTATCATTCTCTTGAACCTGATCACATGTAACATTATTTTTTAATTATATATAGGTATATTTTAAATTACGTTGCATACAAAACATTTTTATAGTTTTTAGAATATATACAGATTAGATACATTGTAAGGAAAATATTTTCCTTAGTTGCTTTATTTAATCTAAAACTTAAAAATATTTTTAATTTTATAGAGAATTTAATAGTTCAACATAAATGTCTTATGTAACACTTCTTCCCACAGAATTTCAGTCCAGATACGTGTCAGAAAGACACGTATTTCCTTTTCATGTGAGATAAGAATCATGTACGCTTTTATTACTTGAGAACAAACGTTAATTGGGCAGCTCAACTTACACAAACCTGGATGAATCTTTCTCATATCATGAACAAATTAAATGTAAACTAACAGATAACACTGCTCAAACTTGAATTCATCGAATATACTCTATAAATATATTTAAAGTACCAGTAAGAAGGAATTCTTAAAAACTTGACATATGACATACCTACACTATATGACAAATGTTGAGTGAGAACAAATTTTGCAAAAAAGTATTTTGAGAAGTTTCTTTTTAAATCTTGTTAAATTTTACATTTAATTGTTTTTGAGCTCTGAGCAGTCGCCAATTTTCAATACTCTGATGCCCCATAAGTTATATTGTTATAACGTCAATTAATGTTTCTAAACTTTTGTTATGACAATCAAAATTATTATTTTTTTAAACTGAGATACTTTTATTCTGCAAAAATAGCAATACCGGAAGCCAGGAAGATTTTTGCAACTACGATATATTTGCAACCCTATATTTGTAAGGAGCGTATGGGGGTGATTTGAACCAACATCAAATTCACTAATTTTAATTCTATTTTATAAAATAATTACATTTTTGGCCATGCCGTACATTTTTCATAAAACATGTGCTTACCATAGGAAAATTAATTAATTAATACGGTGAACAATTTTGTACGGCATTAATATATTTTGTTAATACTGACAACAATTATCAACAAAAACAAAATGCCGTACAAAAGAAAATGGTTCTAAATGACTTGAAATAATATTTTTGCAAATAAGTATTACTTGCAAGAATTGATTTTATTTTTACTACTATTTTTTCTTTAATACAAATTATTTACTACTGTACGGCCTTTCTACAATAAGACAATATTATAGAAATATTTTTCAGTAATGCCGTACATATTTGTCGATACAGGATGCAAACCCCTATTCATTGAAAAATGGTCGGCATTGTTGCTAAAACATTATTTAAGTTGTAAAATTATTTAAAAAACTTAATATTAAAAAGATTAATATTTTGTTTGAAAAGTAACATTTTTTCAAAATCCAAAAAATTTTTAAAAAATCAATAAAAAAATCTGCTTTCGAATATATTTTTTTAAAATTTGGAATTATTTTTATTTTAAAATTAAAATTACCGCTTCGAGATTCTAGGTGGCCATCGAAACATCTTGTTTCTCAGTTTCTTTTTTCTCGTCGGCGTGTAAATTTTTATGTGATTTTATTCATGTTTATAACCGACAATCTAAAATTGTTTTTGTATTATTTTTACTAATTTTAATTTACTAATAATCCTCATTTTAAACATATATTGTATGCCAATGGCTTCATCACAATTTTTGCATGAATAAATTGTTCAAACAAATGCGAGGGTACTGTTATTTCAAAACATTTCACTGTTTTAAATGTAAATATTTATATAGGAATTCTCATAAATATTGAGTTACAATTAATTGTTTATTATTATATTTATTTAAAATAATACTTTCTTGCTCGTCATTAAATTTCTGAATTTCTCAGAATATTTTCTCGATTCTCTATACACAATTTTTTTTAATCTTAAAGACAATGCCTACATAATTTCTACGGTATAAATTAAATTTCTCTTGAAATTAGGATAAAACTCATTTTGGACTTATACAGTTTCGGAAAATTGTTTCAACGAATATGTACGGCATATTGTAAATGCCGTATAGTTAAATGTACAGCATTGTTTTTTTTTATTTTTTTACTTATGAATAGTCAATTACAGACAAAATATTTTAAATATAACATTTTGAGTTTATAACAAGGAATTTTCAAAATATTGTAAATTTTCAAAATTTATTTATTAAATAAAAAATTTTCCTGGCTTCCGGTATTGCTATTTCTGTACGGCATTAGGTTTTTTTTGTATAACCTATATACTTTAGAAATGCAGTACAAAAATGCTGGGTCAAATGATCCCTAGAAAATTTCCGATGGGCTTGTAGTCTGTAACCTACAAGGGGTATTATATCTTGATTGCCACTACTACTGAATAGAGAGAAGTTATTTCCTACAATATCCTTAGTTAAAAAGGGTTTGATAATATTTTGGTAGATATATTCAGTTTCCTCAATTTCTGTTAATTTGAACAACGTTTACTTTAAAATGTTTGAATGTTATCATCGTCTTTGAATCGAAATAAAAACGTGACTATCAAGATCTAAACTATATTTTGTGCGTAAATAAAATAACAAAAGCTCAAACAGAAAATAAATTCGTCTGAAATTCTTGAAGGAATGGGTTTGCTCCCAGTCAAGACCAATTCAATCTTCCATCATTTAGTTCGGAAAGAACTATATGGATATTTATCCATCTTCAGGACTAATCACGCGCATTTGAAAACGTAACGTAGTAATACAGTTTAAAATTTTCGGCTGATTGGTTTTTAATACCTCTCTAAATTCATTAAGTTAGATAACACCGGCGTCGTTTATTACTTTCGACAATTATTTTAATGATGTTATGTTTATACCATTAAATATTATTATTTCTAGATCTGTATCGTCATTCATAAATTAAAATATCCAGTAAATTATTGATTAAATATAACATGACCAGCTAACCATAAATTTTAAAGTAACAAGAATACGATACGTCTTGTTGATAAAAATTATAAAATAAAGGTGTCGGGGAAGTGTTTATATTATTACAGTAATTATGGTTTGCTATAAATGTTGATTAAAAATAATTGGGTTGGCGAATAAGTGCCATGTGGTTTACGTACCTTAGTTTTATACAAAGTGGTTACATTATAACTAGAACGGTGTACTTATACAGGGTGCCTAGAAACGAATGGGTCGTATTGGTACGGTTTTTTTGGCAGCCGCGAAGGTAGATCAATTTCTTATCTAAAACACCGAAAAAATACCCGATAAGAAAGTCTTAATTTTTTACCCTACTTTTTGTAGATATAAAGAAAACGTAGGAGTTTTATGGAAACTCATTTTCTGTAAAAAGGGGTACTTGCATGTCGCTACAAGTAATCATAGAGAAACATGGATTTTTAATTTAGTGCTATTGGAATTGGACAGTCCTGTATAGACTCCTATATAATGAAAAATAAATTAATAATAGTTACCCTAACCCTAACACTTAAAATAAATTCACAAATAGAGAGCACTACAAAAATTTAATTGACAAACAAATGAATCAAATACACGCCACTTCAATGGCTTTTATATAGCTACTGAAAACATAACAAGTAGACGAACTCGAAAACTGTTTGTATTTTGATCCAGTTACAGTCTTTAATAAAAATTGTCGATGGACACCCATATTTCAAAAAATAATACGTTGTCTCATGTTAGGAACTATTAGAAACTTATCTGGTAATAGGATACTTTCCTCCTCTATATATTTTACAAAGTAAATCTCTTTTTTTTTGTAAGACCTGGACGGTAGCCTGCCGCATGTTTACAGGCTATATTTAACTATTCGTATCTCGACCTCCTGTCTACCGTACGAACTTAATGTTAATAGGTGGAAATAAAAGAACTCCAATACATTATTATTACATTCTTCTATTACCCGAGCTTCTGCCTCTTTGTTTTTGTTACCATTTTTATTGTATTACTGACGTTTTGATTAAAATTTTGCTCAGTTGCTGAGGTTACAGCTAATTTGATTTTAATTGCAGGCGTACCTATTTTTTGCGTTCCTCAAATTGCGCTTTTGTACTAAATTATGTTAATTTTCTACTAAGGCTTAAATGCAGTTCTGACATCGAATGTTTGATAATTAAAATAAATATCCAAGCTCTTAATGCACCTAATTACCATATAAAAAATATGATGCTTGTATATAATGCCTCAGGTTAATTTAAAAATGTGCTCTCAATAAAAAATATTTATTCAATAATTCCTCTTACCACACGTTACCATTTATAATTAATTATCTGATTTAACAGTTTAGTTTCGTATATAAAAAAGTTAATTAATCATATTTAAACTGACCCTTTGGAACTGCCAGTCACCATACGAAAACGTGATCGTGCTTTAAACGATTCAAGTAAAAGAGAATAGAAAATGATTTAATAAAAAGACTGCGCGGATAAAATTAGAGCAATAGTAACATTTACAAAAAAAAGTTTGCACCGTAATGCAGACCATGTTATTCTTACATATTTTTGACCACTGAATCTGAATCTGACCTCTGTTTTGACCCTATACGTCAGGATAGTGAATTCCATGGTCTCACATCCATTCAACTCCAAACCTGACGATTACAAATAGAAAAAATAGGTGTTTCGTGGACCTTTTATGCAAACTTTGTAACCTTACAACCCCCTAACCTTAACTCCCATAATATCGTAACCCTATAAATACATAATACCATAATCGTGGGAATTCAAGTGACAGTACCATGAAGTTCGTATCTAATGACGGTCTTGATTGGTTACAAAACCTTGGATTTGAAAGCTTAGTAACCCTATTACCCTTTAACCTTAACCCTTCGGATTTGGAGTCCCTTGTTCTATTCACTGCATTCTCAATCTCATAGGGTTATGCAGCTATGAGGTTATTGGATTTATGAGGTTATGGTGACTTATGATAGAGTTATGGGGTTGTAGTTACATAGCTTTTGGTCAACCATATTGTGATCATTTGAATCCCTTTTCTCTGTTTACTTTACTCCCAGTTTTATAGGGTTGGTTATGAGTTTATTGGACTCATGTGGTTACGGCGCTTGCCAATATTGAGTTCTTTATTTATCAAAACCACCATTACATACGAGTTATACTATTTGTAGTTGAGTGGTTTGGCGTTGAGTGGATTTGGGATCCTAGAAATCCACTATCGAAGACTGTTGAGGAAGTAGGACTCTTTTGCGATACAGACAACTTTTTTTAAGGGTCTATGTCGCTAAAATCAGAATTTGCAAATAAAATAATTACTTTTATCGGAATTATATAATTATATATACTTTTAAATGAATTCATTTAAAGGTAGTAGAAACATTTGTTTTTACTATTACCGTCTAAAATAGTGTACCTTGGGGCATCTTTTGCTATAGCAGTAACATATAAATGTAAAACTAGATTTAGATGACTAAGAATTATTTTATTTCTAGCAAAATAGGACAGAGAGGAAGTATGTTATTCAATCAGTCTGATGAGATAATTTGTGATAAAAATACAAAAAACAACTTACTTACTGATCATTGGTTTATTTCTTGAAAATATCCTTTGATCACGGTTTATTTATAAGTAGCATGTTTGTTAATGTTAATTAGATTCTGTAAATGGTAATTACCTTAAAGTAAAACGAAGTTTACATCATTGTGGAATTTTCCAGCTAGAACAGATAGTAACGATTAAGTATTTAACAATTTGCATTAAGATGGCAACAATATCCTCTTGAACATTATAAAACTTGGTTAGTACTCCCTGGAAAAAAACATTCTGTTTTATTTCGTAGTTTCCTGGGAATGTGTCACTTTTAATACGGGAAAAATTAAATTTGCTTTTCATTTATCCATGAAAAACAACAGATACTATCATTTATCACAAAAAAATTAAATATCTAGATTATAAGCTCTATTATTAATATAAACACAATATAAGAAACCATAAAATGTGTTTTTTAAATTATACTATTTGTGTTATTAGATCTCGTACATTTACCTCACTTTAAAATTATTATACCTACTAATTCAAATTAGTTGTAAAAACTTTTGCTGAAATTCTAATCATGATACCAAAGATTAATTCTTTGAAAAAAAACACTCTTAAAATGCAGAAATTGTTTAGCTGAACCATCTTGATTAATTGCGTGTTGATCATTGTCCAAGTGATATAGCCATTAGAAACAATAATAAGACGTATTTTTTAATGCTTCTACAAACTGCTTTTGTTAGGGTTATTTTTTTTATCATACTTCGACATTTGATATCAAAGAACTTAACCATTTTGCCCAAAAGTGGTAATTTACATTAAGTTAAGGCTATCTCTTGGATGTTAATTTTATCCACGAGAATATAAAATCTCAAAATGAGATATTTCACCACTTCAATAATGTTTTCCACCATATCTATTTCTTTATTGTGGGGGATATTTCACTGAAACAAGTATGATTCTAAAAATATCCGTGAAAAACGGTTAGAGATTCAGCGGTTGGAGGTTCCTCAGGGTTCGAACTTGGGCCCGTTACACTTTCTCTTTTTTTATTACCAATCTAGACAGTATGCTAAATTGTAAAAGGCTTTCGTATATTGACGACGTTAAAATTTATACTTTCATTTCTTCAGTATGCCAGGGCCACAATCCTCAGCAGGAACTTAATAAACTTGTAGCTTGGTCTATTAACAACAAACTTCACACTTAAACTAAATGTTAATAAACGCAAAATAATCACTTTCGCCCGAAAATCCAATTATGTCCCATACGATTATTATATTGATAGTCCTACTAAGAATTTATGGGTTATATTTGAAAGCACATTCAGCTTTTCACAACAGCTTCTAATTATAATCAGAAGCAGTGAATCTTTTAGAGATCCTAACACTTTAAAAATATTATGTTATGCTTTCGTTAGGTCCAAGCTAGAGTACTGTTCTTTAGTTTGGGATCCGTATCATGATTGTTTCCGAAGGATCTTTCATTTACTCGTAGATCTGATGGAATTTATCGGGCACGAGGTGTTGATAATATATTACAATTAGGTTTGATATTCAGTCTTTAGAAGAAAAGGATTTGTATGCTCTGTCAGATTAATTAGATATACAGGGTGGCGAAATGAAAACGAAACAGAGCCATTTTTAGGACCTGCGTCAAGATTGTAGAAAAACGCTCAGAACCGTCGATTTTAGATTAAAAGGGGACATTCTTTGCTGGTATTTTTGACTCCGTCACTTTCACCCACAAGCAGTGATAAGCATCACCCCAAAATATTTAAATGGCATTGGGGGTTGAGTAATATTCCTTTTGAAAGCTCTTACAATTCTTATTACAACACACTTTAAATTTTACAATTCCGCCCAATCTTTGAAAAAAATTTACATTTTAAAATTTAAATTATGTTTAGTTGCTTACTACTTTTTTTGTTCGAAACGTTCGCGCACATTCCGAAGCATTTCCGGAGTGATTCGACGGCATTCGTCGACGATTCTTTGACGCACATTTTCCAGCGACGCTGGCTGTGTTTATAGATTTTACTTTTTAGGTCAATGCTGTCTCTTCTCCCAATCCAATTCCGTAGAAAACGTTGGTCCAAATACCGACGGACAATTAACGCATAATGCGGAGGAGCACCGTCCTGTTGAAAAATCAAATGATTTTCATCATACTCTGGAACATTTTCAATAATATCAGTTAAGGCAGGGTCAATAGTGTTTTCCAGTAATTGCAAATACATTTGGCTAATCAAATTACCAGGTAGAAAAAAAGGACCCACCAGCCGGTCACCGAAAGTTCCAGCCCATACATTCAATTTTTCCGGTTGCTGTGTATGCACCTCGTGAAAAACTCTTGGGTATGAATCGGACCAATAACGGCAATTATGACGATTTACCGTCCCGTTCAAGAAAAAAACTGCATTCATCAGAAAAACAGATGTTAAAAAGGAACTGTGGATCGTTTCCTGCTCGCTCACTCATTATTTCGCAAAATTGCAAACGGCGATCATAATCATCCTCATGAAGTTCCTGGACTAAATGTATTTTGTATGGATGGAATTTATTTTTCTTCAAAATGGTTTATATACTAGTTCGATTGATCCCAGACACAGATGCCAGCTGCCTCGTACTTAATGCAGGATTAAGATGAACTTGTCCCAAAACTGCAATTTCACTAGCTTCCTTAACTATAGGTTTTTCAATTTCTCGTTTTTATTGGCTACGTTCCCTGTCTCTTGAAATTTTTTTTACTAACTCTATAACATACTTTCTCCTGACATTTCGATCTTGATGTTGTTCATTAAATAGCTGAGCTGTTCTATTCGCACATTTATTGTTCAAAAAGTAAAGCTACTCTTTCCGCAATGGTATAAACCATAGTGTTTAATTTTCAAAAACACAATCAAATAAACTACCAACCAACGCTTCCAAATAATACTAGAAAATAATTTAGAATCCACTAATTTTACGTTCATTGTGTGTGTATAGCATTCATTTCTGTTTTTTAAAATTGTGTTTTTTTTACGAAAGTGATAACAAATCGCCAAAAACCAATGTAACGCAAAAAAGACTAAATTTATACCATTGGCGTACTTAACTCGAACGACATTTTTACCATTTCTAATTGTTTGTACATAAGTTTTAACTTTAAAATCAAAATTCTTAATAAGTATTGGGCGGAATTATAAAATTTGAAGTCTGTTGTAAAGAGAATTGTAAGAGCTTTCAAAAGAAATATTACTCAACCCCCAACGCCATTTAAATATTTTGGGGTGATGTTTACCCTCGCTTGGGTGTGAAAGTGGCGGAGTCAAAAATACCAGCAAAGAATGTCCCCCTTTAATCTAAAATCGACGGGTCTGAGCGTTTTTCTACAAGTTCCTGAAAATGGCTCTGTTTCGTTTTCATTTGGCCATCCTGTATGTCAAGTTTACATCAGCTGCTAAAAATTGAGTATAATCTGCTCATAACTTTTATATTTCATTTTGTTTTTTTTAACTTTCTTATTCTTATTTCTTTCTTACTCATTTAACAATAATTTTGCTGTGTATGTTTCATCTTCTATAAGAAAATTTAATACTTATTAGTACTTTTTCATGTATTTTTATTTATTTCTTTTGTAAATAAATATAAATAAATCTTAAACAAATTGCGCAACAACGCTGTGTTGACCAAGCGCTCCTGTGTCTTTGGTATTATACCTGGCAAACTTGAGGTATGCGACCACGATTATCAATTCGGGCATGATACATTCCTTTCTTGGTTTTGGTCCCATCAGTGTTATGTGTATCTTCTGCCGTTCAACCTTGAGTTGAGTGGGCGTTTTTATAAAGATTTTAATCTAAATTCTTTCCAAATTACTTTCAACTTTGGCGGCGACGGACTATAAAAAAACCTCATTAAAAGCCGTATATCTACGGTTGGTGCTTCGGATTATTTAATATTTACTGCACCTTGTATACACATTATCTGGGCAATAAAACTTTTATATCAAATTGTAAATTTTACACGGGAGAGGTCATCTAATGGTTAAAATTTCTTTGAAATTTGAACCTTGGAATCGCATTCTTTAGGAAGGCATCCAAGTTATTCATTTAGATTGCAGATTAAGGCTCAGATATTTCTAGCATAGAAGAAAGTACTTTTTAGTTTTACCGACAAAGAAGCGATGAAATATAAAAGAGGTTCTATCTTCCAACGAATTCTTATTAAATTGTGATTGAAATTTACATACATACATTCAGCTTTTTTAATAGTTTTAAATTTCCCTCTCCTCATCAACTACAATTTCTTTTCGTCTCGTAAAAAAAATGAGAAAGTATACTTCATTGTGTTTACTAGTAAATCTAAATCTAAAAGTAAAGTTATCCTAAATAAGTTTCCATTAAAGGTGTACAGAAGAATGAAAAAATGCTCAGTTTATCTTAGAATCTTGTTAAGAATTCAGTACAAGAGAAAAAACATGTTTTCACACTAAACAAAATCAGATAAAAGTAGTAAATGATTATCTTTGTAGAAATCTGTTACATACAAATATTTTTTATTTAACATTACAATAACTACCTACATAGAATGTTGGAATAGAGACAATCATTTTTGTTTTTTTGGGGTTTGTTAATATTTGATACATTTATTGATTTTATAGACACCGGTGAAAGGAAAATAGTTTTTTTAAGTATTACATTCCTAAGTAAAAGTAACATTTTCTTAACTAATTTCAATCTGTTAGCAATAGAACATCTGGAATATTGGATTACAAAGATAGGTATATAGATATTAATTAATTAATATCAATTAATTAATTAATTGATTACACCCCAGTATTAGTAGCACTACCAAATATTTTAAAAGGCTCTGTCAACTTAAGCAAATATTTAGTCATTAAAGTCGCTAAACTCTTAATAAAAGAGTTGTATTTTGCAACTTACCTTCATTACTTCCTAATCCGAGTACATAATTCCACTTTTCATATTTATTTTCGAAGATTGTTTGTGCATAACTTTTAAGTGGATGAAGATAGCGAAAAAAATCTTTACAAAAGTTGTTAAGAAAAATGTAATCCTTTTTCGATTCCTGGGAAAACATTTGCTGATGATGTAAATTCTGCAATTCTGAAAAAGAATATTTATCGACTGAAATAGACCCTGTTTAGTTCTATTTGAAACAGTCTGCATAGTCTATGTAATACAAAAATAGTGCAATAGCGGCAAAATACATGATTAGTGATTACCCATTTTTTCTGTTAAAATATTCATTACATATGACAAGGCTTTTACATAAGGCCACCAACCTGTAGGTCTTTACGCAATGATGTGATACGTCAGTAAATGGAATGATCTTAATGCTCCGGAAAGCAACTTGCTGAGGACTGTCACTAAAATTACATCAAGACAAGATTTCCAATTAAGATAACCAAAATATTGCCCGACAAGAGCAATGATCGATCGTATAGTGGATATAATCGGAACCAAATATTATATCTTACTTTTACTTGCCATGTTGCTATGATGCACGTGAATCTATAGAAGCAAAATTGTATTTTTTTTGGACGAAAGGCGACTTCTTTATTTAGTTCGCAAATTAGTATTATGTTACTATCATATTCCAAACTGTTAGAGAGTTGGCAATTTGTTATGTTATATTAATTAGGAGGTACATATTCAGAAATTAATACGCATAAATTTGCAGGTTGGCAAACACACATCTACCAAGAGAAAAAAAAATACTCCACAATTTCTTCACTGTAAAGATATTAAAAAAAACTGTAATTGAGTAGTTTTTAATGTAAGTTATTCTGGTGTCCAGATGACATCTTATTTTTTTATCACGATATTATAGTCTCTAATAATAGTGGATTAATTCTTTGAGATTTCAGTATAAACAATAACATACCAAATTAACATTTCCAGAACTTCGTCAGGTCTCGTTCTCAAAACGTGTTTGTGATTTGTTACCAATTCATGTAACTGGACGATTAAATTATGCATGTTGTTAATAATTATGGTTAATTTAAATATCTGATACGGCAATAAAAGCATATTAAAAGAGTTTTTCATGTGAATATTTTATACAAATTGCTGTTTTTATGTTTTACATGTATTGTGTTTTACAAAAAATATATAAAACGCTTCATTATCATTAATCTGATGCTACCATTAACTATACATTTTGTAAAACAACATTTGATATTTTATAAATGATTGTCCGAATTAAAACTAAATTAATTCAACATAAACACGGTTTCATCTAAATGCTGATGGCACCAACTATCTGCCAGTGATATAATAATGACTAAATTTGGTATGAGGTGTGGATTGCATTTATTTATATTGTGCTCAATGTTATGCTCAGCTGAGGTAAATATTTTTATATTCTCAGTGTAATTTAATCAAAATATAATTGCAAATATTTTTAGGCTATTCATGTCCTAATTAATGCTTTTAAAGGTGTTTGTGCTGGGTACAACGAAAAATCGAAACTGTTTGTTGGCAATAGTAAATTCCT
The DNA here is from genome assembly GCF_000390285.2 of Anoplophora glabripennis. NCBI lineage: Eukaryota > Metazoa > Arthropoda > Insecta > Coleoptera > Cerambycidae > Anoplophora > Anoplophora glabripennis. The sequence goes on from NW_019416284.1 coordinate 180,297, forward strand.
TATAGTCAATCATACAACATATGTTTCCAATGAATGTGTTACCTCTGAAGATATTGAGGATGAACTGAAGGTACCTGGCTGTCATCTATTAGTTATTAGTTGCATTGTAAATGTTTAAGTAATTCTACCGTTTATGAATTGTGGTAGACTAATAACATGTTTTAAACGTATTTTAATAAGTGATAATATTTAGAAACACAGAGTATCATTTACAGATAGAAATGTATCCCACAAGGTGCAAAAGTAAGGATGCCTTGGATACTTGTGAAACCTATAGAAGTTATAAGTTGAGAAATGTATGCCGTTTTTTGGTTTCTGATCAAGCCCCTTGGTCACCGTTTGTTAAAAAATATAATCCACCAATTGTATGTCCACTCAGAAAGGTATGTATCAATAGATTTTTGGACGTATTCAGCTTGTAACCTTTCCAATATATTTGACAGTTATTAAAACAGGTTTTGTTTTACATTTAACAGTTTTTGACAAACTCATGAAATTGATCAATACATTTCTACAATGTGCTATCTTTGTGGCACCTTTTCTCATATCCTATGCACAATAAATTGGCCAATTTGTTGGTCAATTAAGGCTATATTAACATGTCAAATTTGTAAAAATCGGTCAATGTAACAGCTAATCATTAACATTATTAAGTCACTAAAAGTCGAGCTAAAAGTCCTCAAAATTAGTATAGGTTACCACTAATTTTTTGGTTTTCTTTATTAATTTTTTGGTAAATACAACATAGTTTTAAATATTGTGTACATATTATACTTGTGTAGAATACGTTAGTAAGCTAATTAAAAAATCAATTTTGCTCTCTATAAATTTTGAACTTATATAAAGACTAAATAAAATATCGACTGTCTTGTTTCATTTAACTGTATATAAAAATTAGTGAAATTTATTTTACCTATGTTTCTAATATTTCATTTCATAGTTTTCGTTTTTCATTTTGTTGCATATTCGGTTACTTTAAAAATACGTACAATTTTCTTTTCAAGTTTTTTTTTAAACCTCAACACTGAAAAATGTTTGTCTAGCAGCAAATAAAGTTTTTGCTCATTTTTGAATGTATATTACCGTACTATTGTTCGAATGCGCGAATATTGTAAAACTGTATATTTTTGAATTGCGTCAAAATATTGAAATAGTGATATATTTTTAAGTGTTTCACTTTATAGGGGACGTATGTTCTAAGTAATGGTACCTTGGATCCAACAGCTTTACCGCAATGGGCAAAGAGTTACTGGAAAGTTGAGACAGTTATAAGGGAACAAAAGAGCAACGTTTTTGTAGGGTGCACCTACATAGAGTTCCAAATAGTTTAAGAGGTATTGTCTGAAGACTTTTTTATAGTTAACAAAATTTTGGAAATCCGGAATAAATAATAAAATGCTTATAATTAAGATACTCCATTTTTGTAGCTAAATATAAAAAAATATATAAAAAAATTATTTAAATACTTAAATCAAATAAAGATAGTAGTATCAAAAGAATTTTCTTTAACTACACCATGTCTTATAGATACTTCTATTATTAGGAAGTAATATTTTTTATTACGAAACGTGGTTTTCATACACTGTAAGAAAATCGGTCTGATTGTGAGTGAAAGTAGAAATGTACGGAATGAAATTATTGAGTAAATTTTGATAAATTATACATTTTTGATTATATTTGAACTAAAACTGATGTGGACAGAAATTGATACATTGAGTGAAAATAATTTTTCTTAGTGTATCTGCTTCTTTCGGTGAAGTTTAATTTATTTTCACTGACGACAAACAAGCTGTAGTTTGTGTATTCAGGGTGTCCCATTTTAATTTACGCACCTGAATATCTCGTCAGGGAAGCCACCAATCCGAAAATAACCCTTAAGAAAGTTGTTGGGCTCGGAAGGGGACATCGGGTGGTAACCTTCAATTTGACCTTGACGAAAAAGAAGAGTCTTAAGTACCTATCTAAACACCCTGTAGAACTATTTCTATAAGCCTAAATCTCTATCTAGCAGTTTATTATCAAAAAGCATTCTTCAGTTGATGAATTTTAAGCAAATATTTAAAATTAAACTGAATTAACTTAATATTTTTAATATAAAGTGAGAATAACACAAACAAAAATATACCATAACTAAATATTTTCAGACAAAGTTTAATAAAAAATTCTGAACTGCCTTCACAAGAATTGCAACGTTCACGGTGTATGCAACGAAAAAAAAAAATTATACATATGTTTCCTACTTTTTTACTTTTTAATTCTTTCCTAGTATTTGTTTTCTTCTTTTTATAGTATAAACTATTCGATACATACGAGTGTTCTAATAATATTCCTTGTACATGCAACTACCAGGTATAGTCTTTCCGAAGTCAGTTAAACATGTATAAAAACGCCTAGCAATAAAATTTCATGCGTTTCATAGGCGTCCCTAAAAAATTTTTCTGCTAGAGGTAAAAAATTATAATAATTTGTATATAATGTGTAGAAAATTCCTATTATTTGTTAATTTGGCCAACAACATATTTTTATTTTATATTTCTGTCTTCAAACAATTTTATTATATTGATGGTAAATTTCGCTTTGTTCCGTTTCAAAAGGTCTCCAAAATGCCATGTTGTTATAATATTAGTAAACAAAATATCCCTCTTATTTCTCCTTTTAGCAATTGTAATATGAATGAATAGAAGGTGCCTATGATATATTAAAATTACCTGAATCACACCAAATTCCGCATTGCTGCACTGCACTGCTAGGCAATTTGTCAACCACTTGTCAACAGCTGAGATTTATTGCCCAGTCGCCCAGTTTGGCTATCTAAGTACGCCGTTTGCCCGCGCGCATTCAACTGGGCGTATACATTTCTACCACCTCCACGTCTAGTGCGACCAGACGTGTATATGGGTATGGCTAAATAAGTATGGGAACACGTTTTTCAAATATTTCAATGCCGAGTTGCTGCGTCAGCGACCGAGCCTGGTGCATACTGCCAACCTCTTGGCTCTTCAATTGAGATCGGAAAGACTATACTTGAGGTAAATCACACGGTTTAACTAAACTTATCTATGTCCAAAGTTAGCAAAAAAGTAATACTTCTTTCTAGATAACTCGCTTTGATGTGAAATTTGGCATGCTGGTACATGTTACTCGTTGAAAAATACCCCCATCTCTGATCAAATACGCTTATATTATTTTTGTACGTGATTTTACAACTTCTCTTCATATTTAATAAGCAAATAAGGTTTTTTAATTTTTTTTTCTACATATTTATTTCTAAGGATTCTTTAATTGTTTTATTAATCATTGCTGAACGAAGCCACTTTGAATAGAGTTTAGTTTAATCGTAATAGAGTGACCTGTTAGATGACCAGAGTGATCTGTATGTTCTATGAAATCATTATTAGTGTCGCCCTAGGCGAAATAAACTTTTAAACTAATGACATTGTGGGAAACAACTACTATGCGGACTACATGCCCCGTCAAGCATTGAATTACATTTCCAATATCCAGAGTAAATAGCTAAGATCATTTGCCAGGAGAATCACCAGACTTAGATTGTTGATAACACAGCCACACAAAAAAAAATTGTCTGTACTTTTCATGCGACATATGTTATCCGCAGTATTTTTGCCTCCTGATCACGAATCCGGTGTCAGAATTGAGCTATCACATCACAGAAATTTTCTAACCTCAAAAAACAGGTCAAAAATAGCAAAAATTCACGAGAAAGTGCTAGGAAAAATACAATTTATGTTTTCTATATTTAAATGTTCATTTATATGGTTAAGAGTCCCCGCCGAACATGAATCCGCAGTCAGAATTGATGGTTCTTTTTGTAACCCCAAAAAAATACGGTCCAATTACTATCAGATATCACGAATTTTCAAAAATAGCAGATTCGCGCCAAATTTGGTATACAGGGGTTTCTGGGTCGCTGATCACGGATCCGAGGTCAATTTTGCAAAATTCAAGATGGCGGATCCAAGATGGACGACCAAATTTTCAAAAAATAACACATTCGCGCCAAATTTTGTATACGGGGGTTTTCGGGGTCACTGATCACGAATCCGAGATCAGATTTACAAATTTTGTTTTTAAAAATTTAATCAATTTCCTATGTAGGTATTTTATTACTATTAGACAGAAAACCCGTGAATAAATCTTTTACAAAGAAAAAAAAGAACAAGATATAGCCGGAAAGAGAAGGTTAAAAAGTAAACAAAAATATTATAAAATGAATTTTGCAATTCTGATCTAGAATTAGTCGGACTAGAGTCCGGGACTTGGTCGGATGATCATAACCATCGCGTCGGCCTTTCGCTATAGCGCATCGTACGAAACAGGTAATAACGCTAGTTATTGGCTTCGCGTTTGCTTCATGTATACATGTTTTAATATTCTAATAATGTTGAAAGCGCCAAGGGGTAAAATCGCCCTTCCGCTGATAAAGTACAAAAATTGATTTATTTTTATTTACACCTACGTGTTTATTTATTTGTTTACGATGAACAAGCCTATGACTAGCCGACGAAAACCCTGAACGCCAGTGATCAGCGACCCCGAAAATTTGGTAGGCCATCTTGAATCGACCATCTTGAATTTTACAAAATTGACCTCGGATCCGTGATCAGCGACCCAGAAAACCCCCGTATACCAAATGTGGCGCGAATCTGTTACTTTTTTTGAAAATTCGTGATATCTGACCGTAATTGAACCATCAATTCTGACCGTGAATTCACGTTCGGCGAGGTCTTAACCATATAAATGATTATTTGAATATAGAAAAAAAATCGTGTATTTTTCCTAGCACTTTTTCGTGAATTTTTGCCATTTTTTGAGGTTAGGAAATTCCTGTGATGTGATAGTTCAATTCTGAGACAGGATTCGTGATTAGAAGGCAAAAATACTACGTATAACATATGTCGCATGAAAAGTACAGACAAATTTTTTTTGTTGCTGTGTAACCGATAAGTTCAAACAGTATATATACAATTATTTTAGTTTTTTATTAGATATTGGAGCTGTACGGGGCTATAGCCTTTGAAGTAGTTGTTTCCCGAATATGATTAATTAAAATCACCGTTTAAAAACCTTCACAGCTTTAAAAGAAACAAAGTAACCCTTTCGAACAGAACAGGTGTAAGCCTACTCTTTGCATCGCGGAGTGGCTTTTATTGTATTTTAAAATCTCGTTAATATATATTGGTTTAAGGGCGCTAGCCCGTTGGGATTGTTAACATAGGTAGTAATTAACATATCGTGTGGCTTCCGAAACCAAAGATTATCAGCGCAATTATCCGATGCTATCTAGCTGAAAGGTAGAAAGCCACTTCAAATTCATCCACGGAAAATGACTAGACCAGTTCTTTTAATGCGTAGCGGCATGTTATTATTCAGGCAATGGGTTTGCATGTGATTTCCAGGATATTGACTTAATTAATTTTAATAAGCTGGCAACCGATTCAAGTCGATCTGTAATTAATATAATAAATATGAATGAAATTAACTTATGCTGCACGTTAACAAAGTGATGGTTTAATAAGTTTATTTGTTTTTTAAATACTTACTCTATATAAACTTTAAAGTTTATTGGGTACCTAAGCATTTGTTATTATTAAATAACTAAGGTGAATAGAATCCAATTTTAAATATCTACTTTAAGCTTGTATCATTAAGAACGTTTCTTCTAAATCCAAGTAATGATTAATTTATACAAGTGTTCACTAGAAAGCTCAAATTTAGTTTTTGTTTAATTTAGAAAAAAGGGAAAACCCCATTTTAAATACACAAAGCTCTTCTTAAAGTATTCAAATACTAATTAATTTAAAAAGTGGTTTAAATTACCAAACACTTTAGTCATCGTTCAAGCACAGACAAAATAGCTATCGCCACAGACCGCTACTGGCATAGGCCAGCAGTTTTAAATTTCCGAATTGCCGGTAGAGTACACCACCAGCAGAATTTTAGGAAGAATCAAATACAGCGGCACGCATACCTACGCGTATCCTAGCAACATATAAACAAGACTTTGGTAATGTTGCCAGGCGTACTTACGGATTTCTTTTGTACACTTTTTTATCAATATCTGTTTTTTGCGTTACTGTATTTACTTAAATGTATGATATAGGTATTGATAAAAATGTTTTTAAAGAATCAACGAATATCTATCTATGTAGTTTCATATGATATTCTGCAGCGGTGTTACAATTAAGTTATTTAATCATAATTTCGTTAATTAGCTACCTACTATTTTCATTTTTTGGTATTGAAATACTGCAGAAAATATATTTCCAAATAAACTAAATTCGTAATAATATTTTAAACAGCTTGTAATATAATTTTTTAAATATTTTATAATGACGATAAATTTATTTAATATACAAGGTGGGTTATTAGTACGTCGCGGAATGTACCTAGGTACAGGTTGTTTTTTTGTATTTTGACATCCACTTATAAGTTTACTAATTAAAGATAGAAAGAAACTTTAAATACAAATGTACGACTTTTCCTTTATTTCATTTGACATCAAAATTTGCTGGCATAAAATATATATGTTTAATATAAAAACATTAAAAAAATTAAAATTCATCCTTATGAAAATAACAAACAACGATTTTTATAACTAACCTTTACAACAACATAAGGAGAATAACTAAAAACGAAATAACATTAATATACCTACAATTTTTACAAATCAACATGCAAGTGATTGTGACGATACAGTTGAAAATATGTTTCAATTTACTATTAATTGCTTCAAAAACAAATTAAAAATTATCAACCATTTCTTCCTGTATTTTTCTTTCAATACCTGTAAATTTTCAGGTAAAAAAAATATGTCTGAAGGACTGACAATGAGATCGGGGCTGTTTTCTGCCCACCTAAGGTTTCTAATAATATTTTTAGTGTTCGTTGACGGGATTCTTCCTCCAAAATAAATTTGCCAATATTCCTGAAGAAGTTTTGCACATAATTGTTATTTGAATAATACAGTTAATTATGTTTTATTTTTCGTCATCAGAATAACCCATTGTAATTTTTTAAATTTTTTAAATTAAAATTGGTTATTCTAATAAATCCCATGTATTTTTAAAAGAAGGTTTTTGTCTGATTGTGTGCGAGAGAGATAGAGTTATAGTGTGCGATAAAGATAGAGTGACTCTGTCCTCATAGAAAGCTTATATATATATATATCTCTCTCTCTCTCTGCTGTCTTCAGCAGACCCCAGCAATTTGAGGACACCTAGGGAGGGAGCGTGGGGTAGAGCGCGTGGCCTTTTTAGCCTTCTTTATCGATCTATGATGTCACACAGTATAAGAAAAAAAAAACGGTTTTTGCTCGTAACTCGGAAATGGCTGGAAATATAAACAAATTTCCCCTTGGTTCTGAGTAGAGCACTCGGTGGGTGACGCAGAGCGGGGTGTCACAATATATGAAAGAAAAAGAAAACAGTATTTCCTTAGACTCTAAGTATCAAAAAATCTCCCATGGTGAACAAATAAATCTCCCATGGTGAACGAGTGAAAAACGTCAAAACCCGTATGTCAAAAAAAAAATAATAATAAAAATCGGGACCAACGGTGTGTAACATCATAGGATAAAAAAGTGTTTATAACTCGGAAACGGTGCGTTGAATCGAAAAAATAATTGAAAAATGTCAACCCCTCCCTTCCGGGTTCTGTATGTTCCTTCTGCGTTGAATGCAAAAGGTCCGAAGTCCGTATGTCGAAAATAAATTTTGGAAACAAGAAGCAGGTCGTGTTATAGTAAAAAGGCCGTATAACTCGGAAATGGTGCGTTAAATCCAAAAAATAATTGAAAAAATCTCCCCACACCCCCGGGTCTGTCTTAGTTCTGCGTTGAATGGAAAAGGTCCGAAGTCCGTATGTGGAAAATAAATTTCGGAAAGAAGAGATGTGTGAGGTGATACAGTAAAAAAGGTCTTATAATTCGAAAACGGTGCGTTGAATTGAAAAAATAATTAAAAAATCTCCCCACTACTCTGGTTCTGATTGTTCGTTCTGCGTTGAATGGAAACGGTCCGAAGTCAATATGTCGAAAAACAAAAAAGTTAGTTAGTTAAAAATTGCAACAGCAGTAGAAGTATCTTATCTCTGTATTGATTGATGATTTGTTGTTTTTTTTTAAATAAATTTCGTATTCAACTACTCCTTGAGGTTCCAGCAATTTTACATTGTGTTAATTATTTTGAACACCTTGTGTCACAAATATGAGCACTACCAATGACATCCATAATATGCATCACTTGTGTCAATAAATAATTATTTACCTATCTAAAGAAATCAACAATAAGAGGCAGTACCCATCTAAGGATACACAATCTGTATAATGCAATTTTTTTAAACATAGGTTTTAATATCGTCCATATAGAAGTCAACACACAAATCTAAAAACATTACTTTCGAGTTTTTGAATTTTCCCATTCCAAAATGATATAAAATAAATAATTAATTAGGTAAATTCATAGTTTTAATGCTAACTTGATTGATTTTATTTAACATTTAAAGCAAATGTGATTTCCAAACACAAGATAAGTTCAATATCTCTTTAATTACATAATTGAAAGCATTAAATTTATTTAGCAGTTATTATTTGGCAACAAAGCCACCGCTGGAACTGCCGCCTATTACCAAGTAGAAGAGTTACCATGCTAAATTTTATAGATGGAAGCCGGCTAAGGAGACCCTGCTTCCATTTCGGATTGCCAATTTCCAGCATTTAAGTAGCAGTCTGTAGCGATACGCTATATTGTCTGTGGTTCAAGTTACACCTCAAAACCTTTCTATTTTATGAAAATTGCGTTAAGTTGTGGAAAAAAGGGAAAAATTTTTAAATGATATTAAAAAATGCAGCTAAATATTTGATATAATCTGTTTCTTACGTTCTACCATCTAAGATTTCTGTGAATAAAAAATTACACCAGGTTTAATATTTATGTTAATGGTGCTGTTAAAGTTAAATACCGTAGTATCATAACATTCATAACAAGGTATTGGCCACTTTTATGTCCCTGTAAAAAAAATAAAACTAGAACCAGTTCAAAATCAAACATTCAATCAGTACTACGCATTTGTGTGAGATTTTTTCTTTGAAATGCAATTAGGAATCAAACTCGCCTATTTAACTTTCAAAACACTCGGTAGAGTAGAAATTCTAAGGTTGTTATAGTGTCAGTGTCGTCAGTATCCATATCAATTTGACATACTTGATTTTGTTGAATTTATGCCGACATGAATATGTACAAATCAGGACTCAAATATACAATTATTTGAGTCCTGATCCAATCCAGTCAATGCTTTTAATTTTAGATACTTTCTAATATTGACGTTGTTGTTGACACTCAAAGTAGCTCTGAGCATCGTATATATTGACTATAATCAAGATTTCATAATTTTGCTTAATTCAGCAAAATATACCAATAGTACATTTTTTAAAAAAGACATAATATTCTTAGCCCGGTAATCAATATTTTGTTTATATGTTTGTTGATATATTTCTTCGATTTTTCTGGTAATCAAAATACACTCTATTTGCTTATTCAATAATTCCCGGCGGAGTAAATCAGAACTCTTCCATCTCAAATAATAAATAGTTATTTTTATTGATTTAAATAATATGGAATGGAATAATATGGAATAATATGGCGATTCTATGTACCTAAGTTATTTACTTAATAACGCTCGTCTCGTAGCACACAGACGACCCGATGAAATTATTATTATTCATGAAAGAAACCACATACAATTTTAATGATATAAAATAAATAGCCTTGTATGCTATTATGATAAAATTAAATTTGATTTGCAAAGAAAATGTGTGTTTAATTTGGCAGTAAAGTAGATTTAACGCCTTGACTGCTTTAACAGGCTCGACTGCGCCTCGTCTATTAAATACCAACCGCGGCATTTCACCTTACCGCTTTCATCTTTACTGCCTGTAATACAGGGTAGCCCATCGAAAACGTACCGCAAGGCATTACAGGGTAGTAAAGAACTTTTCGGCAAAATCCAAAAACAGGTCAATTTTGTTTCTGAGGGAAACGACTTTTGGCTCAAAAAGCATACCAAAATCTTCAACCCCCTAAGTGGGGGTGCAATTCCCTAATTTTTTTCAAATGGGAATGGGGGTCAAGTGTACCGTAAGTTTTGAAGTAAAATTAAATCGATTTTCGCATTTCTCGTCAAAAATATTGTTCGTATTTTCAAAGCTGCATATTTTCTAAAATCATGGATCGATTTTCAAAAAGTAAGAATCGATGTATAGAGAATTAAAAGCCCTTTTTAATGACCCCCCACTTGACCCCCATTCCCATTTAAAAAATTTTGGGGGATGGCACCCCCACTTAGGGGATTGTAGATTTTGCTATGCTTTTTGCGCCAAAAGTTGTCCCCCTCAGAAGCAAACTTTATCTGTTTTTGGATTTTGCCGAAAAGTTCATTACTACCCTGTAATGTCTTGCGGTACGTTTTCGATGGGCTACCCTGTATATTTGTTTACAGCGGTAACATTTTTAAATAGCGTCAAAGCATCTAAACTGTCACGAGCATTGAGAAATAAGTCATAATTTTCGATAGCTAAGACGGTGAAAGTGATTTGCAGTAACAAAAATCTGCATCTGCCACATACTTAAACTGTCCCTTAGGGACAGTTCTCGGACAGGTATGATATAACACACACATTAAAGTTTTTCAGCGAGGCGAAATAAAGTAAAAGGGATACCAGGTAAGTGCGTTTTAATCGTTATTAGTTTGAGATAATGTTAATTCTTATATGTTCTCCACATCAACTAAACGTTTTATGACGTTTGCAGAATCTAAATTTACAAATCCTTCACATCCTGCTTTTAAGAGGCTCTTGAAATCTTTACATGCGTCTCTTATTCTACGATTTTTTAACCCATTGTCGGCCTCCTACTCTACACATCCTATGCATAATGCATCTAGTAAAACATGCAGTATTTTCATTGCGTTGTTTTGCGGTGTTCATACAAATTATCAAGTAAATGCCGATTTATAAATTACATCTGTTTTCAATACATGTATTGAAGTTTAGCCGCTCCTAATGCCGGCGATAATAAATAAATATGGTCGGAGGATTTTATGCGTGAACATCGCGAAACCGCGTTTCAATCATCAGCAAGGTATGGTTTCTATATTTTCTGAAACGAATCGACTACGATAGGTTAACATGAGAAATCGGTATATAGAAAAGGAAATACGTACCAAGATAGATTTAAATATCGATATAATAAAAACAACATACATATTTTAACGATTTTATGTTTTATTGAATATTTGAATACATACATATAGGTAAATAGGTATAATTTTATAACTAGGATTAACGCCTACCACATACCGGTATAAAAAAATAGATGTCCTAAATATTTTTTTCGAATTTTGATGATAATATGCAATTTTACTAAATTCAAAATCGTTTAGTAAAGTGGCAGGTTAACACATGAAATGTCACTTTACTATATTTCTTATTTAAAATGGAACCCCCTGTATATTATTGTATTTTTGGAAAGAGCATTTATTTTTAAGTTGAAAACATATAGCACACTCCATACTTAAGATTGACCGTTTCCGAGATAATTTGATTTTTAAGCAAAAATTGACAGATGACAGCAAAATTTAGTTTTCCCGGAAACACATATTTATTTTTTTGTGCGAATTGGACATTTTGTAGAAGAAGATCGAATGTGTCGGATTTGACATGAAAATTTTACAGTTTTTATACAAGGTGGTCAAAAATGATCGAATAAGGTTTTTTTTAATTTGAATCTATTCGCTAATCGAACGATATAATCATTAATATAATCTCAAAATACTTAGAGAACATCATGACATTTCATACAACTGTAACATAAATAGGGATAGGTACCTACAAATTGTGTAACATTGAAAATTAGAGAAAATTTACAATCACCTAGTTGGCAATAATTTCACAGTTGTATTAATGTAAATGTACAATGTAAATATCGATTCTTCATACAATTTTATATTTGTGCTAAAATATGTGAATTGCCACGATAATGTTTCTTGCTTGGAATAATACTATTACAGTTTTTGAAAAACTATTGTGGTCTTTAACCTCCTTTTCCTATAGGAATAGGTTGTCTATGCTTGTCTCTCCTATGCAATTGACTCCTCCATAGGTATTATTTAATATACCTCTACTCTCTTCGTATACATTTTCTATGAAATGGAAACATTGCTGTTCTCCTCATATCTTTAAATTGTGTATCTCAAATCATTTGTGTTATATGTAATCAAGTGGTATTTTTGTAAAATCCTTATAGTTACTGAGAAGAAAAATATTGAAATCCTATTTTACAATCGTAGTTGGGTTAGTGTTTACAATAGTTTAGTAGTTAGTGCCAAAAATGGGTATCGTTTTAATTTATGGCGAAGCAAGACAACATTTGTGTTATGGTGAAACAGAACATTTGTGTTAGTTCGTAGAAACTGAGTAAGATGGACCCAAATGTGTTTACACGTCGGTGGACAAAATTTTGAACAGTTGTTGTAACATCAGGTATGTCAAATTATTTTATTAATTAAAACCGTGCCGTGCAGAAATATATTTTTAAATCATTTTCGAAGTGCCCTTTTTGATTTTATCTTTACAAAATCGTATTTGTAAGAGTCCCCTGTACAACCAACTTAACCAAACCTACTGTACCTTTTTTTGGATAAGTTTTGAATCACCCTGTATATCTGGTCGCTGTCACTTAGAACTAGACTACAGAATAACAACCCGAAAAATCATTGTTGCAGCGGGGTACCATTTTATTCCATTTCCATTTTGAAGCTGAAATGAAAGTATCGTCAGTATTAGAGTAAAAATTTTGGTTTTGGAGGCTTTGAATACCAACATATCTCAGTTTTAATATTAATCATTGATCAAGATTATTTGTGTCTATAATAATATAATATGCTCAGTCAAAAACTTTTTTAAATGTGGAACATAAAGTTTGTGGACTATAGTAGGATCATATTCCATGCAAAGTAATAAATCATTGCCTCTCAAGGGATCCAATGCAGTCCGCTTTTAAGGGTTTCATAAATTGAATAATTTCATTATACATTATGAAGGGACGAGGAGATCAGCTCACGTCTGGCACCCTTATTCCTACAAAAATTCCTTTATTCTCATAAACTATTGATTTTAAACGTAATTTATTATAAATACAATTTGTTTTTTAATTTCCGCATATGTATTACATTTTACCTCTGTACGCGCAACTGTTGTTTACTTGTCTTTTGGAGATCTCTGTTTTACGATCAAGCTCGCCAGGTTAGTATTTGACGTATAACCGACCACATCGTACACTCGATGCACCTGGGCGACTACAGCTACTACCAGAAGCGTATGCAGCGGTATTTCAGATTTTACATTCAATTTCATTTTAAATTTGAAATGGTTCATCTTACGCCTCCTAAAAATGATGACACGATTTTCCTTTGATAAAAGACCGACAACTTTTTGCATCGAATACGATCCTACTATAGTGATTTTTTGATTACTATTAGTTTCACACTAATGTCCCTTTCTGTTTTTATTTTTAGAGTTTCATTCTAACTCTTTCCTTATATAAAATACCTAATACTGTATTAGTATAGTTCTTCCAAAGTCAGTTGAACATGCATAAAAAACCGAGCAATCAGATTTAATGAGTTTCATGGGCGTCCCTAAAAAAGTTTTTTGCTAAAGGAAGAAAATTATAATAATTTGTATATAATGTGTAGAAAATTTCTATTATATGTTCATTTGACCAACATATTTTAATTATTTATGTCCTCAAACAATTTTATTATATTGATGGTAAATTTCGTTTTGTTCCATTTCAAAAAGTCTCCAAAATACCATGTTGTAATAATATTAATAAACCAAACATCCCTCTTATTTTTCCCTTTCGCAATTGTAATATGAATGATTAATAAAAGGGTGCCTATAATAAATTAAAATTATCTGAATCACACCAAATTCCGCATTCCGGCACTGCACTGCTGGGCGACTAATCGACAACTGAATTTTGACAACGCAATGGATCAGAGAAACAGTGCGCATTCCTCTTTGCCCGCACGCTCATTTTTCAACCGAGCGTTGAGAAAAAGGTCCGAATATGAGCCCCTATTTTGTTTTTTATAGATTATTAACAAATTTTTTGACAAATACACCTAAAAATTGGGACACACTTAGTCCAAGAACTCGTCTACAATAAGAGCGCGGCAAAGTTCCGGAAACATAAAAAATACTGAGATATCAGTTAAAATATGAAAATTGAACAATATGTTGTATGAGGGTAAAGTGTATGAAATATGGGCCCCTATCAAAAATGATGCATAAGTTTACGTTTAACAAAGGGAACTTTATGTTCTAGTAAAAAACTTCCTATATGATTATACAGATGTGTAATGGCAACAACAGAAATTGGAAAGAAATAAATTATTTGCAAAAGTCACAAATGTAATTTTTTTATTATTTACGCTATCCACAGCCTTTATCATGTCTTTGGAGTTCCATTGTTTCCTTAAATTCTTTGGTAAAAACTTTGGTTTGTTACGTGGCATGGTCAACCTGTAAAGAACTTAATCCAAAATCAGGGCAGAATATAGGCCCTGGCCCATATTCGAACCCACAAAAGGCCCATATTACCAGCATTGCATGTCATTCAACAATAGATACCTATTATTTGTAGAGTTTAAGTGAATCAAAATATTTTTTGAACAAAACAAACTTTGATCTTTATACAAAATATCTAGGTGAATATACAAACATACCTAGTCACTAAAAATCGTATAAAACATAATAACTTACTTTCAGATAATATTCAGAATACCAGTAACACATTCACCACCACCACAATATAAGAAATCTACTGCATAATGTCGGTAAAACAGTTCGCTACTAGGTAGCTGTTTTTTAAAGTATTATTTAGTGATGCCGCTAGATGTTCTAGTAAGAGTAGCCATGGGACCCATATTAAGTGCGGGGCCCATATTAAGTGCATGGCCCATATTCAGACCTTATCCTCTATATATTTCTACCACTTGCACTTTTCATTCGACCAGATCTGTATATGGGTATGGCTAATTAAATGTGGGAACAAGTTTTTCAAATATTTCAATGCCGAGTTGCTGCTTAGCGACCGAGCCTGGTACATACCTTGAAGATATTGGTTCTTCAATTGACTTCGGAAAAACTATACCTACAACTGTTTCTTCTTAAGATAACACTAACTGCAGCTTGTAAGATAAAAATTGTATGTAATGATTGAACATACAAAATAAATTTTATATCGGTTAAAATCGCTTCTTAAGCGTAATATTATTTGTGATGGGTTGTTTTAGTTAAATGCCTTAAGAGTCAAAAACCGAGTACAATATTTGAATTTTAAATATAAATGAATGCAGTGACACGAAGCTGAGAAGTCCAGTAAAAATTTTAAGGCTAGGTGCTCAATTAATCTTCTGTATTGTCCGTTTTTTTCATTTGAGTTCATTAATTTTTTGTTCTAGATAATACGAAATTTCGTGACTTGTGCTTATTGTGTTGTGATTACTGCATCCACGTTACGAGATCGTATCGTAACGTATTATGTTCAGAATTAAATATAACAACACGATTAGTGGAGATAAAGCTGCAGAACTTGAGTAGACACTGTGTCGTAGGTGTGTGCATTTCCCAGTTAACATGATCTATTACATGATAGGCGTGTAAGTTATGAAGTTAAATGATAGAAACACGCAAATAAAAACCAAAGTAATTTATTAATATGATCGATGTAGCCGTTGGTATCTGTAATTCACGATCTACCTGAATGCTTACGCGTGTTCCATGCAACTATCTCCGCCTACAAAAACAGATATTCCTATTTTTTTTATTTCACTATCGGCGGCATCGTATAAAGTTCATTATTACTTTGACATGTTGTATACTGGTTCTCGAAGACTGCTTCTTGTTGTATTATCTACAAATATCTATCTACATCTAGCTTATTCCTGAAGGTAATAATGAGTTTGTAGCCCATTATGATACATACGTGCAATTTTGTAATGGGAGGTAGATTATCATCACTTTTTGATGGAAATGCTGCAAAGATAGCAGAAACTGTTATTTTCATCAGGAAGTAGGTAGGGCGCTCCTTTATAATTCCAAAATTATTGTGTAGTTGGAATTAAGTTATAATTGCAGTTATTTCTGAGGTGAAACAACACAGAGCCCGGAATACCATAGGAAAATTGAATACAAATTTCGTTAAGTCACTTAATATCAATCTACGTATTGTGGTATCTGACTGAATAATCTGCTTGCATTTCTGACTGGTTTTTAAGGCCGTTAAAAAGTAATAATAATAATTAAGTTCGATAACAGGCTTCATAAACACTAAAATATGGTTGTAGAAACAGACCAGCATTTATATTTTTTATATAAAGTAACTTTATTTCACCGAATAATGAAAAAATAATAAACCTATAATAAATCAAATTTAATTTAACATTTACATTTATAGTAATATACATTTCGTTTTTTGTATTATCACATTTAACTTCCTTTAGTTACGGATGTCTCTTCTTGTAAGGAATAGTTATATTTTCCTTGCAATATCAAGTTTGTTAGGTATAAACTCCTCAACATAACTTTCTGCTACAGAGGAGCTCTTCCATCCACCACGCCGTTTGATGGTTGTAACATCAGCGCCCATATTGGCCAATAAAGTTGTTAAAGTGTGCTTCATACAATGGCCAATATACGGTTCTAGATTTGCGATATTCAGGAATGAAGCAACTATTGAGAATACCCTCGCCAATGTGTTGATTCCAACAGGTTGAGAAGTACATTTTTGATTGATGTATCTTAAAAAGAATCTATCTTGCGTTAGGCGAATTGGGCGCAGAGAAATATATTTTCTGCATATTTCAACAGCATTCACGCAAAATCCTTCTTCTATACATAATTGTAAATTTTCTTGAAATGCCCGTCTTCGTGTCAAGTATTGAAACAAGTAGGTAACTGCCAACGTCCTGTACGTCACTGATTTTCAAATTTGTCAATTCTCAGCGTGGACAGGTACCAGAAACTCCCATTATTAGTGCAACCTAAAATAATTAAAAGTTCACTACATAGGGTGATTAAATGAAAACGAAACAGAGCCATCTTCAGGAACTGCGTCAAGATTATAGAAAAACGCTCAGACCCGTCGATTTTAGATTAAAGGGGGACATTCTTTGCTCCGCCACTTTCACTCCCAAGCAAGGGTAAGCATCACCCCAAAATATTTAAATGGCATTTTGGGTTGAGTAATATTTCTTTTGAAAGCTCTTACAATTCTCTTTACAACAGACTTTAAATTTTATAATTCCGCCCGATATTTTGAAAAAATTTACATTTTAAAATTTAAATTATGTTTAGTTGCTTACTTACTACTTTGTTGATTAAGTGTTCAAACTGATGACCGCCCGCTTCCATACAAGAATAAAGATTTTATTCGAAACGTTCGCGCACATTCCGAAGCATTTCCAGAGTGATTCAACGGCATTCGTCGACGATTCTTTGACGCAAATCTTCCAGCGACGCTGGCTGTGTTTTATAATTTTACTTTTTAGGTATCCCCACAAAAAGAAATCAAGGGGCGATAAATCCGGTGATCGTGAGGCCACTCAATGCTGCCTCTTCTCCCAATCCAATTCCGTAGAAAACGTTGGTCCAAATACTGACGGACAATTAACACATAATGCGGAGGAGCACCGTCCTGTTGAAAAATCAAATGATCTTCATCATACTCTGGAACATTTTCAATAATATCAGTCAAGGCAGGGTGAATAGCGTCTTCCAGTAATTGCAAATATATTTGGTCAGTCAAATTACCAGATAGGAAAAAAAGGACCCACCAGCCGGTCACCGAAAATTCTAGCCCATACATTTAATTTTTCCGGTTGCTGTGTATGCATCTCGTGAAAAACTCTTGGGTTTGAATCGGACTAATAGCGGCAATTGTGACGATTTACCGTCACGTTCTAGAAAAAACTGCATTGATCAGAAAAACACATGTTAAAAAGGAACTGTGGATCGTTTCCCGCTCGCTCACTCATTATTTCGAAAAATTGCAAATTGTAGGATCAAGATGAACTTGTCCCAAAACTGCAACTCCACTAGCTTCATTAACTATAGGTTTTTCAATTTCTCGTTATTTATTGGCTACGTTCCCTGTCTCTTGAAGTTTTTTTACTAACTCTAGAACATATTTCCTCTTGACATGTCGATCTTGATGTTGTTCATTAAATAGCGGAACTGTTCTATTCACAAATGTATTGTTCATAAAGTAAAGCGAAATGATATCTACCCTTTCCGCAATGGAATAAACCATAGTGTTTAATTTTCAAAAACACAATTAAATAAACTACCAACCAACGCTTCCAAATAATAATAGAAAATAATTTGGAATCCACTAATTTTACGTGCATTGTGTGTGTTTCTGTTTTTTTACGATTGTGTTTTTTTTTTAATGAAAGTGGTAACAAATCGTCAAAAACCAATGTAACGCAAGAAATACTGAATTTATACCATTGGCGTACTTAACTCGAATGACTGACATTTTTACCGTTACTAATTGTTTATACATACGTTTCAACTTTAAAATCAAAATTCTTAATAAGTATTGGGCGGAATTATAAAATTAAAGTAAAAACAATTGTAAGAGCTTTCAAAAGAAATATTACTCAACCCCCAATGCCATTTAAATATTTTAGGGTAATTATTATCCTTGCTTGGGGGTGAAAGTGGCGGAGGCAAAAATACCAGCAAAGAATGTCCCCCTTTAACCTAAAATCGAGGGGTCTGAACGTTTTTCTACAATCTTGACGCAGTTCCTGAAAATGGCTCTGTCTCGTTTTCATTTGGCCACCCTGTACACCCTGTATACCAACAACATGTAAATGGTAAAGAAATATTACCTTAATCATTAAATATTCTTTATAGGAAGTCCCAGTCAAAAATTCTTCAATTCTCTTTCTTTCGACTACTGCAGCTTTTTTGCAACTCCAAGTTAATGTTATTTAAATGACATGTTACATCTGTTAAGAAAGCTAAATCTCGTACCCATTTTTCGCTTTTAAGTACCTCGGTGTTATCACCTCTTTCATCTAGGAAAAAGATTATTTCGGATAGTAATTCTTCGTGAAACCTTTCCAAAAATTTCTCACGACTCAACCAACTTACGTCTGTACGTAGAAGTAAATTAGTGTGCTCAGCAGACTCAAGTTGTAGTTTAAAGTGTCGTCGTTGCAAGCTTTGAGCTCGGATGGAGTTCACGATTTTCATAGCAATGTTCATAATATCCTTCACATTTAGTGTTTTTGAACACAGAACTTGTTGACGAATAATGTAATAGAATGAAAAAAATTATGCTATCGCTATTGACCCCTGCTCTAAAAGAATAAGTGAAGATGCTGATCTTCTAAACTCATTTCTGTCTAATTACAAATAGAAGCAACTTTGAGGAAGTAGAAAAGTTCAAAAATGGGAACTAATTATTAACTATCTCGTATTTTTCGATGCTTTCAATGTGAACTTTTCGGTTCCTCAAGGTAAAAAGAATCTAAACTTTTGAGAGCAATTTTCGCGGACGGCCGTAAAATCGAAGTTCGAACAAAAAGAGAGCATGTCGTATTTATGATTTATCTCTATTTTGGTTTTCGTTCTAAAAGCATTAATTTGAATCGGTAAATGTGTAGTTTTGTATGAGGGATGTATCTTAAACAGTATAGTGTGTAATCCCGAGGGCAAAAATCAGTGGTGATTATAGCGCGCGTGGTTCACTAAACGTATAATTGTAGGAGGCAAACCATTCCAAATTGTGATAGGATAAATGTCTGTAAATATAGGTTTCCGCTTTTTTACGTTGCAGAGTATACGAATGGATGTATAAATTTTCGTGTTTGCTGCATGTAAGTTTTTTTTATGGAACAAGTCCCTGTTCCTCACCCAAGGCCCCTCAGGGTATTCTAGTTTTGGCTTACTATTCAGTTGAATAATATTTTGTACTAATAAAATTAACATTGTAGCTTAAATTTGTAAATGTATTTCCTGTATAGAACATATCCCACTGTATTTTAACCTACGCATAAAAATATGGGTTGTCAGTCTCTGGTTTATTTAATTTTTACGAATCAAACAGTATTTCAAGCAACAACATCGTTACTTCTGCTTTTACTTACTTGCAATTTTTTTAACGTGCTATTAGATCCAGCTACGTACGTTTATCAAAACTTTAGTACCTACCAATTTAGAATCTAAATTAAATTGTTTCAGTAATTATGTGGTGTTTAGGATCTTCAGAATTTACATAAAAGTGAAAAAAATTATTATATTGAGGGATTTGTTAGAACTATCAAATATTTTCAAGGGAGGTTAATACACCACGGAAGACATCATCTGTAAAAGATCGGCCTGAATTCATTAATTCTATTTTATCTTGTGAAATCATAGCCATATAGAGTTAGCCGATATCGGTGTAGTTCATGGAATGGAATCGTCCTTAAAATTTCCATTTCTTAATTTAGTTCAATGCCGAATATCAGTCAATATATTAACTCAAATTTAACTCAATTTTACCCAATAATGATCAATTTCTGTTCACACCCGATTGAGTAAAATTTTCAATGGGTGACTTTTACTCATATCCGAGTTACTTCTAACTATCAATTGAGTGACTTTTGACTCTATTCTGAGTATATAAAACCAATTTAGAACTGACTTTTTCTCTAATATGATTTAAATTTAACTATTATTGAGTAATTTTTTACTCAGACATGGTTTATATTCTCTTTAAATTTTTAATTTAAATATCATTGTATTAAAGTCATAATCTACTAAGCTGCTACAGTGGTTTCTACACAGATCTGTCTTAGAGACAATATTTTAGGTCTCGATTAAAGGAATTGGTGAACTGATAGGACGAATAGATTGCCATAACCTATATTGTACGTTAAAAATAGGTAATTATAGATAACAATTTAACTATTGTGCAAAACCATACTTATCGTATCAACTTCGACGTCACCTGTTACGTGGGTGTTGTATAATAATGAAAACGTAATATTGATTGAAGGAAGCGCAAAAACAAACGCTTAGGTGGGGAATTCTGGAAGGAAGCCTAAATAGTTGAAGTGAGAACAGTGTGGAGATGGGAGTAAGACGATCGGCGGACAGCGTGGGGAAATAGTGAAAAATCAAAGTGTTTAACCCATTAGCAGGTAATTATTCGTTAAGTACTATGTTGTTAATTGTTCTATGTAATCTTATGATTATGATGGTTATAGATGGTTAATAATAATAATTCTTTGTATGTTTAGCCACCATTGCTTTATGCTCAAGGACATATATTTTTCTAAGGTAAAATTGTTACAATTATTATTAACGATTCTCCATTATTTATTACATGTTAAAACATATATATTGTCGTGACTGCCCAGATATTGCAATAACAACTCCTTTGTTTCACATTTAACTTGTTTTATCATGATATTACGTTGTTGGAAAAACAAATAATAAAGCATTTCTTGTGCTCACTTTATGTCATACGCATATAAGAGCCTTGTTGAATTTACTAACATTTTCGCCCGTGAGGAATGAATCTGTAAAAAGAATAAAAAAGAATTGCTAAAACAGATCTTCCGAAATCTCAACTCATAGCTGAATTGCCTCCCGTATGGGACTCCAGTACCTTCCGGCCCTGCCGGCTAACTAACACCAAACCTCTTCAGTTTTACTTGGAAGTGTATATGTCTAATTCGAGTGAGGTGACATTTAGTGAGAAATTAAATAAGTCGGGTGTTATTTATCATTAGCAAAGGATCTTAATTTATGCCTTTTGTTATCGGTTGTTTTGTATTTATATTTGGGTAGTTAGAGCAACGATCGTGGGTTTCTTTGCCATGCTCTTTTCCCACAGAAGCTCTAGGTGAGCCTGGCACTCTCTTTTTATGTTAAATGGTTGTTAATGTTTTTGTTGTTCTTTCTATTTGTCACATGTTTAATTTGAAGACTGCTGTACGTAAATAATAAAGTTAGGTGTATTTACTCTGCTTTTGTTTTATAAAATTAAACCATACTTCCCCTGTTTAAAGTTGGTAGCCAGCGCCTTCCGGTCAATCAAAAATATATATATACAACGTAGGTATTCCTTATGACTATCACATATTTCTGGCCACAATTACGTTAATTTTTCATTTTTCGATCGAACCCGGGGTTGTTATACTACACTATCCATTTATTTAATTTATTTATTAATCGAGACTTAATATACTGTTTTTAATTATTGTAATTAAATCACTGCATTCAAATACAATTTCATTTCAATTCACTAAAATAACCAGAAAAACCGATACTTGTCCAACTCCAAAGCACACCATACGCCATACTACCATCCACAACGCCACGAGATAACGTAATGGGACGATGGGAACGAGACAAAGATAATGCATTTTTTTGCAGTGGACCTATGAATTAATGATAAGAGTGTAAAAATTGGCAAGTTTTACTTTTCGAGAATAATGTAACAGAATAATCAACTCATACGGTGTCGTACAGCAAAGTATACTTGATTTTTTCTTTATTTATTGGGTATTTCGTCACTTCAAAAAGTCGCTCGAAAATTGTTTCGAAAATCAATTTGTTTTCTTTTCTGAACAGACGGACTATTCGTTTTTAATTAGTTTTGAAGTTTATTAAAAATTAAAAACGAAAAGTAAATCATTATCAGTTGAGAAGACGAAGATAGATTAGTTTTTGGAAACGTTAACCACTCTTTGAAGTGCCAAATACCAATTAAATAAAGAAAAAAAATGTAAACTGTCACAAAAAGGTAACTAACTTCAGATAATTAGTCCAGTCAAATTAGATTTTTACATGCCAAAATTTAGGAAAAACTCCGTAGAATTGAATAAACTACTTTATCCCAGCTGAATGTTAGGGCTTCATTTTCTAAATGACGTCCAAAGTTCGCAAAAACAGTTTTTTCATTAAGAAAAAGACTAAACATTTTAGAAAATAATGTTTTAGACAACAGTTGTAGAACTTTTTATAACAAAAATGTTGAGTTTTCAAATGGCAATAATGCCATTCCGATTAAATTTCAACGATAAGAAAAAGATCTACATTTTTCGACGGAAAGGAAGACGTCAAAGTCGGTAGACTTTTCACATATTTCCAATTATTTTGCAATACGCACACAATTTGCATAGGAAAGTACAACTCTTAGAAACAATTTAAGCCCAAGATGGGTTACGTTTCAAAGATATAGAAGTTTAGAAAAAGCGATTTTTAGTCGTTTTTTTTTGTAATAACCAATACATTTGTTTATCAGTTGACATCGGGATGGGCTCAAAATTTTTGTTATAAAAAGTTCTTCGTCTACAACATTTTTTTCTGAAATGTTTAGTTTTTTTTATTGAATAAACTGTTTTTTGCGAACTTTGGACGCCAATTTGAAAATTAAGCCCTAACAATCAGCTGGAGTAAAGTACTCTATTCAATTCTACCGAATTTTTCATAATTTTTACGTGTTTTTGTTTACTGAATTAAATTTTGGCAAAAAAAACGAGGTATTTACAACAATTTGTAATGTACCTACTTGCATGGATTTGAAAATTGTACCTGCAGATTTCTCGGTAGAATAATAATTAGTCTACACTGCAAAAAAAAATTCACTTAAATTTCACTAAATTTTACTCAATAATGTATCAATTTCTGTTCACACCCGATTGAGTGAAATTTTCACTCTATTAGTATGAGTACAACTGAGTGAAACTATTGCACCAGAGATGAGTGAGTTTTACTCAAATCCAAGTTACTGCTTAATTATCAATAACTTTTGACTCTGAGTATATAAAACAAATTTAGAGTTGACTTTTTCTCTAATATGATTTAAATTTAACTATTATTGAGTCATTTTTTACTCAGAATTAGGTTTTAATTAACTAAATATTGAGTGCAAAAATAAATCTATCATAAATGGTGAGATGAAAATAGGTATTTTTGGGTAAAATCCATGTTATTTGAAATTAGGTCTACTAATGTGTACAATTTGTTTAATAAATGCCTCCATATTATTAACGTTTGGAGTGGTTTTGCACCCCTTTATGTTTTCTTGAAATTTTAATTCATAGATAATTGTCATAAACTTCTAAACAGTCATAGTGGTTTCAACATAGATTTGTTTTAGAAACGATAATTTAGGTCTCGATTGGTTCACTGATCGGATAAATAAATTTACATAACCTATATTGTACGTTACAAATATATATATATATATATATATATATATATATATATATTATATATAACAAGTTAACTATCCGTTTATTAATATTAATCGAGATTTAATATATTGTCTTTAATTATTGTAATTAAATTACTGCATTTAAACAGTTTTCACTAGAATAACCACATTAACCGATACTTGTCCAACTCCAAAGCACACCATACGCCAAATTGCCATCCACCACGCCACGGTCACCAGATAACGTAATAGGGCGATGGGAACAGGCAAAGATAATGCATCTGGATATGAAAAAGGGTGGGATCACTCATTAATAAGGACATTTACTCTGATTTATGTGTAAGTAGACCAAATACGAGTTTACTTGAAGAATCTATTTAAATAGTACCTATATTTGAGTGAAAGTACTCAGTTTTAGTTTAAATATAATCACAAATGAGTAAAATGATCAAAATGTTCAATATTGAGTGAAAATGTACTCAATAATTTCATTCAATGGATTCACTCCGAACCTTTAGTGCCAATTTTTTTACAGTGTACCGTCATATGATTTTAGTCTAATTACCTATATCCATAGGCGGCACGGCACGTTCATGCGGGGATTCTCACGTAACTATTTTTGTTTTATTGCTCCCATTTTGTACTTCTTATCATTTCTTGGCGGGAACATTCAACTGTTTTATTTTCATTCTGTATAATTACAGACATTTTGTTGCACTATTGGAATATTATCGCGACTATATTTTTTTGTCAGTCAAACTAAGGCATGTTTCTAGATAAATGTAATTATGTTGAGAACAATTTCAACCTTAACAACTTCCCCGAGGTTTCATATTGATAAACGGGAGTAATGAATAACCACGATTTTTTTACTTTTATAAAACATTTGAGGAATGCATAATAAGTTTATTTATGCCATTAAACTAGTTCCAGTAATATTCAGAATAAATCTGTAATATGTCTTGCGCATTCTACTGGTAGACCGCAAGCTGATTTAATATAAGTAGCGCTTATTATAATTATTTGTGTTCCATACCGTGCTTGTAATATATAGGTACGAGAAGATTATTACTTGATACGTATTAGCTTCCCTTCTTCAAACTGCTATATATGGGACTGTTGCAATTTAAATGTACGACGGTTTATGGAGGTAACATCATGCAGGAAACTATCTGGCCGCGGCAGCAGTTTAAGGAGCGACGATTTTTCATTACACACTTCATTATCTGCCTTATATTCGAAGTGTTAATTTTTCATGTTACTTTAGTTTTTCGTTCTAGAAAACCTTGTAGTAATAAAAGGCTGCACTGAACAGTGCAGGGTATCCACCTATTTTAGCTAATTATACTGTGGGAAAAATAATTTTTTTATTGCCAATATTAAATTTCTTCGCTAAGCCTGCATTTTCACTGAAATTGAAATATCTCACAAACAATAAGTTTAATAAAGTTCACCTACTTTTTTATGGTGCTTTCAAAAATACAGTAAAATACAGGGTGTTCCATTTAAAAATACATAACTTTGATATGGTACGCTTTTCTGGACACCCTGTACATTTTAAAATATTTTTAAAACGTAGCCGCAATTAATTTACACATACCCACCAAAACGGGTTTCTATAACTTTTCCGTTTGGTCTCTAGCCACCGAGGCGTTACTGATGGCCTACCCTGTATACTTTATGGGTTATATCTCACCCATACTCAAAACATGTCCGTAGATAGACATCTAATTAGTTACATCATTCGTTGGTCATCTCACCTATACTGATGAGAACTAACAAGTTCGAAACCGGTTTACATCTGGCTAATCTTACCTGTTCACTATATTTAGCAACATAATATGCTTTCCAATTTTTATGTTCATCCTTATCTCCCTTATTATTAAAAATAGGCTCGTTAAACTCTAAGTTCACTCACTGTATTTGTGTAAAGGTATTCTTTCGGATATAACAAAATCATAAACCTAAGTAGTTATACTATTAGTTTTTTTTTTCATATTGGATTTGTTTTACAAATCTAGAAAAGTTTAATGTTATTTCAAGGATAATAGTAAAGGTCTTGAATAACCAACTAAAAAAGCCTTTAGTGGAGTCAAGATAGCTTAAAATTACGCATTATTTCGAAATAATTATGGGAAGTATGGATTTTCCTAAAACCTTTTGAAATTACTTGGAGATAAGTATTAGAAAAAAGTTATAAACTTATTTTTGTACGATTTTTTTTACTTGGTAAAAATTAGAAAAAGATATTTTTACATTTCTAATCCTGAAATATTATTCACTTGTTTTGCAGAACCACCTGTATCTATTTTCGTTTCCCATTATCAACAATTTTAGTAACTAAACACAGGTTAATACGAGTACGTTCAGTGATATAGACGAAGTAAGTAGAATATACATAATAAAAGTAGAATACGTAATAAAAATAATGTATTATGTATTATTGGTACAACCTATAAAGTTCTGCTGAATGATCTATGTACAATGTACATGAACGTTACTCACCCACAAACGCCTACATAAACCAATAATTTTCAGCATTGCTTACTGTAGAAAGCTTAGGTAATCCAAAACGATTTACAAATGGTGCCAAAATGTTGATATATCATTAAATAAATCATTTCAGAGAAATTTATCATATTTTATTTGAATTCCAGTTAAAAGATATGTCATAACATTTAACACGATATATATTTTTTATGAGGTGATTTCATAAATACGTATAAACAGAATGTCAAAAATATAGTACTTAATAGACTTTCTATAAAATTTTCTAGACTGTTGGCATTTAAATAAACTTCCAATTTATTTTGTCAATAAAAAGTCCATTGTAAATTTTTACAAAATATTTGGTACCTATATAACGTAAAGGGGTGATATACAATGTAAAAATAGTCAAAGTTGGTGTTCATTTACGAATTTAGTAAAATCTGTATTTGGTTTTTTAGGTTTTTTGACCTGTCGCGTGAAAATATACTGAGTATACTTATTTGCCTCTAAATAGGCAAAGATGTCTTCAATGTATCGAAAGGCAATGAATACGCTTGTTTATTCATTTACTGGCCAGAAATGTCTGCTCTGGCTATAAAAATGCAAGATATCAGAGTGGACGTTCGATCCCAGTTCATGGTGGATTCGCCAATTCTCAAAGACGGCTCTTCGGTAAGGATTCCGACATTTGGCCTTTTCGGATTTGAGTAACCTATGACTGTTAACTTGGCTGTGCCTTAGAGTATTTGTAGTGTTTGTAGCTATGGCTTAGAGTGTTTGCAGCAGTTTGTGGCTGTGTGGACAGTTTCGGCGGTTTCGAAACATCTTGATAATTTGGATTCAAAACATACGTGAAAATTTCAGTTTCCGCTAAACCACTCCTTTTACAGAAGGATGATCCACTAAATGCCGTAGACTATGGCTTTTGACTGGGTTTCCGCGCATAGGATATCTACAAAGAATTTTTAGGTCAGATTCGAATGTTAAGTGAAATCCGAAATACATATGGGACTTGGGACTGGGAATACAACACTTGCATTGCTTTAGTCTGAATTTTATATAGTGAAGTCTTTGCTTTCTGTTAAAATGTGATGTAGATATTAAGAAATATGCAAAACGATGGGTTTTTTGATGCGTAACTCTATTGAAATCCTAGCTAAGAAATCAAATTAAAGTTTTAAGGGAGCAAATTTATAAATTGTATAAGAAGGAACCATAAATACAATATTCGATAAAAAATGTAAGTATTTAAACTTAAAAATTCATTTCCATTAATTTTTTATTGTGTTAGATTGCAATTTCTGACATTTTATATTATCAAAATGAAAAGTGTTCTGTTCAAGTCTTTGCGTTGGTGTTAATATATTTGCAAAGCAAATCTTAAGTATTGTTTACATCTTCCACAATGTGTGCAGCATAACATAAATACATTTTCAATATGAAGTTCTTTTTTATTAACGTTTACTTAATATGCTTTGGACGTGCCCGAAAAATATTTAATTTAGACAAAATGAATTCATGATAGAAGAAAATTGATTTATTATAATCTTAATAGTAATTAATTTTGTCCAAGGGTACTTTATCTGACAGGATAATTGTGTTTATGTTAATAATTGCTTATCATAGTGATCACCTGGCAAGTGAAACTTGACGTTAATCTGTGTTGTAGTTGATACCAAGTCCTCCTACACATGCCATGTGCATCTGTGGGTGGGTAATGAAGGAAAAAGATTTACATAAGAATTTTATATCAAGTGAATCGTTTATAATTGTTTTGGCACAAGGGGAGGCTGATACGTATTGTGTAGTATATGTATATTGTATATACATGCAGTCTCTTTCAGAATGCGTTTAAATTTAATTCGCTCAGTTTAAAGAGTAAATACATTTCAACTTTGATTTCTATATGCCTGAACTCACTATACAGGATGATTCATTAAGAACGAACAATTTCTAAACTAGAGATACTACACACCAAAGTATGATGATTGAGCTTAACATGCCTTACACAAATGTTGCAGGTTTCCGAGATAGAGGGTGTTCAAAATTGGAATTTTAATTTGAAATTTCTCAATAACTTTGGAATGTTTAGCAGTATCAACTACAAAATTGGTTGCTTCATGTTTTTTTTGGCGCAAGAATACGAATTTGAAGCTTAATTTGCCATTATCACAGGGTGTTAATTATATCCTATTACCTACTGCAGTAAATTACAATACATTTTTTCTAAAGGTCAGTTAAATTTTACATTGAAGAAGTTCTTTTGTTTAATTTATCTGACTCTATCGGTTTTTAAGTTACTTGTTTTAAGTTTTTAAGAAGACACATGTCAATTTTTCGTGTCAACAAATATTTGACAAGGTTATCTCTCTTTTTCTAATTTAGTAATTATTTGTAGCAAAAGTTCTAATATCAAAAAATACCAAGACATTTTTCCCACATTGAAAAATGTCGTGGCATTTTGTTGTCTTTGTTGTTGTTGCACACTTGTAGTTTAAAAGAATAAACATTTTTTAAAAGCAAAACATATTGAACGGTTTAAAATGCAAATAACTCAAAAACCGATAGATTACCTTTTCTGTATAAAATTGAACTGGGTTTTAGATTTTTAACTCATCTTAGCCATAGTTCATTAGACAAAAAAAAGTTGTGATTTACTGAAGCAACAGGGTGTAAATAACGGCCTGTACAGATAGCGGCAAGTTCAGCATCAGATTCGTAGTTTTCATACCAAAATATAAAATTTCCGAAATTATCGAGAAATTTCAAATTAAAATTCCAAGTTTGAAATAGGGTTTTCAATCTCGTAAACCTGCAACATTTGTATAAGGTATGTTAAGCTCAATCATCATATTTTGGTGTGTAGGATCTCCATTTTAGATGTTGCCCATGCTTAATGAATCACTATATGAAACTATTATTAAATTCAGTTAAACGTGTCTGAATTCTAAAATTGCAAAAAAACACAAGAGAGTTTTTTAAAAAAGGCCAATAAATAACTCAATTCTTAAACCGTAAATGAACAAATCGATAGAATCTGCTCCATTTTTTGAGGAACGGGCTAAATTGAATATTAGAAACTTTATTGTCTGAAGTTATTTATTTGTGGCATAGCTTTCGTTTTTTTTTTATTTTTTGGGTATTTTGCCACCTGTGAAAACATTTCAAAAATTAGTGAATGAATTAGTCAAAGGATATTTAACACTGAAAAGCAGACAAATACAAAATACATCACTTGGTCGCGCACATTTAAGGTCGTTAACAATAAATTTTCGAAACGTTAACTACCTTTTTAAAGTGCCAGATATTAAGTGATATATTTTTGTATTCTGCATTTGTCTGCTTTTTCCAGTGTGAATTTTTTTGGTTAGGTAAAACTATATTCATGAAAATAACCTTTGGCTGATCCATTTAACGCAAGAGTTTATTTCACTAATTTTTAAAAATTTTTCTCAGGTGGCAAAATAGCAAAAAAATTAAGAAAAAAATAACTGATAACTACCTACCTATGATATAATTTAAATAATATGTATTATCACTTATCTTCAAGTGTAGGCGAAAATTGAATGATGACAATTTCCATACATTATGTGCTGAATATATTACAACTTTAGATAACATTAATTTGTATAAAATTATTAATGGCAAAATCGATTGTGATCAATTATTTAGTAAAATATTTTTTAATAATCTAGCAGGCCGTTTGAGTCCTACGACTTATTCTTTATTCTATTTAAGCACACCAATGCCTCCGTAAACTCTCCTGTGTTCAAATTTATTTTCAACTTCTTCAGTTTCATTTAAGAGATTGCTCATTAATATTATGCAATTTACAATTTTATAACTCTTCTGTATGTTTATTTGATGTTATGTGTATTTGTTTTTAGTGGATACTGTAGTGAAGTGGCGGCTCTTAACTTCCATACCACGGAGGGCGAAAAATGTAGATACAAAATATTGGAAAAAAAAATCAAATAACTATAATTGGGTAATTTGATTTTAAGTATTATTGAAATATAGGGAATAGTTATTTACACCATAAAGGAGGTAAGTATTTATCAGTCGAAGACGATTTTGCGCCCGATTTTTTGACATTTCTTAATCAATTCATTTTGACATTATTCGAAATTTTGCAAAGTCGCATTGGTTATTTTGATTTTGTCGTTTCTAAGGAGTTTTTAAACAAAGCTACATAAAAGTTTCAATTTTGCTGGTTTTGAATTATTATCTCTAAATCAATGATTTTCAAATAGAAAGTGCAGCAAAGTGCAAAGTGCATGCTGCCTTCGAATTTTTATTGCACGAGAAGTCGAAAGTGCGCTACGGACGGGCTTATAGAAATTTCAAAGAATGGTGCCAGAACAAAAATACTGGTGTTTCTGAAATGTCATTGCTAGCATATTTCATGGAGAAGTCAAAAAAGTTAAAGTCATCGGCGAGTTTGTGGAGTGAATACTCAATGATTAAGTCAACTATTTTCATAGAGGAGAACGTGGTTATATCAAAATGCCCCAAGCTGAGAGCATTTTTAAAACGTAAGAACAAGAATAACTATACACCTAAAACGTCAAACATTTTTACAAGTCAACGATTTTCTCGTTCAGGCTCCCGATAACACATATTTGCTAATGAAGGTAGTGACGGTCTTAGACATATTGCAGGAGCATGCCGTTCTGTTGAGTTACGCAAACTACTTTGGACGTCAATTTAAAAAATTTCGATGACATAATTGTAGTTACAATTCCAAATTCTAAAAATGGTATGTCACGTACTTTACAATTACTTCTCGTCTGGGTTCCGTTTCTCACCTAGAAATATATCAAGATTAGATTGGAAATTAAAACAGAAATTTCACGCTTTTTTATGCGTTATCCAGCAGGTAGATGTTACCACCAACCAGTCGGCAAGAATACCATTTCTATGATTCCTAATAAGATGCACAGTTTTTGAAACTAGGACATCCTGAAACATATACAGGCCATTCATTCCGAAGAACATCGGCAACGTTACTGGCTAATACAGGAGTTGATGTATTAGCAATCAAGGGACATGGTGGGTGGAAATCCGCCACAATTGCAGAGAGTTATGTTGCTGACAGTTTAAGTAACAAAAATGAAATAGGCAACAGGATTCTTTACAATGACACTCCACAACTCCAGGTTTTAGTAGTACGTCGCATCATGCTATTTTAATGGATCAGTCAGATAATATTGAGCGTCCAGTGACTGAAATGGAGCGGTCAAAATATTTTGAAAAATGGGACAATTAGTAAACGCGAGGGGAATCCAGAATCCAGATTTTATAAATATTACTAAATGTAATAACTGTACAATTACTATAAATATTCATTCATAATAATTAATAAAATGTAATGTTCATCAAATATTTCTATTTATTTGTTCATAAAATTTGCATTTATAACTCTAAATCGCTTTTTTCTTCTAGGGTGATAAGTTACCTCACTTACCTCCCGTTGTCCATAGCAACTTCCACTTCTATGGTTAAACCCACTTACCTTCTTAAAAACAATGTATTAATAGTCTATAGTGGGAGCAGATAAATATTATTTTTTATAGTGAAAGTCCAGTCTTCTGCTTTCATCCGACATAAACTTTTTCTATAACTTTTTCATTAATCTTTGATATTTCTCGCACCACTAATTTTTGCAAGTACTACAATCAATTTAAACTTTTACCATTTTTTTTTTAATAGAAGAAACAATATGTATGTAACAAAATTTTACACCACACCTAAACAAATTACGTTTATTGAGAAAAAAGAGGGGTGAATAGCTATTATTTGGTTACGGTCGGACTAAATAGACCCCAAACTGCGTAGTAAGTATGCACTACTCCCACTCTGTCTTCACTGCTGCATGACGGTAACCATGACCACCGTTGTACACACTTTAGGTACAGATGTAAAGGCGAGCTAAGAGGAACCCATGTACCTATTCGTTGTTTTTCAAATCAACTTTGCAAGTCGTGTTAAACTGACTGCACATACTTTAACATTTCCTTTTTAATGTGTTTCATAAGACTAATATATTTAATTATGTAGACAATATTGTAAACTAAATTTTAAATTAAATTTCTATGAAAATTTCTAGGGGGGCGGAGCCCCAAAGCGTCCCCGCAGCAGCCGCCGCTGCTGTAGTAGGTTTTTTCCCTGTTTTTGTCCGAAATGGTAAATAAATAAACAAATTTAACTAAAAAAAACAAGGCTTAAACAAATGGCAAGGAAACGAAATTGTTTATTAACGTAACCGTTATTCGCTTCTCTAATTCCCAGAAACACGTTATCCGTCCATTAATTTCGGAATACCCAGTCGGGCGGCGAAGAAAGTTAATCAACGGCGGCGCGGCGACCGGTAGGTGACCGGTCGCGGAAAAATCCGGCCGTAATTGCCTCCCCTGACGAGCTGTCACTGCCGCGGAGAGGTTTAATTTGAGCGTAATTAAAGGACGCTGGTCGGGCTGGCGGTCGCGCAAGTGCCTCCGAGCGAGGGTGGGTGTGTAGGCGCGCCGTAACTACCGGTCCGGTTAGAGCCTGCCTCGCCCGCGGCCCAGAACCACCGGCTCCCTGTACTTAATCGTTTTTATTTTGTTTTCGCGTTACCCTCGATATAACGATACTTTAAGTTTGTTCTTTGATGTATAGCTCTCGGCGATCATTGTGAGGCTACCTCAAAAATTACGATGCCCCGCACAATAAAAACATTAAGACGAATTCCCGGTACGAAATATTAAGTTGAAATTAAGATTAAGATCGCCAAAGAAGAAATTACGAGCTGGCGGTAGTACAGTTATACGTAAGGTAGCGCAGAAGAAGGTCACGCTTAAGTCATGTGGAAGTTCTTAACACATTTTCAGTCGGATCTAATAATTGTATGAAGTACATAGTTGTTGATTTAAATACTTGTATTATTCCATCCAATCTACGAGTAGTTGCTTCCTTTGATACCGACTTTTCTCATTTGCTTTACAAAGGTGAATATAACTATCATCATTGATTATACGTTATTAAAAATTGAAAATTATTTAAAATATTTGCATACATACTTAGATACATGGTGCTTACAAACTTGGAAATTATTTTTTTATGATAACTCGGTCTTTTTATGTTAAACCTCAATGTTGCAGATAAAGTAAGACAAATAAATGTCGTGCGATATTGTGAGAAAAAACTACTTTGCTAACTCATGCCCTGACCATTTGTCGACAGAACCACCAGACATATGGGTGATTCTGTTCTAACTGTTACTTTTTTTATTAAATATCTTTTGATTTTATAATTAAACATTTTCTATTTTTTTATAAGTACATATTATTACTCTATTTTACTGTAAAAATAAAAATCCGAGAGGGTTTTACTACAACTTTAAAATATCGAGAATGAGAATCAAATTCTTCCACGGTACTGACATGAAATAAATTCACATTCTTCAGAAAAATTATCAAATTTATTTATGAATTGTATTTTAACACTTTTAAACTCTTGTACTAATTATTTAACACTATAATAATAAATAGTAACTCATTTATAACAAATAATATAGTACATTATGTTGTAAATAAAATATTTATCAACTGAAATGTAACATGTTCTTCAGAAAAAATATCACATTCATTTATGAATTGTATTATAACATTTTTAAACTCTTTTTTTACTAATTAGTTAACACTGTATTAACAAATAGTAATTCATTTTTAACAAATGATAATACATTATAAATTATAACGTATATAAAATATTAATTAACTGAAATTTAACACATTTTACATAAATTAATTTAAACGTAGTTTTTGGTTTTTATCATAACATTTTCTGAATTCTGAGCTTCTACGTCTGAATTTTTGCTGGGTTATCACTAGCAACATCATTTTGAAGACATTTCAGAGTTTTAGTCAACTTTGGCGATTTTTCAACTTGCGATGAATGATTTTCTTATTTTTTGCATCAATCTCTTGATCACTTTTCCGACTTTACTGTTGGAAGAATAATCAATTCTATCCATAGAGAAGTGTCATCTGCAGTGAAAAAAAATTATAATAAATGATTAAAATAATCACAGCCCCACAAAATAAAAAAAAGTATGGGATCTGGTATTCAGACCCATGTATTTCCATTTATTTTTTCCGCTGAATCCGAATCTGCCTTCAGATTTGGCCCAATGGGTCTGAGTTTTCGGGAAAATTAAAAAAACAGGTCAAAATTCACAAAAAACGGTCCAATTTCATTCAAAAACAAAATAGATTAAAAATGCAATTTTCATGGCATAATTCGTGTTGCAGAGTTCTGGATCCATCTTTTTATCCACCCACCCATTTATAAATTCATACATCTTTCTATCATCCACCTGTACCACCTATAAAACCCACCCATCCACCCATCGATCTACTTTTTGTACTGAGAGATGAGATAACAGCCTACAAGATTGAGAATGCAATAAAACTTGTAGAATACTCTACTTTCTAAACAAAAGAAAATGATATCTACAAATCATTCTTATTTTTGTTACTATAACGTGTTTTTTTTTATTCAAAGGATCTATGCAAAAAGTTACGCTTTCGTTTAGTCCCTCTATTTTTTGTTTCTCTTTTTAACAACCAACAAAAATCAGCTATCATGTTTTCATCCCATCTTCCTTGATATCGCTGTTATACAACCTTCCTGATGAAATCGTTCGCCTTGTTCTTCGCTATAATCTCCAAGATTTTCAGGAAACCAATCCAGATGTGAATGAAGGAAGTGCAACTTATAGTTCATCAAACATCCCAGATCTTCTGAGGAGAAATTGAAAGAAGGTGTATTCGATGGACCTCAGATTTGGACATTGTTCAAGGTTGCAACATTCATCACTACAATGAGTAGTGCTTGGACTAGTTTCAAAGCTGTAGCGACAAATTTTTAGGAGCCAAGGAGAATCCTAAATACGAAGAAATTGTATAAAAAATGATAAAAGACTTCCAAGATCTGGGATGTTTGATGAACTACAAGTTGCACTTCTTTCATTCACATATGGATTGGTTACCTGAAAATCTTGGATCTTGGCGAAGAACAAGGCGAATGATTTCATAAGGATATGAGAGTTATAGAACAGCGATATCAAGAAAGATGGGATGAAAACATGATGGCCGATTTTTGTTGATTGTTAAAAAGATAAACGAAAAATAGAGGGACTAAACGAAAACGTAAACCTTTGCATAGATCATTTGAAGAAAAGAGAACACAGAGCAACAAAAATAAGAATGATTTGTAGATATTGTTTTCTTTTGTTTAGAAAGTTTTATTGCACTCTCAATCTTCTAGGCTGTTATCACATCTCTCAGTACAAAAAGTAGATGGATAGATGGGTGGATGCGTGGGTTTTATAGGTGGTACAGGTGGATGAATAAATATGCGTATTCATGCATGAACAACTGGATAGAAAGATGTATAAATTCATAAATTGGTGGGTGGATAAAAATATGGATCCTGAACTCTGCAACACGAATTATGCCATGAAAATGGCGATTTTAATCTATTTTCTGTTTTTGAATGAAATTGGACCAGCTTGTCTGACTCTATGATGATAAATTGGAATTAAACGAGTGAAAAATCATGCGTCTAGTAAGCTGGTAGAATAATTTGATTTTATTTTTTATAACTTTCGTCTATCGTAAATAACGTTTTTTGTGAATTTTGGCCTGTTTTTTTCATTTTCCCGAAAACTCAGACCCGTTGGGCCAAATCTAAAGGCAGATTCGGATTCAGCGGAAAAAAATACATGGTAACACATGGGTCTGAATACCAGATGAGATACTTTTTTTTATTTTGTGGGGCTGTGTAATTTATTAATAATTAAATATATTTATACTTGTTTTACATGGCACTGACAGCCACAGTACTGACATTTTAAATTTAAATAGCAACTATAATTATTCGGTATGAATTTGATAATATAATTATATAATTTAAGTTAGTAAGAAGTACAAAAATTCATTACTTATACAAAAAAAGTCAATAGTTAATCAAGTATACCAATACCATGGTACTGACAAGTAAATTTATGACACCTTTTTGAAAATTGATTTTTAAAATGACACAAACTTGTTGCACTATTCCATCAACGAAATGTTTGTAATTGCTCACGTGACGTACTTTCAATATGGCTAACTAGTTGTTTCATAAATCTTGAGGTAGATGGCGCGCGAGTCAGGCGAATCCAAATTTAAAAATTTGCTAAATCTAAGGACAAAAGTTACTAAGCAATGTTAAAGTACATACATTGAAAAAAAATTGTCAGTTTTTTTAAGATCGATTATATACATTAAGATTTATGGGTAAATTAGTTTAAATCATTTATTGCGACAAGGAAAATAATGAATTTATAGATAAATTCTAAGAATGGACATGACACGGTACTGTTATTTGACAGATATACTGTAAGTTTTCTCTGGACTGCAAATTATATTACACAAAAAAAGTGATGAAATATGTTGATAAGGATCGTATTGATACAAAAATTTTATAAATACATTGTTAATGTATGACCAGTTAGAGCAAACAGCACAGGACATTAATAATCACTGTTAGAATGGAATCACCCATGTACCAGTGTCGAACAGTGCCGAATGAAATAGCGGCATTGACTAAAAGATACGTACTGACCATTTAAGATGTAACAAATTTTATGATTTATTTCAGATGTAGGAATCAAAACTATAAACCTAGTTCTATAAAATGCTAATATAACATATTTTATTAATTGCGCATAAACAGGAAGTATTATATCTTTTTAAGGTTCTTATTGTATTTTATAAAGTTTAGCTCTAGTAATATGGAATATTGCAATAAAAAATTCAGTTATTGCAATATTCATCGTATACACAGTATTATATTTTAAAGGTTGCTTCTTTGTATGAAAATAAACTGGTTTAAATCAAGTTATGGTCATATGAGAAGGCTATGAGTGAACTAACAAAAATCGTATCACTTTCGACTTCCGAAGTGGTATGGAAAACAGAATGGTCTGTTGACAGTCTTCCGGCGCGAGTAATGACAGCTAGAAACTGCTGAAAAGCAATAAGAGTACAAGTACAAAGTGAGTGGAAAATGTCACGTAACTTTCGAGTTCTCAATCACAGCCGTCGAAGCTCTCGAGAATTCGCGCCACAAGCAGCCATCCAGGGCCAAAGAAACCCGGGGCAGGGTAATACCTCTGATCACTGTAGACGATGGATACAAAGCGTTTCGGATGACAAAATTCTTACCCATGTTTTAAACGTAACTGCATGACAAATGTGAAGACAAATGGAAGGTCTACCAAATTAGAACGTGTCATTCTACTACGTGTAAATCCCAGGCACCCAGAATCCCAGGATATGCAGAGAAGTTTCATCCTCGGCAGACCGGACTGTCTACAAGCTTTGGCTTATGTAGATGTTTCCTGAAGTGACGAGTCCCGTCATTCTCTTGAGCCGGATTTTATTCAAGCTCAGTAAATCGCTTGCGCTTTTCTTCGAAAGACACTCCATGAGCTCCTTAGAATGGCTATGTCCTGGCCTTGAAGTCCAGTATTTCCTATGTTCTGTCTCGGTCCATTTGCCCAGAGCACGCCTGACCACACTGGCATATGTACCACAGAAGGGCTCCGGGCCAATGAACTCTGTCTCGGATCCCTTCCTAGCAAGTTCATCCGCTTTCTCGTTCCCACAAATGCCTTTGTGTCCTGGCATCCAACACAGTCTAACACAGTTTTGAACTTATCTTGTGAGCGCCTAAAGCTTTAATTTCAGCATGACTATCAGAGAATATATATGTATACGAGTTTACGTTTATAACCTCTACGTACATTCTCTATCAGGCACGCCATTATCACGAAAATTTCTGCTTGGAATACGGTAGGGAACTCCCCCAGATTATAGCTTGCACTCCAGCTGTGTCTGTCCCTATATTCCTGCACCCGTTCCTCTGGCCATTTTGGAGTCATCTGTAAACCATAATAGGCTCCACCTTTCCAGGGTATTAAACCTTTGCTTTAATCCTCTATTCCAGTCTCAAATGGCTTGTGGAAACGAATCCTTGGAACCATATACCATCCCAAAAGTTGGTTCCGACATAGATGTGTCCATGATACTGAAATAGGAACTCCTCCAGTGGTTGTTATTCCTGAGTCGATATGCTGTTAGCCGCGTTTCTCTTTCCACCATTATATGCAAGGTGGTAGATTTAGCATGACTTCTAGTGCAGCTGTCGGGTCGATGCCATGGCCACCGTTATATCTAAACAGGCCAGTCTCTGAATTCTCTTCAGTTTTCCCTCGCTGTGGCCTGTTGCGTTTTTTGCCACCATACCACAGCACTGTAGAGAATCCTAGGTCTTACTATCGATGTATACATTCAGTATGACAACTTTGGCTTCAGTCTCCAGGTGCCCAATAAGGCGACGGCATACACACAATGTCTGCTTCGCCGTACTCACCACTTTTTCCAAGTGCGCATTCCAGGTAAGCTTATTATCCAGTTTCACTCCTAGATATTTTATTTGCCTGGAAAGCCTATTGCACCTTTCCCCTATTATAGGTTCGGATAGTCGAGTCAAATTCCTTTTCCTGGTGAAGGGTACTACGACCATTTTGTCAGGGTTTACTGACAGTGCTTTCATAAGTTTTGAAATGATAATATTATGTTTCCCGACTATGAGAGCGACTGAGTCGTCCGCATAGCCTAGTGTATAAGATCCCTTTCGATTAAGGCCCTCCAGTGCGCCGTCCGCCACTAATCCCCATAACAAGGGAGGCAGTACGCCTCTCTGGGGGCAGCCCCGGCTTACTTTACACTTGGATGTCTCTCCCGAAAGGGTTACTGTCCGGTTTCTCAACATGTTATCTATCCAACGACACAAAGTGTCATCAAGGCCCCTGTTGCGAACTGCCGAATTAATAGATTCGAAAGGTGTATTATCAAATGCCCCTTCAATATCTAGAAAAGTTGCCAAAGCTAGATCTTTATCGTCCATCGCTCTCTCTATCCTAGAGATTAGGTTGTGAAGGGCTGTGTCGACTGATCTGCCTACCTGATAGGCATATTGGTACTTGTGTAAAGGATTTGCCCTCAACACCCCGTCTCTTATATGCCTATCAACTATTCTCTCCAACGTTTTCAGGAGGAAAGATGTTAAACTTATCGGGCGATATGTCTTTGCCTGGGCATACGATAAACGCTCTGGTTTAGGAATAAACGCCACGTTCGTCGATCTCCATGCCACCGGTATATAACCAAGTGCAATGCTGGCTCTGAAGATGTGATCTAAGACTGAAGCTAGACAGTCCACCCCCTGCTGTAACAGTATTAGACAAGGCGAAATCGGCGGCTTCGTATGAAAAAATTAGTGGATTCGATTTTTTTGCATAATCACCTCCGTGAGATGTCCCTGAATGAGGATCAAAATGTTACCGGCCGGTAACCTGGTCACAATTTTTTTAAACTAATTTTTTTAAAACAAATTGCAAAAATAACTTGTTTAGCTCCGGAAAAAGTTTTATTATGTATTTCTGGGTATTCTAAACAAAATAGTTCCTATGCACTATGCTCCTAAAATCAACGGTTTCTGAGTTATAAACAATTTAATGTACGAAAAAATGCAAAAACGGCCATTTTCAAGACTCAAAAACAATAACAAAAAATCAAGTTTTTGTTGTTACTAAAGTTTAAAAGTAATCTTTAAACATCCCTTGACAAAATATCGAGGAGTTATTTGGTGTAATTACATTGCAATGCGTATTATTTTACCTATTAACAATATACATTTTGACTTGCGCGCCGCGCCGCTCGGGCTCCACTTTGCGCCGACCTCGTGTATATATACATCACCTCACTTTTTGATACATTTTAGCAATGCTGAATTACCAAAATACTTAAATAAACTTTTTCCGGAGCAAAACAAGTTATTTTTGCAATTTGTTTAAAAAAAATTTGTTTAAAAAAATTGTGACAGGTTACCGGCCGGTAACATTTTGATCCTCATTCAGGGACATCTCACGGAGGTGATTATGCAAAAAAATCGAATCCACTAATTTGTTCATACGAAGCCGCCGATTTCGCCTTGTCTATATGGGTAGAATTGCATCGGCTCCTAGTGATATCTGATATGGTTGCTTGTGGAGTGATTTCCCGAGCGCTTCGGCATCTTGGCTCCAGAATTTGCTGCGTGAAAATTATTTCTGGCATTTATTTCGTCTTGGGGTGGTATGCAGTAGCGATTTTGTTCTCTAGACCACTTAGGAATTCGAAATTATTGTGATCGTTGATAGTTCGCTAATGTCCTCCCATACGACGATGGCTTTTCGGGTTGTTACGCAGTGACCTTCATACCTGGTTACTGTCAACTACAAAATTACCTTGCACTTTAGCCGTAGCTAGGAGACTTTGACCTACCCTTGTTCTCAGGCTAGTCTTTGTGGAAGCGAACCCCTAGGCCCTATTCTGGTTAGTTCTAAAGCCGCTATGGATGGAACCACTACTCAGACAACGGTGATCCACTGGGACGTTCCGTAATGGCACCTGTAACGGGTCGCATCCAATGCTTCCAAACATTTCGTCGTTCTTCATTGCAGACATCTTCAGTGGTGGGTGACTATGCAGATGTTTTACCGCGACTGAGTATACATATAATTCGTAATTATTATATTTAACTTTTTGGTGCAAAGGGTGCAATTTATTTAATTGTTTTCTTTTCACTGTATGCAGAAATGCTCAGTCAGATAAAAAAGTAACTAACAGCGCCACAAATAAATAATTAAATGATATAAACATTTTTTCAGTTCACAAATTGTCCTAATTACCTACTTTCAGTTAACATGGTTATAATTATTCTGTTTAGTAAAGTTTTGCATGCAATCGCTTTACATAAAAATAAATTTGAATATTTAATTTTAATGTCACAAGCTGTAAAACATTGCGGCTCAAGTTTATGCACGCAAAGTAATTTATTTCCATGTAGACGTTAAAATTTATTAAAACAGACGTACCTACTCGTACATTTATGCGACAAAGAACACACACGACAGTAATAAAGCCGACAAGAATAGATTTTTTTTGTAATATTTGTACCATTTTATTTGCAACCAACTAATTTCACCATAAATAAGCTGCTTGTTCCTAAAAATCAGTTCCAATTTGCATGTCTTTGAGAGAACTAAATATTAACAATTAAAATAAGACTTT
Source organism: Anoplophora glabripennis (assembly GCF_000390285.2). Taxonomy (NCBI): domain Eukaryota; kingdom Metazoa; phylum Arthropoda; class Insecta; order Coleoptera; family Cerambycidae; genus Anoplophora; species Anoplophora glabripennis. Next base: position 222,301 of record NW_019416284.1, read on the forward strand.
TTGAAAAACATTTTATGCTTAATATAACATAACTAATAAATAAATAAGACTTTAATATGAAATAGTTCTTGGAAAGGAAAGGAAATGAGGAACTAGTTCTCATCATAAAAAATGTTTCATAAAAAATTAACGTAAACCAATGCCACTAAATCAATACCACCTTCAATTATTTAGTACTCGTATTATACAGGGTGTTTCAGAAATACCTCCCGTAAATTCAGGGGGTGTTAATACGACAAAAAATAAGAATTTTTTGTTTTATGAGCTGTATGACTATCTCCTCTTGTTTTCGATATACAGAGCGACAAAATATAAATTTTTAAATATAATTTTTACGAAAATTTCCAAACGGTGCGAAATATTTTTATGAAATTTAATATTCCGGGGTTTTTAAGGACGCCAAATACGCTGGTCTAATTATTTTTTGAATATTCCATAGAGGGCGCTAGTTATGCTACATTCCTATTATATTTTAGGTTCTAATTTTTTTGAGGTTAGGTTTTTTACCATTCGGGCTCCAATTTCTAATGTACAATTTTATTTTCTAAAAATAATGTACTCTTGTTAGAACTTCCTAATGTGGACGATTTTAGTGATTGTTAGTGATAGTCACTAAAATTTTGATATAAAGTTAATTAGAGTTTAAAATATTACTGAGAATGTATGCGTTGTTTATGAAACATCCATCAATAAGTTTTGACATAAGCCTACTTTGAGAAAAATATTTTCTACACAGTAATATTGTAACAGTTCAATTAAAAGCCCTGAATTTACTGGAGGTATTTCTGAAACACCCTGTATATTATAAAAATTTGAAGATTGTTTCAATAATAACTATAGAAGTACAAAAAAAGTGGGCAAATTGATCTGTAATTATCTAGCTTCTCAGTTAGGTTCTTATAATGATTATGTTGTGGGTTTGATTTAATGTATTTTTAATGGGGGAATTATCTGTATATCGCTCTACAATCTTTCTAAATTGCCATAGAAGCTTCCTTTTTTGTAGAAAAAGAAATTAACATTGTCAAATTTGGTGCTCATCTATATTTTTAACAGCGGCTCAGAAGCAAATCGGTTGTCGTTAATTTATATATTATGTATAATAAAAAGGAAAAAATAATAAAAATGGGATAAATTCTAACAAAGCAATGTTTGTTTCTGCCAGCGTTTTTTTCTTTAAGTCTTAGTCATGTCATTAAAAACGTTCAAAAACGTGATCATCAAGCTTTTATAAATAGTTGCTTTTGGTAAAAAATCAGATTGAAACTTTTTCTGTTTTTTGAATAAGGCCATTATTTTTTTATTCAGTTTAAAGATAACCTGAACTCATTCGATGGATACTTACCATTTATACCCTGAATATGTAATTTTTTGTTACATTTTATAAGGTCAGTAATACAATTGATGACAGGGAGAAGCAGTAGCAGCGACCCAGAATAGGAAAACGTATGTCACTTGTTTTACCTGCCCAGTCCTAGAGCAGAACTCTTTTAAACAGCAACAACCTTGTCAGGGGTGGTTTGGCTGTGCATAATACGGCCTTCGATTTATATACAGGGTGTAAGAAGTTTGACTGCCATTACTCCAGCATAAATGAACAAATTCAGCGAGTATTAATATTGGGGAGATTCATCACAATGTGACAACAGCGCTTAACCTGCTGACGCACACCACGTGCACACGCGGCAGACTAGTCCTATGGATAAAATGTAAACAACTATTATTGTGAAACATTTAGTAAATTTCAAGACAATTATTGCTTTCCAGTTTTTAAATAAATAAAATAAAATGTAACGATTTTGTAGTAAGAAGATAGTGTTGTGCTTAAATTTTAGCTCGAATTTTGGTAACTATGAATCTGTTAAAACAGGAACTTAACTTAATCAAATTATGAATTTGAAAAATATGTAATTAAAATACCAAAGATTCACGTCGTCCAAATAATCATACGTATTAAAAATAATTTAGGTACTTACCAAAAGGCAAAATTCAGTAATTTTTAAACGCACAAGTACAAAACAAACTACAACATAATATGCTCAAAATGTCCACCACCATTTCGATGCACGCACGACACCTTCGAATCCAATTTTCGCGTACTCGTTGGAAAATACCCCAAGAAAAGGAAATAGTGGTACGCAAAAAACACTCCGACACGGTCCAATTCCAGATACCAACACCAACTGAACTACTCCCTTAAATTGTGATTCTCGTATGGAAGTATTCGGATTTTCTTGCACACTTAATAGTAAACTTAATTCTATATATACTTTTCTTCAGTGACGTCTGGAAAAATCAGTGAAAAACCTATTAATCAAAACTTGCGTAACATTATTATAGAGGAAAAATAACAAACTATTCGTGTTTTATATAACGGTATTGCCATATAAAATATTTACAACACAAAAAACTTTTTTAAAAGTAATTCAAGTTTTTCCGTTCTTTTTTTTTTAGTGACTGCTGTGGGAATCACAAAAGCCAACGAAATATCTCGGTGATTATTGGAAGAAGCATATATTCCGAAATTTTAGTAAAAAGTTCTTATTTCTCAAGAAATCATAAGAGAAGTTGAGACTTCGCACAGTTGCTAGAAAGTTACGGGCCTTAGCGAAGAAAATATAATTGTATAGGTATTCCGAATAGTAATTCGTACATACAGTCAGAGATCTTTAAAAACTTGATGGAATAATGTAACATCTCGTGTACTTGGTTCAAACTGGTGTGAAACTTAGAATTCTCACTAAACTTTGTGTGATATACGAGTACATCTACACGGAATTACATTTTCTCGGCAAGTAATTGTGTAAAACATAACGAATCGCCCACACTATGTTAACAGTGTTTATTATTTGTAATGCACCAGCCGCAAAGCTAGCGAGACGTTCATATAACTCACCCGAAAATAATCATCCCAATGAAGATACTTATTATTACAACTGGGCAGCACTGTCAGGTGTGCTCCTCTGTGTGTTGTGGCAAGAGAACTGTTGTACTTAATCTTCACGATACATCATCGGAATGAGACTCAAGTTAACGATTTGTTGCAGTTAAGAAGAGTTATGAATTCACGACAGCGAATGTCTCTAGCTTGTGTCAGTCTACTAAAATTAGGCGTGATGGACAGCACTGCTAAATATATAACTTTTGAGGAGTATTTTCCAGGATTAAGTTTACGCCCATGGTATAAGAAAGAAGAAAATCGGTAGATTGATTTTTAATTTGATGAAATCGTGTTTTCAAGTTCATTCCCAACCCCCTCTATGTGGCACCTTTGTTTTTTTTAATACAGTAAGGAATACGATTTAATAACTTATTTGAAATAGTTTGAAACTACCTATTATACGAAATAAAAAAAATTGTTAGTATCTACCTACATTATTTTTCGTAGCTATAATATTAGAAAAAGAAGTTGTGGTTTTGTCAGTAAATTATTTTCGAGTATGTTTTCCCTGGTAATATACAATATGTAATTTTTTCTTGTACCTTGAGAGAATACCACACAACTGTCATTTTGATACCAAGGGACCTAATCTTATACTTGCCTTTTTGGTGGAGGTCTGTGGTATATGGTCTTTTCAGAACTTCTTGAGATATAATTAATATTTAAGTCTGTATAAAGCATTCGGCCAACTTGATAATAAATTATTTCGATCTAAATTGAATTCTCTTTGGTTTTGCATTGGATTGTGATCTCATATTCATCGAGTAGATTTCAATTTCTTCATTACTCAAATCTGCTGAAACCGCCCAGACTTCAGAAGTGCTGCAGGGTTCTCCTCTTGGACCTTTTACAATTTTTATTAATGGCATTGTCACTGATACTGAACTTCCATAATTTTGTTATACATATTAGGTTCAATATTTATAGAACAAAATATTTTCATTTAAATTAATTCTCATAGTTTACAAAGAAATGTAAATTGGTGCACTGGTAACGGAGATTGCTTTTGAATGCTCTGAAGTATAATGTCATGGCTTTTAGTTTTTTACAAAATTACAAACTTGATGAACTTATCATTCAACGACTTGCCGTAGTTCAATATTTAGTGGTATTTTTCGATTCTAAGCATTATTTACTAAATATAGGAAACACTTATCGAAAAGTACAAAAAAGACTTTTAAATTCTAGACACCTTAAACTTATTTTCACTGCATTTATCAGATCTAAGCTTGAATATATTCCTTTTGCTTGGTCATATTTATAATATGTAGTCATATTTATGTATTGAAATATACATCGTTTCATCAAATCAGTCTTTTTACATTTTTATTGAAAAATTAATTCTGTATCCAGTATGATCCAAATCCCAAACATTATAATAAAATACCAGAAGTTGTTAGAAGTGATACATTTTTTTCTAACGTACCCCCTCACTTTTATCTTATTTTTACTGTTTTTAACATATCCAGGCTGTTACAAATTCGCTTCTCACTGCAGGGATCTTGGAAATGGTAAGAGATACGAAGTAGTTTAAATAGGGGCAAAGTTGCTTTAAATCAGGGGACCAACATTATGCCTCTAAAAAATCAAGGCTAACATGATTAGTTTTCGAAATATTTGAAACAAATCGAAATTTTGGAAATCCGTTTTTGTTTCATTTCAGTCTTGTTTTTCTAGGGTTGTAAAAATGAAGTTGATTGATGGCCCTCGAGAGATGAAACATTACATATAAAAATCGATTATGCCATTCGATAGAGGACAAAAAGTTGCCATGAGAAAGTGTTCTTCTTTTTTCTATATCAGCTCAAACAAGGCTGAAATTAAACAAAAACGGATTTCCAAAATTTCGATTTTTTTCAAATATTTCGAAAACTAATCATGTTAGCCTCGATTTTTTAGAGGCATAATGTTGGTCCCCTGAATAAAAGCAACTTTGCCCCTATTTAAACTACTTCGTATCTCTTACCGTTTCCAAGATTCCTGTAGTGTATTTGTAACAGTATGTATACAGCTTGACCAAATTCCTATTATTAAAGTCTATTGTATTTGTCACTCCTGCTGCATACACTCTTCTTGATCTGCACATCCTACGAACAGGATGAGTTTGATCAAGCTATATTAGTAGTTGCGCAGTTCAGGGAAAGTTCGCGATGCTCGTTCACCTTCTTTCTAGTGGACTGTACGTCGGTGTATTCACACAAACTATATAAATATTCGCTGTGAGCTTCACTGGTATCGCCACCTAGCGGTTTTATAGCTACAACTTCTGTCGGAAATTTAAAGTGACATAGTACTGAAAGTGTTTATGCTAAATACAAATGATAGTTAATACTTTTTATTTCGTTGACGTAACAAAGAAGTTATTAGATCGTAATTTATGAATAATATCAGTAAGTAAACAATTTTATTCATTATAATTATTATTTTTAAGATTTTGCATTTCATTTTGTGATTATGTTGACTGCGAATTTTAGAATAGGAGAATTTACCCTCCAAAATTGAATTATACTTGCAATAAATAAACAAATGATTAAAAGTATGGTCTAAATAGCAATATTTTTTATTTATTTATTTATTTTTCTAGTTTTGGATAAATGAGTATTTTAATCAAACAGTGATCAAATGACTACTACAAATTACATGACTTTTTTTAGGTAACCATCCTGGCCCATGACTAAATGCTCTACCTACAACAACATAAAATTTTAATTATTATTTAGATAGATTTTAAACATTAACTTTAATCCACAGGTCACAACTTACATTTTCAATCAATGTCAATTTTAAGATGCAGTGAAAGTTGTAACCAGTGATCTGGTGGGAACTACTACTACTCCAGTTCCATCCAACATCGAATTACACCTCCAATATCAAGCAAAAAGCTAAGATCAATTGGTATCAGGACCCACAAACGTGAAACGGTTTCGAAATTATTAATGCCAAATATGTACTTCTTTTGAAATATAAACAAAAACATAATTATAAGTTAGCTACGTTTGATAATATCTTAGGTATACTTTTTCTTCATTTATTATGCCGATATGGTGTTTCTACCAAAATTTAACAAAACTTCACGAAAATATAAACGGTCAAGCGATCTTGCAAATTTATTTCTTGAATAGTTCTAAGATTTAATTTTGATGTTTGTACGCCGTCCACCCTGTATGTCTAGCTTACAATTATCAACGCTAAACTTAGAGACGTTGAGGCTCTTGCCAACTCCTACGCATTACTGCGTTTAACGGCATATTATTTTACTTGTCTGCGTTTGCAATTTCCAGTGCAGCATTTAGCCTTTTTACTTGTTTTACCATGTCGACATGAGTAATGGAGTCATTGTCAGTGATTACAATTCATATTCGTGTTCCGTACAGTTTACTCCAATTATTTCAAACGCAAGAAAATGAGAATGGAATTTATTCGAGGGATATTTCACTGGCCTATGCAGCTGTGAAATTGTAACAATTTGAAACTTTACTTGAATAGTTTTACTAATTTTAGCTATTACAACTTCTTCAAAAGAATGGTAAAACAGAGCATTGCCTCAAGGATCAGTTAAGGAATACTGTTCAATAAACTTTTTTCTAGGTTAATAAAAATATGAGATGTGCAGCCTTTCTTTAAAAGATAAAGATACATGGTCAAGTACGTCGACAAATTTTAAGGGGTGGTTCTTTAAGTAATTTAAAACCAAAAAGGCTTATAAACATGGGACCACAAACCAATATTTTATGAGATATACGGCATAGAAGTTTTAAAAAAATCATCTTTTCTAAAAATATCTCTGTACTTTTGATGCAGAATGATTTAACTAAGGGTAAAAGCTTATTTAATTAAAGGTAAAAATTCACTTAAATCGAATATAAATACGTGTGCCATGCGAGAATATCGAGAGACACGCTCACTGAAATCCCAAGAAATTCGACGCCACTGGATATTTTTGAAAATCATTCTGTACATGTATCATTTTGCGATGTATAAAAAAAGTATTTTATTCGAAAGTTTGTTACTTTTTTAATTTTCATTAACCAAATACTCCACAAAATGTAACATAGCTCATGGAATTTTTTTTTGTTAGAATAGCAATTTTAAATACAATCACAAGTTCGAAAAAAGGTGTGAAATTTTGAATTTTGTTGTTTGTATTGGACTATTGGATAATTAGAAAGAAGTTCTATGGACACTTGTTTGGTAACGTTAATAAAAATTAAAAAGTTTTAAATTGAAAATGATTTATTTTTAGATTAAGATGAAAAATCTTTTTCTTTCGAAACAGCATACGAAGTTAGTAGTACCTAGTAACAATATTCTTAAAATATTCAGTAGCGTCGAATTTTTAGTTTTAAGTGAAAATTAGCCAAAAATCGATTCTTCAATGGATTAGATTGACTTATTGATTCCTTGAAAGGATTGTTTTGGTCTAACATTTTTGTTCAAAATAAAATTACCTAAAAGATTCTGAAGCTTGTGTTTCGTACATAGACACCCTGTTTATACACTTGAAACTTTTCGGTGTTTCTAAAATAATATTTTATCCATTTTTCCTAACAATTTGTTTCTGGCAAATCTGCAATAATTTTTATATAATTTTCTGTTTCAGAAGCATTTGTATCTCAATTCTCCTTTATGGCAGTTGCAGATTGGATTTTGAGGCTCAAATTATTCTGTGAACATATGGACGCATATTTTGGCTAACTATCAGCAGGTTAGTGCATCAAAAATATTCTTATAAGCCGTTTTAACTTGATCGTGTAATTAAATAAAACGCTCAGCAAAATGTATTCGAAACAAAATATTCAGTAGGATTTTAATAAATATGCAGAGAACTATTTCATACCTCGACAAGATATTTATTTTGACAAGAATACTTAAAAAACAGACTAGTTGTAGATTGAATTTAAAATATTTCAGTTCTTTCGCTTCTCACTACAGGAACCTCGGAAACGGTAAGAGATACGGACTAGCTTAAATGAGGGCAAAGTTGCATAATCAGGGGACCAACATTATACCTCTAAAAATCAAGGGTAACATGATTAATTTTCGAAATATTTGAAAAAAAAATCGAAATTTTGGAAATCTGTTTTTATTCTTTGAGGTGATATCGAAAAAAGAACACTTTCTCATGACAACTTTTTGCCCTCTATCGAATGGTATAATCTATTTTAATATTTAACGTTTCGACTCTCCCGAACCATCATCAACTTCAATTTTTTAAATACGATCCTGGAAATTTGATTACATTTTTTTCAAGCCTTCATGACCCCCAATACTGTACTGCCTCAGCCCGAACCAGATTCAGACGTTTTGTCTCGAAAAATTCATCTCCAATATATTCGTTCCAAATTTATCTAAATTTTTTATTTATATTTCTATGTTTATTGAATTATCGTACACTCTAAGTGTCGTTAGACCCTGTGAAGTGCTCAAAATTCAAACAAATTTAGATCTAATTTTTTTCAGGATATTCATACAAATACACCTGATATGCTCTTTCACAGTTGCGGTTAGAGGTAGGTATAATAAATTCCAATCATATTACGCTTAACTTCATTTTCAACATTTGTCAAAACTGAAACTTTTTGAACATTTACTGTATTTTTTAAATTATAATATCCATTTGCAGATTTGGTTGTTCAAATACATTTTTAAGAATTAATTTGCCGTAATAAAATTAAAATTGTAATAATGTTTTAATTTTGACTCAACAACTTATCGAGTTATATGTGACTAAGTGATGCTAATAGTTAAAATAACTAGGTGAAGTTCACAGGGTCTAACGACACTTGTACGATAATTCAATAAATAAAGTAATCTAAATAAATAAAAATAGATTTAGATTTAGAATACATTGAAGATGAATTTTTCGAGACAAAATGTCTGAATCTGGGCAGTCATTGGGGGTCATGAAGGCTTGCAAAAAATGTAATAAAATTTTCAGGGTCATATTTAAAAAAATGAAGTTGATGGTAGTCCTGGAGAGACGAAACGTTACATATAAATATTGATTATGCCATTCGATAGAGCTCAAGAAATTGCCATGAGAAAGTGTTCTTCTTTTTTCAATATCGCCTCAAACAAGGTTAAAATAAAACAAAAACAAATTTCCAAAATTTCATTTTTCTTCAAATATTTCGAAAACTAATCATGTTAGCCTTGATTTTTTAGAGGCATAATGTCGATCCTCTGATCACGCAACTTTGCCCTCATTCTTCGTATCTCTTACCGTTTCCAAGATCCCTGTAGTGAGAATTTGTAACAGCCTGTGTATGTAAACAATATGAATAATTCCAGACTATATCTTTTAGTAGTAAATGGTAAATTATCATAGAAATATGAAGAATTGCAGAGTGTGCGTTTTATAACTTATTCTCGCAAATTAAGTACAGATGTTACAGACTGTTATTAAAAAAAACTAAGGAAGAGATAAGAGGTTCAACTGTCAAAACAAAGTTATCTCATGACGGAATTATTTATGTTTTCGATTTTAATTGTTCACTAATTAAAACTTCTTGAATTTTTGTCGCATATTGATTCAAATACAAAAGCCTAAAAACCATAGGCATCGTTCCTTCTACCGCAAATTTCAAGTAATTTGCGCACATTCTCAGCTACACACTCTCCATATTTGTAATGAATTTTCACAGTGACCCAAAATGGCGCCCAATTCAAATCTTGCATTACTTTTGGAACACGTTGGAGGAAGAAAGATTTGTATCCGCACTGCATTTGATAGATGTTGTGTATTTTCATTTGTTTGTAATAAAAACCGTAGTAGATTAAATACTTTCATACTATCTCTATCGACGTATCAGCAACACTAAAATATAACACATACAGACAGCTCAAACACAAAGATACCTGTGTTCAAATTTAAGTTTTATGCATTGAATAAATTATCGACGTCTAATAAAACGTTCCGTCTGTTATTACTAATTTATTAACAATAAAATAAATATACAATCAATTTCGCCGCTGTAAAGTTTTCACACTGATGACTTCATTTGTTGGAAGCGAATGCATAAAAAACTACTAAATGTCTCCGAGGAGCATTACGGCCGCAACAATAAAACCCCTGACAGTTTCTATATATTTTAATGAAAAATACTACACGTTGAAGGGAACACAAAGCGCAGTAAAAGATAATAATTTAGATAAGGACGCAGAAGTATGCGCGGTGTGTGTCGTTATGGCCGAGTAAAATATTATAATTGGCGAGAGGGCAATCAAGCTGTCCGCCGTTTTGAGGCATTTCAATGGAATTTCGGCCCAGCTGCCGGCGCGAGTTCGAGCAGATGATCGTTTTACCAGCGGGGGCGGCCATCAAGACGTCGTCATTTCGTCAGTCGCAACAGGTTTGTCAACGTTTAGTCCTGCATTCCGTCGGAACGATTTGTGGCGACGGCTGCACGTATCATGCATGTTAAACTAGATATCGTTCAAAAGCTGTGTTATAATAATATGTATTATAATGCTTTATTTATAAAAAATTACAATCGACTCTTTTAATGTGACGTCACATATTTCGGCAACCCGCAAAAAATACAGACCGAATCTGACCCTTGTGTACTCTATACATAGATACTATGAAAATGTATATTATTATTATTATTATATTTATTTTTAATTTTGTATTTTTGTAATTTGTGTGTATAATTTAATGTAATGTGTAATGATTAAATATTCGTTTGGGCGCCTTTTGTTGTGTAGATTGTTATTTGTGTGTGTTGAAATCAAATTTTTCATTGGATGCAGGTTCTCATAATAAAATTTAGTAATTACAATGACAAATTCGAACGAATTGTACTTTCTTATCTTGGTTTTGCTAATCTCTCATCCAGCAGCTTTACCTTGCATGAATAATGTTAACAGTGTACATTTTATTACAGTGTAGATAGGAATGTTTAGTTATCAATGCTACACTGTCCTTCAAAAAACACTTATTCAAAATACCAGCATGAGTTCTTATCTCAGAGAAGCGGTTCAATATTATTTAAATTTACTATCACTGATTTGAGTAAGAAGCACTGAATGAAAACAAAATTTTAACGATTTTCACAATATGACATTTATTAATTTTTCATTTTTGAATTCCGAACAATATTTTAAGAAACACAGAAACTAGATTTGTTATGGACTTTTACATAACTTAATAACTGATAAATTTCTTAACTCTACCTAACATGATTTGGAAAATGTTTGGTTAATCAATTAGTACTGTTTTAAAAGTTTTACGAAACAAATTAACTTATATTAAGAACATAGAAACTAAACTAATACTTAAACTATGAAATGTTCAAAAATATCATTTTTAATTTTTATCCACTGACATTGTCTATGGTTTGAAATGAAGTTTTCAATTTCACAAAATGTTTTTTACTTCGAATTCGCAACACTTTAATTTATGTTTTGGAGAATATGCTTAGGCAACTGGACTTACGTTTTCGATAATCTCTGCATTGGAATGTTCAATCGTCACTCTAACCTCACTTTTAGTCGTGGTTTCACAGCTGTACTCGTATCTTGAAAAAGGTTTCTGTTTGTGAGTTGGTTGTTCCTTCGTCTTTTACGATGTTATTCGGGAGCTACGGGATAACATGCACCCCTCACCAGTGTCTCGGTCCAACTTCCTTCCCTTCTAGCTTGTTGACTTCCCAACGATGTTGTTTTTCGTTACAAGGTAAATTTTCTGATTTGTCCTTTTGTTATTGGTCACTTATATACATGATATTGTTTTCTAACTGCACACTTTCTCCAACATATTGCGATGTAATTTTATTTTAATTAAATTACGGCGTAATTTGTATTTTGTAACTGCGTAGTAAATTTTATACATCTTAAACTAATTTACAAGAAATTTTTATATTCATGCATGACAATTTTTATAATAAACTTCTAGACTATGTGTTTTCTGACACTATAATATTTGAATTTTCTTTTGTACTAAATTATTTAACGTTTATTTACTTGGAAAATTGTTAAATTGGCCCTTCTTGTGGCATTTTTCATTTACTTTCATGCTTCCACTTCGATCCTAAACTTTATTTTCTTGACATGCTTCTCGTTTAAAATGTATTAGTTAAATTTTGAATGATAATATTTTAATTTTTATATTAAATAACTATGAAATGAGATTTTTATTTTACTTTAAAAGTAATTTAAGTCTTTTTTACAGTCTACATTATAATTTCATGAATTTTTCTTTACTATTACTCGGTGTCATGTTCTGAAACACAGTGTGTTCATTTCAATATATAATGTGCTTAAAACTTACAAAAACGATATAAAATAATATTCCTGAATTTAAATAAAGTAAAAATGTAACATTAGCCGTGTTATTTCTAATGCTCATGCTCGGAAAGAATAACCTCATACGCAGGTGAGACCTTGTTGATATGTTATCGTTGTCATCATTAGCAGATTTTCTCTTGCTTTGGTTAATCTTGGCATTTTCTAGTTCTAAGTATTTTTATCGTTTTTGTTGGTGTTGTACTGTGTCAGTGTGTTTAGTGGATAAGATAGTAGATGGATTCGATAAGGGAATGAGTACGATGACTACTATGTGTGACCTCACTTTTTGCATTCGATTGTGTTAATGTTAATATCTTTGCTAAACAAATTAGAATATTGCGCTTTCAGAGGTAATATACTAAGTTTGCTATCATCGTACTTATCCCACAGACAACAATATGTTAGCATGAATGATGAGTCAGGTCTACTCACCATAAATAACGAAATCCCTCAAGGCTCTGTTTTAGGTCCTATTTTGTTTCTGGTTTATATTAACGATTTGCCTTTTTCCATTGGTGAAAATTCATGTATTTTGTTTGCTGATGATACGACTCTGGTTAGCCCATGTCCAAAATTGAGTAATGACTGTGTACTGACTGCTAAAAATTGGTTTTCATCAAATCTATTAAAATTAAACAATACCAAGACACAGAATTTGTTATTTACTTCTGATAAACGAGTACAAAAAGCTAGTGCCAAATTACTTGAAATTTATTTTGATACTAATTTAAGTTAGTCAACACAATACGCAGGTTGTCGTCTCAAATTTTTTGTATGAGGTTGCTTCAACATTCTCTCTTATAGGGTACTTTGAGAACAGTGTATTTTGCTATAATTAATTCATAGCCACTTAACTTATGGGATCACATTATGGGGTAATTCTAATTCATTAATAGGATTTTTTTTTGCAAAAATCAGCGGTACGAATTCTTGCGGGTGTACCCTATGAGACCCCTTGTCAACCTTATTTAGGCAATATCCTATCATGCCGCTGCTTTGTATATATTTTTTTGAAACTCTATTGCAAATACACCGTAATTCGAGTAGAAGCAAGTTTCTTAAACATTTTGATATTCACTCGCATAATACCAAGAATGCTAATGATTTTGTTACGGACTTTTTCAGAATTTATATCACTCAAAATAATAAATTGAATATTTCGTTATATACTGCCATTGCACGTCATTTTAGGGGTTTTTAAGGTGGATAAATTAAGTTTTAACGAGTTCCATAAATTGTGTATAAACTTTTTATTGAATAACAGTTTTTATAGTGTTAGAGACTTTTTAGAAATTAATGCTGACTAAAAATGTATTTGTACGTAGAAATGGTCAATAAATACTTACTTACTTACTATCGAGTGTTTTTTTTTCTTAAGTGGTTTATTATAGACGTACTCCTAATCACAACCAAACTTTTCTTGAAAGATATTCTGTTGTGAGGCTACTTCGCGTACATGAAATTATCTTTAACTCGCATGCTCAGTAACATTGATATAATTTTAATTTATTAATTACTATAAAAGTCTAATTTGTTCCTATAAATTTAAATATATAAATTCTATAATTCTATTAGTTTGTCACTTGGGGTTTGAAACTTCTTAAATATTTCTAATATTGCCAGAATATCGCGATATTTAAGGTCATGACAAAGAAGCAATTTTTTGGCATTTATCTCCAAAGTACATAAGGTCGAAAATCGATCTAGTAAAATTATTGGGAAATTCGTCATGACAATATGCACTATTATTTAGCGTATGTGGTCTATTGCGATACCATACTTTGCGACATATCACACATAGACCAAATTGTAATACAACTATTATGTAAATCTATTCAATGAATGAAAAATAATTTTAATTACAAATCATACAGAGTGATAAAAAAATAATTGTCCAGTTGGGGAACGCTGTCTGTCACTAAAACTATTAATTTTAATTCCCATTTTCTAAAACTGATTTTTGACAGCGTTTTACGTTTTGTATTGTGGTGTTCGGTATTTCTCATTTTTATCTTTTTCATCATTTTTTTATCTTTTTAAGAACATTATATTTCGATACTAACAGTTTCAGTTACTGATTGGTTGATATTTCACAGGACCACAAAAAAAGTTGCCTGCTCCTTAAAGCAAACTACTTTAAACTCAGATATTTTCGGTCACTGAATCTGAATCTGACCCCTGCTCTGACCCTACATGTAACTTTCTGTAAAACGTTAATTTTTTCCAGGGTACTTCATCCATCAAAAACCAAACCACTCGAATACAAATAGGTACATACTAGGTATTATTTCGTTGGACCTTCATACACACTCCATAACCTTGAAATACCTCCACAACAATTTAATCCAATACATAACACCATAAGCCAAAGAGTAACAGAACGGTTTCGTATCTAATGATGGGTTCTAAAATCTGGAAGCTCCTTATTACCCTTTATTAGGAACAATCATAACTGCATGAACTTAATAACTCTATAACTCTACGAATTTGGGCGGAATGAACAGAGAGATGGAGTTCAAATGACCACCATATTTATGGTTGACTAGCCTTAGAACCATGCCCCAAGTAACCTTATAAACCGAAGAACCCTAGACCCACAACCCTGTGAGACGGGTAATGCAGGGAACAGGAGGAATGAATCCAAATCTGTGCACTGCATTCTTAGTCTCATAGGTTTATGGGGCTATGGGGTTCTTGCGTTTATGAGGGTTTGGTGGCACTTTTGTTGTTGCCACTAGTAGACACATATCAGACAACAATTTACATACAGCCCTATTGAATTTTATGATGTCTGTTATTGTCTGTTATTGGACTCCAGTCCAATTAATGTTTAAAGGTGAACAAATTGTTAGTAGACATTTTATTGCACTTTATGATGGGGAAGGGTATGTAGAGTGATAATATTAAAAAAGTAATTCGAAAGAAGTGACGCTAAGTTGGCAAATTGCAAATAAGTGCCCACGAAAATCTAGATGACTTATCGGAAAATTAGTCAATTACAATTTAAGTTATTTAGAGTCATTTTCCACCAATTTGTTAACTGTAAAATAATGGTCGAACGCGGAAAAATCAGTTTTCAAAAATTGCGCAATATTATTGCAAAAAGCGACGGATGTTGATGAAATTCATGGTCAATGCAAAGATAAACATGTGTACCAAAGGCCAATTCAATTGACCGTGAAATGATTGCTCCAGCTATTTGTTAATTAATTTCGTTTGTTTAATTACTAAACGTCAATTTTAGAAGTTAATATCATAGATATAGGTTCAATTGAGTACCCTAGTATCAAAACCCCTTAAATCCGTTTTTGATGAAAAATGAGATATACGCTTCAAAATATTTCTACCAAAATTCCTTATTGATGTGTTTATTCGAATGATTACGAAAGTCAACTAATATAATAATAGGTGACAACATTACATCGCTGCCATCGACAGAAGCAGCAGCACGACAACATTCGTTCCAAACCTACCACCAGGTTCAGCAGTGGCATGGAGTTGGAAAAAATGCATAGCGGTGGGGATGGTGAAAAAGCAAGAATGGGCTAATTCCTGTCACCACACTCGAGCCTCCAGGTCCAGCAAACTTGCTAAAACTAATTTCTTGCAAATGTAAAAAAGGATATCGGGGAGCCCGTGGATGCAGAAAGGCTGAACTAAAGTGCTCCGTTATCTGTGCGAATTGCAATGGTAGGTACCTTCGACAATAGGATGTTGATCTGCAAGACAGTGATGAAGAGGAAGGTACGGAGACAGTTCTTCAGCAAACCTTTGACGAAATCAAGGAAGGTGATGAAATCGGAGAAGAGAACCCTATCGCGGATAACTTAGAAGAACTTCCCATAGGTTTTGCTCAGTTCTGAAGGCGAAGAACTCGCAAAACCTGGTCCATCAGGGATAGCGAAGCGAAGGGGAATGCACTAAATTTAGTCAACAGTGCATCACATGTGGATTAGGCCTACTGGGCATATCACTAGCCAGGAAAGCCAGGAACTCTACCTCGTGGTGGTGTGGAAATGATTTTGTTGGCCAATACGAGAGTTGGAGTAGACTTTGCGGCACTCGTACGCCGAAACTATTCATTTCACAGAAAAAAGGTCGATACATAAATTATAGGAAATGTAGTTTAATTTATTACATAACTATTTTCACCGTAAAGTGAGTCGGAAAGGAAATATCGTTGAAAAACTGTTTTGTAGCTCCATGTTTCCAATATGGCGGCTACTTCCGGAAAAAAAGGGTGGCAAACTAAAAATTCGGAAAGAGCACGTCAAAATCTATAAATATACCAATTTTCAAAACCCCCTAAAACTTCACAGGCAAAACTTCCAACTGATTGGACTACAACCTTTTGCGTGTGTTGAGGTAAAAGGAATAATGACTGCAATTTATCTGCGCAAAGGCTGCCGGAACCACAGATAGGGGAACCACCTCAGCTACTGGAAATTATTATTTTAAAACAGACTATACTTATAAAAAAAACTTGCAAACTCTTTTTGCAGAATATATAAATTTTCACTATACTTTCGAGTTTTCATACCAAAGCACCCTAGCCGCTCAATAGTCGTTTCACACCGCCTGAGACCGCAACTGTATTCCCAAGAAGCTAAAAGGTGTAAAAACCACTATCACGGGAGAGGAAGAAGGGCCCAAAGACAAAAAAAATTTACTCCAGTTTCGAATTCCACCAAGCGCGGCACCAAGGTGTCTATTTCACGGAGCCTACGAAAAGGGTGTTCGACAGTCCACCCACCAAGATATTGGTGGGACCACGAAATCAGCTCCAGAGTTTTATAGCACTTTTTATATATTCAATCTTCATGATATTGTAATACTATAAGAACAGTTCTAATATAATAGGTAAGTAAAAAAGTATTACTTACATTTTTTACGGAATATTCAAATACTTGTTTTGAAATTATCATTAAAACATTCAGAAAAAATTTACAATTTTATATTTGTACCAACACTAAAATGTTTTTTATTTTGTTCTAAATCTCTCGGATATGTTTTCTGTTAAAATCTTGCATAATTCTCTGTTTCAGAATATGAGTTTTGGCAATTTTTGTAAAAGGTTTTACTTGTGGAAAACGGATTTGATATGTCAGTTGTTTTGTTGTATATAAAAAAAAGTGTTGGTAAAATATTCTTTTAGGTGGTCCTGAAATCGTCCGTTCCACATATTAGTTATGTTTAATACGCTCCATAATAAAATATGCAATAAAATTTCAAACCATCGGAAATTAATGTCTGCGGTGTCAGTTACACGATACAAAAAGCTACAAAGAAAAATCATTGAATCAGGTAGGAGAAGACACAATAATAAATTCGTATGACTATAAAATTTCCAAGTTGCATACTATTACTCGCTTAATTTATATAAATGGAATTATTATTATCATGCTCCTCCCACAACGGCGGCTGGTCTTTGAATGAGGAGTTCCTAATATTAATAAATTTTCTTAAAAGAAACATAAATGTCACCGGTTTTGTTTATTTTCCCATCTTATGCATTTAAATGCATATTTAATTTTTAATTGCATTATTTTCTTACCAACGCTTGTCTGTAACATTTCTTTCATTCATGTATGCATTTCTGCATATTTGTGATATTAACTTTTCTTTCGTGTTTATGAATATATCGAAGGTATTTACGGTCTTAATAAACTTCGGCATTCCGTACAGTTATATCGATGGAAGGCACCTGAAAGCATTAAATAAAAAACTATAATTTTATTGTTTTTGAAAGTACTGAAATTTACACGCAGTATTTTTTATTTACTTTAAGTATTTCCTGAGGGATATAAGATATACATTTTGGAAATTCTTGGTAAAAACATCATTCGAGTAAAATGGGTAAAAGAAAATCATAACAATGGAGTACCGTAATATTTTGGGCCACCCTGCATAAAAAATCAACAAGAATAAAAAAGAACTCATCTCTGATGATTTTCTAAATTTCGGAAAGTAAGTCCTCGACTTCTAGGCTAATCAGTGCGTTTAAAAAAAGAAGGGTAGAGATGTTCTTGTTATATTATTGGATAGGTACCCATCTTCACAAATCATATGTAAACCATAATAATACAATTTTCTACTCGAATATGTTTATATTTTAAGTGGGTGTGTCCTGGCCATCGAAACGACAATCACCTTATATAGTCCAATTAACTAAGCCTTTAAATCGAAATTTTGTCAACTTGGCTGAATTTTTGATATGAGTTAGTTTAAGGTATATTATAACAATAAGTGAGAGTAATTTTTTGTTCAACCCCCGGCCAAGGGTGGAAAAAGATAAAACAAAGGGCTTTTTCAAGATAACTCAAAAAGGGTAAGAGCTAGAAAAAAAAGTTTTTCATGAAAGTTGTAAAGCAGACAATTCTACATAAAAATGGTCTCTTAGCTTTTTCTTGTACTATTAAAATTAACAGAGTTAGGGAGGCTAGAAGTTAAGGGAAGATTTCAGAAATTTAATTTTGTTAAATCATTAAAATTAACGATTAAAAATTTGATTTTTTGTTATAACTTTCTTATTAAAAATTAAAAAATATATCTATTTCTCTGAAAAGAAAAGTTACATATTTTAGAGCAGATTGAAAAAAAAAATTACAAAATTCAATCATTTTTCTGTTTGTTATGATTTTTTTTAAATTTCTGAAATCTTCCCTTAACTTCTAGCCTCCCTAACTCTGTTAATTGTAATAGTACAAGAAAAAGTTAAGAGGCCATTTTTATGTAGAATTGTCTGCTTTACAACTTTCATGAAAAACTTTTTTTTCTAGCTCTTACCCTTTTTGAGTTATCTTGAAAAAGCCCTTTGTTTTATCTTTTTCCACCCTTGGCCGGGGGTTGAACAAAAAATTACTCTCACTTATTGTTATAATATACCTTAAACTAACTCATATCAAAAATTCAGCCAAGTTGGCAAAATTTCGATTTAAAGGCTTAGTTAATTGGACTAATAAATATGTTTATGTAAGCGGATCAGAAGTAGATCAAGTATGTAAACATATTGCATGGATAGAAATAATTCAAGTTCAAGTGTAAGTATAATTTATATGGATTATTTACTTCCAGTTAGAAAAAATAAACTATATATTAAAAGTGCAATATTTTGTTAAATAAGACCAATATGGACATTTTGTAATATTAATATCAAGGTGCACTATCTTGAAGAGTAGTGTTGTTTCAATAATAATAGAAAAAAAATTAGGTATGTAGCTTTTTAATGAAGCAAAAAAATATAACTATTTATTGTTTACCCATCAAGTATGTGAATAGATTTTTTTGGGCACCTTGTATACATTCTTAATATCGAAGCATTTGATTCTTGAATTTAAAAACATTTAGGGAAAAATGATGGTTTCTTTCCAATGCTCAGTTTTTCCTCTGACCAAAATTAAACTACTGCAAGTTATCTGTAAGAGCAAAATATGGTGTTCCCTTCGATGTTTGTCAATATTTCCTTTAGGTCAATCCATGATCATGTGAAACGTATGTAAACAAAAAAACTAGTGTTAAAAAATGTAGCAAAAAAATAAAAACACCAAAAGGTCCCTTGTTATTAGAACAAAGCCTCACTATTTTATTTTGAAAAGGATTTGTGTAACAATCTCGATCGCGGAAATCTGTGCGGTTATAGAAATATTTCTACAATTATCTACGCAATTTATTTTAACCGTTACGTTATACACCTACTACAGAAGATCATACGTTTTGCATTTGAACACAGTCTATTTTGAGATTGTCAAAATCTGAACGCTTATTACGACAATTACAATTATACTTTGTCACTTGTCACATTTGTATGTAATTTTTCTTCAAAGCTGTATATCATAAAATACCTCCGAATTTATAAATATACAATGGTATATTATTGGAAACTAACATGTCCAGCTGAGGCATTGTTAGTATTTATAGTCAAAAGCTAACAATTACAGCAAACTTAGCAGTTTATAGAGAAGAAAGATTTAAAATTTTCACTGTTAGCCCCTGTTTTTGTTGATTTTTGTTCGTCTTTATGCGTTGCCTTGAAAATGACCAGGTGTCATAATAAACTTATTGTTATTCGATAAGGTCCATTTAAATGCTTAAAATCGCGTGTCTTTGTCTTTGCCTCTCTTGAGGTAAGATAGCCCTTTATCTTTAGTCACGGAAATATTTTAAAACCATATTGCTACCAATTGTATGGTCACAGTGTAGAGAGTGTGAGAAAATCGCCTATGTTTCGAATCCAGAAAATGCCTCTAGATCTCAAACAGTACCAAAATCTGTCTGTCTGTCGCCACAACTGCGTAGAGAGTATTAGAACAGAAATTTTTACTTAAGTTGCGAACTACCAAATATGTTCCAATGGCCGCAGACAGCTTCAAATATATGCAGTCAGAACAGATAACGTCCAGAGCGACCACCGAAAACTGTGGTCAGTTTCGAATGATTTTTTCTGAGAAACGTCAGGATTGCTGTTAAATTATAACTGGGACACGAGATCAAACTGTCCTACATAAATCTAAGATTTCGGTCAGATCCTATGATGGATCTCAACGACCCCAAAGATTGACCAAATAAAAAGGCCAAGTGTCAGAAACCATACCGAAGATCCACTTCAGAACTTGGCGGAGCCGTCCCGATGCGAGTTCGAATGTCGACTCTGGTTTTCTTTGGACAAGTAAATTGGACAACATTCGTGGCTAGTATGAAGTACGATCTCAAGCATTCACTAGCATTGCATTGTATACGTGTAACTTCATTTTCAAAAGCCATACATATGTTCTAATCGAATATTTATAATAACTTTTTAGTCAATAAAAAATGTGTTTTCATTGAAGTAAAAGAACAGGGATAATAAAATTTATATTTTTTAAATACAAAGGTACTTTTTAGTCCAAAATAAATTGCTCTTTAGCTAAACCCAAAAACATTGAAGTAGATGAAAAGTGTAATTCGGTGATACTAACAGTTATACAGAGTGTTTCAGGATTAAGTCGACAAACTTTAAGGAGATATTCCTCATAAAAAAAATAAGAAAAAAAATCAAGTATAATTTTTTTTCCAGAGACGCTTCATTTTCGAAATATAGGGCATTAAAGATTTTTTTAAAAATTCGAACTTTTTAAATAACTTCTAAATGAAGAAGGGTATTTAAGCCAAATTTGGCATGACACATCTTATAAGATACCATTTTTCCATAGAAGTAGAAGTCCCGCAAGCAACCAGTGGCGGAGTTATGGGGACTCAGACTCATTAAATTATAAAAAAAATTAATACGGCCCTACTGAAAATAAAAAATGATGTTGTTTTTAGATAGAACAGTTTGTTATTGACAAAAAGTGTATATTCACTTTTTTCCTAACTCTTTCCATTTCATGGCAAAATTGATTTTCCGGAAGGGTGCTTCTGGATTCTGTCGATAAACTTTAAAATGAACCTCAACAAAAATTTTCGAGTAGGCTGCTGTCAAGCAATGTTAATTTGACGTTTTAAATGTTATTTTGCGAATTGTTGCATAATTACCCATTAGATAATGTGTTCAAACTAATAATAAAAATAAGTTTAATAATGCCGTTCATATTTTGGAACAATGAATATGCTGATATGATCTTTATATATGGTTTTTGTGATGGAAATGCCACGGCGGCTCGCCGTGAATATGCAGTAAGATTTCCTCATCGCAGACTACCCGCAAAGTAAACATTTTCAACGACATTCAGTTGTCTCAGACAAACTGGGTCTTTCGGTATTCCAACTTATGCTGATGGATATTTTGCCTCTCTTCAGGCCGAAGTAAGATCGAATACTATTTTAAACCATTTCGATGAAAATCCATCCACGAGTGTCAGAAGATCTAGCTATCTATGAGCTAGGTATTTCGTCAAGTTTCATTTGGAGGACTCTTCGGGCTGATGGACGCCATGCGTACCATATCCAGCGTGTGCAACATTTACTGCCTCAGGACACAATGCAGGCGCGTGTTTTGTAACTGGATGTTAAACCAAGCTGCAAGCTGCAAGCAACCAAGCAATGATGATCAGTTTACGCAAAAAGTAATGTGGACAGACGAGGCAACATTTACTCGAAGGGGAATTTTAAAGCAAAGGAACAACCATATTTGGTCTTACGAGAATCCACGGGCGGTAAGGGAACATAGTTTTCAGCATGAATTCCAATGTAATGTATGGTTGGGTGTGTTGGACAACACTATAGTTGGTCCCTACTTCCTTCCGCATCGGTTAAATGCTGACATGTTTACCGAGTTCCTTGGAAAATAGTTTTCAAGATCTGTTAGAAGATGTTCCGCTTAATACTCGAATGAACAGTTGGTTTCAAATTCTTATTTGGTTAAATAAAAGAAGCTAATGTTAATTATTTCAAACTTGTAAATAATAGTAGGTATCTACTAAGCATCCGTTACTACTACTGATTATTTTTCTGTCCACAAGTAACAGCTACCGCTAATAACAGAAATGATTTATTAATTCGCGTCAGCAAAAAAAATTTAATTACGCGACCAACGTTAATGACGGCTTAGTTTATTGCTTTGCACACAAAAATTCTATTTGCCTTGCATACTAACTACCGATGATAACCATCTAATCTGGACATCTGGATTGTGTTCATCATTTTGAGAGCTCTTATCGACAGTTCGGATCTCGCAATGGAACCTTGGGCGAACTTGGGTGAAGAGGGAGCGGCAGGAGAACAATCAAGGCAGTACACCTTGCCGGCGCTGCCTTGAGTCGCCTTGCTGTCGTATGTTTCTTAATACGCGAACACTCCCCCGAGTGACAGGTTGACAGAATTAAGAAGGCTTTGAGGGCATGACAGAGACGCGAATCAGCCTTCGGAGAAAGCTTTCTTCGTAACGATCGGTTTTCAATACGGTCTCATTAAAAATTGGTGGAATATTGATGGAAAAAATATTACTTTGATGCGGTGAATTAGTAAGTAAATTTCACGCACCATTTTGAGTGTGATAAGTTGTAAATTACTACACGGCGTGCGGTAATACACAATTACCGCACGCCATAAATAAAATAATACAAAATAAACAAAATTAGTTTTTGTATTTAAGAAATTGAAAGAAAATAAACAATCTTAAAATATATCAATGTCTATGGTTACACATTTCTTTTATAGTCCAGTCAAAGTTACTGTTGGTGACATTTCCTTGATAACTCGGAAATAACTACAAAGGAATACTTTAAATGATGAGTACAATAACAGGCTAATTTGCTGACAAAGTATTTTATCAGGAAAAAAGTTATTAACAATTTAATCGCGAAAAATTTTTTTTTAAGAAGTTTCCTTAAAAAACTCAGCGGGACGACTTTGTACGAAAAAATGCTTAGGACATGATTTTGTTCGTAATAAAAATAGCTACAAAATGGCGGTGGTCCGATTATGAAATTTGCAATAACAAAGCCGTGAGATTGGAAAAACGGTATAAAACGTAATTTTTTTTAAAGTTGCTGTAAAAATGTCAATTATAAACAAAAAGTGATAAAACTTTCGAAAACTATAGTTCAATATATATACAATAATGACGCTAAAGCCGAAAATCAGGAGAGCAAACTTTTTGTTCTATAAGGTGTTATACATTCATCGGCATCTGAAACTCGAAACTTTGCCAAATTTGTTTGAAGTTTTGCTGACATTTGAAATTTGGTACACACATAGTGTAAATATGCAGAAACCAAAAGCAATTTGCAAAATTCAATTATCTTCATTTTTGCAGCTTTGGTAAAGTTTTATACGTCACCCTAGTATTATATGTCACAGTTTTTTTTAATTTTTGGAAAAATATATATGTATATTTATAAAATATTCCATCACGGTAGATTAACCAGCACAATTACCTACAATTAAAACAAAAAATTTAATTTTCATCGTTTAGATCCTAAGCTACTTAACATTTTGCGCCTGTTAGCCATACTCGTACATTATTCAACATATCAACATAAAACAAAAACGTACGTGTGGGGAAACCTTTACTTTTCATTTTCGAGCGCGAGCTCCGCTCTTTGGCGCTTGTATTCTATTAGAAATATGCAACAATAAATTTAAACAATTGTTTACTTAAAGTTAAAGGTTTACCCCACACGTACGTTTTTGTTTTATGTTGATATGAATAATGTACGAGTATGGCTATGGCTTCGAGTTTCAGATGCCGTTGAATGTATAACACCATATAGAACAAAAAGTTTTGCTTTCCTGATTTTCGGCTTTAGCGTCATTATTGTATAT
This sequence comes from Anoplophora glabripennis, assembly GCF_000390285.2. Lineage (NCBI taxonomy): Eukaryota > Metazoa > Arthropoda > Insecta > Coleoptera > Cerambycidae > Anoplophora > Anoplophora glabripennis. The sequence goes on from NW_019416284.1 coordinate 246,770, forward strand.
ATATTGAACTATAGTTTTCGAAAGTTTTTGTTTATAATTGACATTTTTACTGCAACTTATAAAAGCAAGCAAAAAATATGACGTTTTATACCGTTTTTTCAATCTCACGGCTTTGTTATTGAAAATTTCGTTATCGGACCACCGCCATTTTGTAGCTATTTTTATTACGAACAAAATCATGTCCTAAGCATTTTTTCGTACAAAGTCATCCCGCTGAGTTATTTAAAGAAAACTACTAAAAAAAAATTGTTCACAATTAAATTGTTAATAACTAACTTTTTTTCCTGATAAAATACTTTGTCAGCAAATTAACCTGTTATTGTACACATCATTTAAAGTATGCCTGTGTAGTTATTTCCGAGTTATCTAGGTTTGACACAGGCCGAACCTCTACCAACTGGACTATTAATTGAATTGTTATCGTCGACTTAATAAGGATCTCTATTTTAACGTATGGTATAGATTCGCTAAAGTATGTCTAAATCTATGCCGGAGACCAATATTTGTACATTGGCGGAGCCACCATGAAACAAGATCGAACGTCGACTCTGATATCTTTCAGGTCTATAAGCAAAGTTGGTAGGTATCTGATCAGTGTGTACCGCTTGGCACTTAGATTCGCCAAGGATTTTCTGTGGTCGTGGCGAAGATCCTCAGGACTAAAGACAAGCTTGAAAAGTAGCGGCTTGGGTACAGTGATACACACACAGCAGCAGCAGCAGCAGCCTAAGTGCAAAACAGTATTAATTTCTAACAATTAAAACATTTCAGTATAAAACGGATTAGTTAAAATATTTTATACCGAACCAGTACCATACAGAGGGTGTTTCCAATGTTATTAGGCTGAACAGATCAAAGTGTGCGCCAAATATTTTGGTAATCGGCTTATGTATAGTCTTTCCGATCCCAATTAAAAACCAAAGTACTAGGCAGCATGTACCAGGTTCGGTAGCAACGCAACAACTCACCATTGAAATATTTGAAAAACTTGTTCCCATATTTATTTAGCCATACCCATAGACAGGTCTGGTCGACCTAAACGTGGAGGTGGTAGATATGTATACGCCCAGTTGAAAAATGTGCGCGCAGGCAAACGGTGCACAAACACAGCCGCACTGGGCGACTGGGACATAAATTTGAGTTGTTGACAAATTGCCTAGCAAGTGCAGTGCAGCAATGCGAAATTTGGTGTGATTAAGGTAATTTTAATTTATTATAGGCACCTTCCTCTATTACGAAACGGAACAAAACGAAATACCGCCAGACAATATTGAATTAGTAGAACCGGTTGTTGATGAAAAAGATTTAGAACTTAAAAATAAAGATTTGCATGTTCAATGCCAGCATCTTATTTTAAATATTTACGATTGTTTAAAGAAGGAAGAAAATGAAAAATTAGATAATGAAATTATAAATAGAATTCACATATTAACTAAAATTTCAGTGTTCACAATTTTTCGTGTTATTAAATAAGGTGTTACAGATCATTACGTGAAGAGGAAGCGAAAACAAAAATTTTAAAATATCGATGACATGACGAGAGACGTAATTCGGCGGACAATTTATAATTTATACAAGGAGTTAACGAAATAAATTGGAGAGTATGTAAAACATGTCGAAATATGATGAAAACCTTAGTAGAGTTTTTGTGAGTGGCGGCCCCTAATGGAGATACATCCCCTTGAAGGGGTAACTCAGGAAACAGTTTTTATTTCATAACTTCAATACGGTTTAATAGTAAATCACGAAATTTTGGGGTTGTATTACTATTTATATGCTTAATAATCGGCGTGATATACAAATCAAAATTTGCTACAGGGGCGTAAGAAAATGCGGGACCATGGGGAAAATTTTACAATTTTTCTTTGTAAGCTATTTTTTCTACTTCCTGAACCGAAATTATGAAAATTTATCATATTTTGCATAAAAAGGTACTCTTGTTAGATTTTAATAGCATGAGTCGTTTTCTAGTAAAATCCATTTCAATAAATCATTACTTGCTCAAAAATTCCTGCTAAAAATAAATGTATCAAATTGTGCCATGAAAAATATGTTGTTGGCCACATGAACGTATAATAGAAATTTTCTACACATTATATACAAATTATTTATTATTTTTTACCTTCAGCAGACAATTTTGCTAGGCGTTTTTATACGTGTTCGACTTCGGAAAGACTATACTTGAGTACATTTTGTTGGTCTATGTCTATATCTAAAACAAAATTTCTTCCGAATCTTGTTCTGGATTGTAATTAGATACTAGGAAAGAGGAACATTATAAATTGTGAACTTTATTTCTCTTATATTATTATTACAGTTTCATTTTAGTATAAATAGGTGACCTTTAACATTAAAATCCTACTTTCAAAAGCATCATTGAAAAATACCGGCCAGGAGACTTAATTTTCGGTCTCTAAGTTTCTTCAGAAGAAGAGAACGGTTTGTCGTAACGTCGCGAAATCTAAACTGCCGACGTTGCGACAAATCCGGAAATCAAGTCACAAGAAAAAAAAGCGCTCTTTAACCGATTCTTATAACGCAAATGTTTATTCATTTTTATAAGAAGTTTTTTAATTTGGAGAATAATAAAATATTTAAAAATAACCATTGCAGTAACATTTCCTATACCGTAACAGGGCAATCAAGCTGAACACCGGCTACCTGGCGCTTCCCTAGTCACCTCGCCGTCGCGCCGCGCCGGCCGCGCGTCTCCTAATACGCGAACACTCCCCCGAGCCACCGACAACGAGCGGCAACAGGCGGCAGGTTGACAGACCTAACCGGGGCACATAAAGTGGTCGGCGCTGTCTCATAGCTTCTCCTCGGCTCGCACACACACTAGGGGGACATACAACTGTCACAGGCCCGGCCTGCTGACAGCCACACTATTCACCCGCGATTGTGCGCCGCGCGTGAACCGCAACAGTCCGCCAACCTTCGCGGAATTTATGAATATTTGTTATTCGTCGTCGCCGATTGCACTGCGGCGGCCGCCGACATCGCGAGCCATTTTTTTGGGCAACGCCGACGGGTTTGAGAGATTGGCGTTCTTCGGCGGCGTCAGTGGATCATAAATATTGTGCCATTTGTTGTAATCTAGTAAACAATTATACTGTCGGAAACGGACAAAACGAATACACTTAAAAGTTTCGATGGCTATGTCTCTTAACCTTTAAATCACGTTAAGTTCTATAACCTCTAGACTCTAGACCTTAATCATCTGTAACAAAATGGGCCTATCAATTTGGAGGGTTCTAAATTGTGAAGTCCATTCCCTTCAAAAGGGTCTGAATTCAACATTTAAAATTTTTGCGATTGTTTAAAAAATAAACACCTTAACTTGTGTTCTTTCCCGCCGCAAAAATAAGTCTAACAATTTTCTTTTGCATCTCCTTTAAAATTGGAATATTTTGAGATACGACGGTTTTGAAGGGGATGTGCGAAGAATAGAAATAAATCACGAGACACTTAAAAAATTTCTCGAGGCAAGATTTATTACGGCACTGTGAGTATCAAATATTTATAATTTTTTAATTTTATAAAATTTAAGTGTCTCGTGATTTATTTCTATTCTTCAGTTCATCAAATTCAATAAAAAAAATATTATTAGTTCGTTGATATTTATTTTTTAGAGGTCGCTCGAAAACATAGGTACACTACTTTGAAAATTAAAATAATTATGACTGACCTTTAGAAATTAAAATATCGATTTGAAATTTACAGAATCGAAATTTTTTTCAACCTAGAAAATGATAAAATAATGAGAAAAAGAATTAACAAAAAAAATTCAAGTTTTGACTATTTTGGAAATTTTTAAAAATCTTGAGCGACCTCTAAAAAAATTTTTTAAGAGCTGATTTTTTGAGGGGGCTCTTAAAACATGATAAACTAAAATATTTTCATAAGAGACGCGAAAAAATCGGTTTTTTTTTGGCCATCCTAGTATATATTAACCCTTGAAGTTAAGAGATGAACATTGGTATTTTGTAATAACCTTTTTTGTAGTTCATTAAATTTGTATAAATTTTGAGTAAAAGCCATGTTATTTGAAATTAAGTATTTAAATTAAAAATTTAATTACAATTTTCACTAGATTAACCAGATAACCGATACTTATCCAACTCCAAAGCACACCATACGCCATACTGCCATCCACTACGCCACGATCACGAGATAATCTAATGGGCCGATGGGAATAGACAAAGACAATGCATCTGGATATGAAAAACGGTGGAATCACTGACTAATGAGGACATTTACTCTGATTTAGGTACAAGTGCACCAAATACGAGTTTACGTGAAGAACTTACTTACTTAGGAGTACCTATATTTGAGTGAAAGTACTCAGTTTTAGTTTAAATATAATCACAAATAAGTAAAATGATCAAAATGCTCAATATTAAGTGAAAATGTATTCAATAAGTTCACTCAATAGATTCTCTCTTTTATTGCTTTCACTCACACCGATTTTTTACAGTGTAGTTTAAAGATATTTAGACAAAAATTTTTTTAAGCTACGGTTATCGAACAATCAAAAGCAAAAATATTTTCCAAAAATTTTTTTAGGACTGCCGATAGACTCACGGAATTTTTCTCAAACTCTATCAATACAGAGGTCAGTTAGCTTATTTATTCAGCTCCAACTTTTTGAAAGATCTCAGTGCGACTATTGGTTGCCAAGATAGCTATGGTTGAATAACCCTTTTGTCTTTAACTATCGATATCTTTACAAGAAGTTATTGCACAGTAAATCCAGGGGCAGTTTTGAAAACTTGAATAAATTTCCTACAAGGACTTTCATGGTTTTCGAAGAAAAAACAATTTTTTTTCATCCTTGAAAAAAGTACAAAAAAATACTTTTTACAATTTTTTACAGAATCTACCGCTAATTTACATATATTTATGAAAAGCCTAGTGTTGTAAATTGACAATTTGATGCATCAAATCGTTTTTTCACTTGGAACAGTCCAAGTGATCAAAGTTTTGGAAAGACGTTTATTGTTCCTAAACATTACGTAATCATTATCAAAATGAAAAAGAAGAATTTTTCTCGACTTCCCACAATTTTGCAATAAATGTTAGTTTAAATTTAAGAAAATAAAAATTCAAAAAATTTTGAAATATTTCACCGAAAAACGTGATGTACCACGGATAAGACATTAGAAACACACACATTTTTCGATGGGGTTCAGCTCACAGTAGTATGGTGGCAATTTGAGGGAGTTTTGAAAATAAAACAAATTATATAAAGACACTATTTAACAAATGTTTTTTATGCACGTTTGGTTATGCTAACGAAAAAGGAGTTCTGCATGTAAATCATTTTCTGGAAAGATCCTATTCATAGCCGTTATTGGATTGTCAATGAATTTAAATTGGAAGAATAAAAAAAGGGTGTAACAAAGAACACACTTTTGAAGGATGCACAACAATATAAAGATTATTTTTGTCCCTTTTTGAGATCGTACGCTCTGACACCCCTGTGCAACTGCCAGTCTATATGGAGAGATAGATTTTAGATCTTTTAGTTTTCCCAACAGGTCATAGCTTTACTCATTCGGATGATCATGTATTTGAAGGACATTCTGGAAGGACAAAGAATTATGAACTAAAAAATGTTTCGGACACATACCTCGTATTTATCATTCAACTGGTGAAAATCGATTAATTGATAGTGACATTTGTGGTCTAAGTGAATTTTTCAAATAAATTTTGTGTAGTGTTTTAGCTTTATAATGTTAACTTTTAGTACAAGTGAGAATATATCCAGTTTGAAATTGCCATTTTTTTAGTCGATACCAGTACAATAAAATAATATAAAGATATTTTACTTAAATAATTATATTATACCCATGTCCTCTTACATACCAAAGATTTTATCATTCTCTTAAAAAAAACACTTACTACGCCGCTGCGCTCGTTATCCAATAGGTATTATTAACGGTAAAGTTTGACAAGAAGGTATTGTTATGTAAAATAATGATTGTGGGCGAAATAGGTTACACTAGATGTCCTTGTAGAACCTGTGATAGCCTTTTCCCTACTACAGGTTTAAATGTCCATTGTTAATATAAAAAAAGTGATATAAAATGAACAAGCTTGTTTTTTACACTTAATAATTGCGTGGGTAACGATTGAATATCTTGCTAAGCGTTGCAAGATGTTAGAATTGTACAAAACTTAGTTTTGGACATACTCGTTTCAACCCAATGGAATAAATTCAATAATAAATAAATAAATGGGGGCGTGTTCGAAAAAACGCTTGGACACGTCGATTGATATTTTTAATTGCGCATTTTTTTCAACAAAAACTTTTTATACAGGGTGTGTCATGTAACAGTGGTGAATACCAACTTTCTTATTTTAAATACAATACCCTGTTTATTATTCCATTTTTGGATTCTTCAGAAAATTCTAGGCATATTTTATGTCTATTTTCAACTGTTTAGATATTATTCGATATTTTCAAATATTAAGTGTTTTTAGATTTATTACAGAAATTCGCTACAACACACTCAAAAACTAATAAATAATACTGTTTATTTATTGTTAACGTAAAAAGGCAAAAAAAAAACATTGTCAATATAGGAGATGTTCAAAATGCTCGCCGTGAATGTCTTGGCAACATCCTAATCTTAAATAGAAATTTCTTCTAACGTTACTCAACATCTCAGGCGTGATCGATCTAATCGCAAGCGTTATTCGTCTTCGTAAGTCGGCGAAGTCGAGGGGTTTAGTTTTTTATACAATACTTTTGACATATCCCTCATAAGAAAAAGTCTAATGGTGTCAGATCAGGGGATCGTGTTGGCCATTTCATCGATCCTCGCCTCCCTATCCACCGATTTGGAAATATTCGGGTGAGGTACTGCCGGACATTGATTTGTTAATGGGGCGATGCTCCATCTTGCTGAAACCTTATCACATTCGCTGGAACTTGTGGGTTTGCTGGATCAGGATATAAGTTTATCAAAGTTGGCACGATAATATTTTGACACAGTACTAAATAATTATCGTCATTCAAATTGCCATCAATGAAAAAGGGACCTATGACATGATCTCCAACAATTCCTGCCCAAACATTAACCTTTTCAGCGTATTGCGTATGTTCTTCTGTAATCCAGTGAGGATTTTCATTAGACCAATAGCTGTAATTTTGACGATTAGCATGATCGTGAAGATCAGAAAACAAAACATGTTCTAATTGGATCACTCTGTTATCTAATATTGCCATCATTTGTTCATAAAAATACGTCCTCCTATCAAAATCGTCTTCCATGAGCTCCTGAGTTGGTTTCATTTTATAGGGATGCATTTTATTCTCTTTTAATATTCGAATAATTCGATGAATGGTTAACACCGAACATTGGGACTGCTTTTCGACTAGAAGTATGTGGGTTTTCCTCAAACTCAAGCATAATATTCAATTTGGTATGATCACTTATTGCATTGACAGCTGCTTTTTTATATACTGCCTTACATGTCGCGAAACTGCTTTTCTATTTTACTAATTATTGTCCCTTGAGATATAGGCGGTAAATTTGGAAATCTTTCATGAAATAAGCGAACAACTTCCATTTGTGTCCGTGTGTTATCTCCATAACCAATCATCTGTAGAATTGTTATTTTGTGCATTTCTGTTAAATGAACCATTTTTCTGATATCCAGTTAACGAAATTCAAACGACTATAACACTGACAACTACTGTCATGCAGGCAGACAACACATTGCTAAGGCCAGCTGTTTTAAACAATTTCTGTAATCGAATAATTTTCTTTTTTTATAATGTTAATTTTTTGTAATAAATCTGAAAAAATTTAATATTTGCGAAACAATTGAAGATATGTATAGGACATTGTTCATGAAACATGTCTAGAATTTTCTGAAGAATCCAAAAATTTAATAATATACAGGGTGTTGCATTTAAAATAAGAAAGTAGGTATTGACCACTGTTGCATGATACAATCGACGTGTCCGAGCGTTTTTTTGAACACGCCCCCATTTATTTATTATTGAATTTGTTCCATTTGGCTGATACACACTGTATAAGTAAGCCAGTATTCATATGTCCGTTAAAACAACAGGACTGTCTGAAAAACTATAAGGTTTATATACATTTTCTACTTTTTTAAATCAATGTGTAGATATTCAAGATTTCACTTTAAATTTTCCACAAACCTTCTAACTCTTTAACTCTAAACCTTTTTCATGGTCTTTACTTCTAAATATCCAAATGTTTTCGTATCATATTCTGTTTTTTAACTCAAATTTCGCATTTTTCGGAGAAGTTTTTATTTCCTAAAATTTGAAACTGAGGTGAATATTTTATTTTGCAGTGTGGTGTCGGCGGCTGTTCTGCTGACGGCATTGGCCTCCGGCGGTGCCGACTGCTGCGACTTTGGTGTTTGCGGGCGGTTGGGAGCTTTGTACAGAACTTCTAAGGAAATTATCGAAACGGTCGAAAATGTTATTTTCCGCGTCGCATCTTCTATTTCCCGTGGATGGTAATGTCCCTTACGACATGTGTGACGGTATTGACCCTACGTAGAGTGGTTGAAGACAGTTTTGTCGTTCGGATTGGAAAGTTGAGCAAAAATTTGAAATGAAAATTTCAGATTCGAAAGTGGAGTGAATTTTTGAAACTTGGAATACTGCATAATCTGCATATTTGAATTTGATATCACTTTTCATTTTCAGACTTTAATAAAATTATACAATTTTTAATTTCCCATCATTTAAGACTAAAAATAATTAAAATTTGTGAACGCTGAATCCTTTCTCTTTGTTGCACTGTAGGTACATTAAATTTGTTTATTGACCACAAAATTGGTTTCAAAACATGTACATCTGCGTGTTTAAAGAAACCCTTGTAGGTAATATATATTACCCGTCTGTACAGAAATTATATATATTGCGTAAAAGCGAACCGCTAGAGACCACATTTGTTGACGGCGAGCAACCCCGACGTCTCCACCTGTTTCGTAATTTCGTTAATGCATCATTTTCGATAACTTTACCGGACTACGCCGCGGAACACCGCAGGTGCACCCGGCCACACCGCTAGTAGTTCCACGGGCCTGGCACGCATGACCAACCGATATTTATGAATCTCGACAATTTAAATGCGCCCGGCTCAACTGATATCGAAAGGGGTTTTTTATCCGATAAATTGTGCTCCGTAGGAAGCTGCAACGGATCTCATATATTGCCACGGGAGAACGAGAAAATAATTGCGGTTGTATATGCGAATGCTTCCGCATGTTACATTTGGAAATCGCGCAATTAGCTGGTAATGAATGAACTGCTGAGTAATTAGCCATTTTACGCCGTTCAGTTAAGTTGTCATTACAGAAATGTAAACGACTTGCACACGTTTCCCTGAATCTATCATAAATTATTTTTATTATGATTCTTAAAGTGAAAAAAAAACCAGCAAATGGATTTATGCTCATATTGAATGAAACAAATGTGTAAGTTTTCAGACTATTGAAGACATCAAAGTAAATTAGTCACAGACTTTAAAGACCATTTCAATTGAAGCTATTCGCGAAATGGAAAGACCGCTGGGAAAAGTGTGTGAATTGGGGAAGCGGGTACTTTGGAGGAAACAAGGACCAATAACGTATACAATTAATAATAAAGTTTAAAAAAATTAAGTCAAGTCCTGTCATTTTGTGAGCAGACCTCGTACATTCAAATTGTTACGCTAACTTTCAACAAAAACAACTACGTCCAATTAAATCATTTAAGTCGTTCCTTTAAATGTTAACACCGCGTGTAGAATTAACTATGAAAGGTCAAGTATTTTAGGACACACTGTATAAGAAGAATCAGTTGATATACAGGGTGGCCAAATGATAACGAAACAGAGCCATTTTCAGGAACTGCGTCAAGATTGTAGAAAAACACTCAGGGACGTCGATTTTAGATTAAAGGGGGACATTCTTTGCTGGTATTTTTGACTCCGTCACTTTCACCCCCAAGCAAGGGTAAGCATCACCCCAAAATATTTAAATGGCATTGGGGGTTGAGTAATATTCCTTTTGAAAGCTCTTAGAACAGACTTTAAATTTTAAAATTCCGCCCAATACTTTGAAAAAAAAATACATTTTAAAATTTAAATTATGTTTAGTTGCTTACTTACTACTTAGTTGATAGTTTGTGTACATTCCGAAGTATTTCCGGAGTGATTCGACGGCATTCGTCGACGATTCGGTGACGCAAATCTTCCAGCGACGCTGGCTATGTTTTATAGATTTTTTTATTATTATATTCCTATATTATTATCCAATTCCGTAGAAAACAATTAACGCATAATGCGAAGGAGCACAGTCCTGTTGAAAAATCAAATGATCTTCATCATACTCTGGAACATTTTCAATAATATCAGTCAAGGCAGGGTCAATAGTGTCTTCCAGTAATTGCAAATACATTTGGCCAGTGAAATTACCAGGTAGAAGAAAAAGACCCACCAGCCGGTCACCGAAATTCCAGTCGATACATTTAATTTTTCCGGTTGCTGTTTATGCACCTCGTGAAAAACTCTTGGGTTTGAATCGGACCAATAGCGGCAATTGTGACGATTTACCGTCCCGTTCAAGAAAAAACGGCATTCTTCAGAAAAACAGATGTTAAAAAGGAACTGTGGATCGTTCCCTGCTCGCTCACTCATTATTTCGCAAAATTGCAAACGGCGGTCATAATCATCCTCATGAAGTTCCTGGAATAAATGTATTTTGTATGGATGGAATTTATTCTTCTTCAAAATGGGTTTGTATGTTAGTTCGATTGATCCCAAACACAGATGCCAGCTGCCTCGTACTTAATGTAGGATCAAGATGAACTTGTCCCAAAACTGCAACTTCACTAGCTTCATTAACTATAGGTTTTTCAATTTCTAGTTTTTTATTGGCTACGTTCCCTGTCTCTTGAGATTTTTTTACTAACTCTAGAACATACTTCCCCCTGACATGTCGATCTTGATGTTGTTCATTAAATAGCTGAGCTGTTCTCTTCGCACATTTATTGTTCATAAAGTAAAGCGAAATGATATCTACCCTTTCCGCAATGGAATAAACCATAGTGTTTAATTTTCAAAAACACAATTAATAAACTACCAATCAACTCTTCTAAATAACACTAGAAAATAATTTGGAATCCACTAATTTTATGTTCATTATGTGTGTATAACATTCATTTCTGTTTCTTACAATTGTGTTTTTTTACGAAAGTGATAACAAATCGCCAAAAACCAATGTAACGCAAGAAATACTAAATTTATACCATTGGCGTACTTAACTCGAATGACTGACATTTTTACCGTTACTAATTGTTTGTACATAAGTTTCAACTTTAAAATAAAAATTCTTAATAAGTATTGGGCCGAATTATAAAATATAAAGTCTGTTGTAAAGAGAATTGCAATAGCTTTCAAAAGAAATATTACTCAACTCCCAATGCCATTTAAATACTTTGGGGTGATGCTTACCCTTGCTTGGGGGTGAAAGTGGCGGAGTCAAATATACCAGCAAAGAATGTCTGTTTAATCTCAAATCCACGGGTCTGAGCGTTTTTCTACAATCTTGACGCAGTTCCTGAAAATGGCTCTGTTTCGTTTTCATTAGGCCACCCTTATTTGATAAATTGGAATTATTCCACAATTTTCGCTACAACAATCTGATATTTATAAGAATAAAATACTGTTTTAGGAGCAATATAAAAAAATAGTTATTTTTTGAAGATCAGATCAGATGAGATGAACAAATAATACTTCTTCTTATATGTAGAATAGCCTAAGAATAGAAGTAAATAGTTTTCAGCATTTATTTAACTTAGCAAGGTATCTGAATATAGATAGGGTTAGTTAGATGACATAATAAAGTTATGATCTTCACCAATACACGGTTTGATTGGGCTTACTTGAGCAGTTGTCAGTATTAAGAAACATGAAAAAAAAATTTTTTTCACATTAATACTTAATATTCCTGCTTAGCAAGACATTTTAAATCAGTATACTTAATGTAGGCATATATTTGTTGTCAATACACATGTAGCGCAAAGGTAGACCCTCATAAACAGTGAAAGGTGCTATAAATCTTTCTATTGTACATCATCGTACGGTTACGCAACTATTAAGGTTAAAAATGTTCATAATAAATTGGAGCTTACCATATTAATATGTGTCCTTTAGATTTTCTACTACAACTTTCCTCTGTTGCATAACTCATCTGCGTACGAGAGTAGGAATTGTTATATCTATCGGAAAAAATCGCATTCATTGGACGCGTTGCAAAAATGTCTCGCAACTCGTAGTTCACTATTCATATGCTAATGACAGGATTTAATTTCTAGTTAAATTTTAGCCCACGCCTAGCTCTTATGCGTCTATGTGGGCACATGTAATCAGGTCTGTCGAAAACGGACATTCCTCGGATTCCCTCGAATTAATGCTCTGGAGGCCGTTTGGTTCTACACTAATTTCCACAAGCACTTATTACTTGATAAATGTGGTTTGAAGTGAGGCAGTTTATTGAACCTCCGTTCTAGTGATCATAAGATGACATAGTCACAACACGTAGGTACATTAATAAATTTACTATGCTTAATGTGAGATTCGAACTAATATGTACTTGTTTCCTTCTTAAAAATTTAAAACCGATGATTATTTAAAGGATTTCCCGGAACAAGCTTACAAAAAAATCCTTTCGTGTGTGAACGAATGAATATTCATAAGTTACGAATACCGGTGAATTTCATTCAGCGATTATGATGAGACGTTGATGACCAATATACAGGATGTTAAAAAAAGAGTGTAAAATATTTCAGGAGGTAATAGTATGAACCAAAATAAGCAGAAAAGTCTTAATAAACATGGGTTCGCAAAGTAACGGTTGCGGAGATATGGACCACTATTCGTTTTTCAAACATTTTATTTTATTAGGAATAAACCGACAAAGGAAGCTTTTAACAAACAAAAAACAAAGTTACAGAAGATGTTCAAAGTGCCCTCCGTCCATTTCCAAGCAGGCACGACATCTTCGTCTCAACGATATTCGAACTCTTTCGAAAACACCCTCCTTGGTTTGGATTTCTTGACACTTTTGATTAATCCGTAGCTGCAGCTCTTCCAGGCTATTTACAGGAGTACCATACACTAATGTCTTCAAATATCCCCAAACAAAGAAATCTAGAGGGTTCAGATCAGGCGATCTTGGAGGCCATAAAACAGGTCCGGCCCTTCCTACCCATCTATGTGGAAAAGTTTGGTGTAAATGCTCTCTAACGGCCATGGAAAAATGAGCTGGAGCACCATCATGCTGGAACCACATTTGTTGCCTCTGATTCAAAGGAATGTCTTCCAAAAACTCATACAGTGTGTTCTGCAGAAAGTTGAGGTAAGCAGCGCCTGTTAATCGGTTTGGTAAAACAACAGGACCTAGAAACCTGTCACCTACAATACCCATCCAAATGTTTAATGAAAAACGTGCCTGATGTCCAGATTCTATTAGAGCATGAGGATTTTCGTCGGCCCAAATATGCGTATTGTGAAAATTAAACACTCCATTTCTTGTGAACCCGGCCTCATCAGTAAAAAGAATGTTTGCAAGAAAACGAGGGTCTTCAGCATCATGACGTAGAAACCAGCGGCAAAAAACCAAACGTGCTTGATGATCATTTATTGGATTTAAGGCCTGTACTCGTTGCACATGGTATGGATAAAGCAGTTGCTCGTGAAGGATTCTCCAAACAAGAGGACCACTAATTCCTACCTCGGCTGATATTCTCCGCACACTCGTACCTGGATTCTGCTCTACCAGTGCTAGAATTTCTTCTTCTGCTCTAGGAGTGGATACCGACCTTGGTCTTCCGGATAAATGGCACTGTTTGCTCAAGGAACCGGTATCACGCAATCTTTGGTGAATTCTTCCAAACATGCGTTGTGAAGGAATCTGGCGATTTGGATAAGCGTCAACATAAAGACGTCGCGCTTCGGTGGCGTTCCCATTAGCACGACCATACATGAAATGCATGTCTGTTAATTCTGCGTTAGAGTAACCAGCCATAGCGAAAGAAAACTTGTGCACTGAGAACAACTGTCAAATACGTACTGTTTATTTCACTAAACATCAACCAACTATTATAAGAAAATATACAACGTTTTTGCAAAATATAAAATGGGGCTAAAAAACATTAAGCATTCCATATCTCCGCAACCGTTACTTTGCGAACCCATGTTTATTGAGACTTTTCTGCTTATTTTGGTTCATACTATTACTTCCTTTAATATTTTACACTCTTTTTTAATACCCTGTAGAAAAGGACTTCCATTCCAGAATTAGCCCGACATACGACGTATAATCTCTAAACTAATGCGAACAATTAATGGGTCAAAAGAATTTCCGAAATTTTTGACAGACTGTATTTAGGTGAAAAATGGTCGTATCGGAAATTAAAAAAAGCATTTTGAAGCTCTATGATTCTAGCTTTTAGATCTTTCGGTCCAAATTTTTTAGGAGCTACGGTTATCATACAATTCTAAGAAATAGTCGACGAATTTGGATTTTTTTTTTCAGCTAAGCTATTACATTAACCAGATAGCTTGTTTATTCAGCTTCAATTTCCTTTTTTTTAAATTTCGATACCATCATTTTTCATCGAAATATCGGACTTTTAATAGAAAAGGATCCGTTTGTCTTCCATCATCGATATCTCGGCGAGAAATGGTCGTACAGAGAATTGAAGGACAGTTTCGAAAACTGGAATAAATTTTCTATAACATGCTGCCGCAACTTTTCGGATTTTTTTTTTCATCTTTTACACGAATTTAAGAAAAGCAGAAAAAAAAGTATTTTATGGTTTTTTAGAAAATTGACGGTTAAATTAGAAATGTTCACAAAATGAATAATGTTAAGCATGACTTTTACAGTTATACCCAGAAGAACCCTATGAAGTTCCATGTCGATATAGCAAACCGTTTCTTTATTTCAAACAAAAAATTAAAGAGTCACGTTTTTTGAGCTTAATCACTTCATAATCATGATTAAAATGAAAAAAAAATTTTTTTTGAGGTTTTCTCACATTTTTACCGCAAATAAGGATAAAAAAGGGTGGTTTTGAAAGAAACTGTTTTTTAAGTACAGTTTTACAGACTGCATAAAAATTAATTAGAAATTTGTCTCAAAAAACGGTATGAATCGGGGTCGAAATCTGGTTTGGGTCATCAACTTTAATTTTAATTTAATTAAAAGTTGATGAACAGAAGCATAGGACGAAAAAGCCGAATCGTGTTGGAAACAATTGGTTTTTGTTTTCTTCAATGTCCGGAAGGTTTTTCAAAAAACAAAAAAACTTCTTCTAAAATTCTTTCTTGAAAAATCAATTTAAACGTTATTTGCGGTAAAAGTGTGAGAAAACCTCAAAATTTACATACTTCAATATAGTGTCAAAAATCACGGAAAAATTTCGGAAATCCTTTTGCCACTTTAATTTTTTGCATTAGTGTAGTTAAATTAAATTTTGACCATACCATGTTACCTTGTACCATGTTTTTTCGGTAGTCACCGTTACAGACTTCCAATGCACTTCATTTCTGATCTGTCTTTGTTGTTAGGCTCCTGCTTTCGGAACACCTGTCGGTTCTTTTGTTGGATCTAAGGCTGCTAGGAGCGATGGAACCGTTCCTCAGACAATGGTGGTTTTCTCAACACATTCCCTAGTTGCCTCTGTAAATGATGGCATCCAATGCTTCCAAACATTTCGTTCTTCATTGTCGCCATCTTCAATGGTAACTGCAAAAATTTCGTTGCGCCTGGCCTGAGAATAACAAGGATAGGTCAAAGGCTTCTAACTAAAGCTAAGGAAATGCGTTGTGACCAAACTTAACTTGTCGACTAGATACACAGTGCAAGAGTGCGCAGTAGAAGTGACAAAGACTTTAGTAATGACGGCGATAGGTTCAAACAGGGAATGAGCTCCGTTGTTAGGCTGGTAACTTCACTGCGCAATTAACACTCGCAGACAAGATGAATTTGGTCAATATGTATATCTGTAACTGGCGACGATATAGGCTACAACATAACCTAAAAAACTACGGCACTTCTCTGGGTTCATTAATTTTTAATTCTTTAAGTAAAACATTTGAAGTAACTGTTACTCGCTTTTTTAATCTAATTTGAAATTTTTGTTCTTTAATGCTCCGATAGGCAACAACACCAATTATTGCACTTGCAGTTACTATTGTTTTCTTTTTGCCGTAATATCATTTATTACAAGTAAGCATAACCATACGTGACAGATTTTTAAGCTTGTCTATAGCCTTTATTAATTCTTTAAAAATTCATCAAGTGGCAGTGTCTTATGGCTTCTCTCAGCCTGATTTTGCTCCTACTTATTGGTTCTTTTCTACAAAGGAAAAGTTAGTATATCTCTTGTATGGATCTATCCTGATCTTTAATCTTAGTATTCGTGATGTTTTTCTTCCACCCATCTTCCCAGAGCGTGTAGTATGAGTGTCAAATACCGGGTCTTTCCTAGAAAAGCCGTTTCAAATACTATTCTGACAAGTTCATTTGCTTGTTCATTTCCTTCATGTTGTTACACCATTCCATCCAGTACAATTTGACAGTCTTAGTAATTACCGCTTGAATTATTCTGCCAGTCTTTGCTGCAGTTTCTGATTATTACTGATAACGTTAGTATCTAATTTGACATTCAATGGTTTACAAATTTCGTAACTACATATAGATATTTTTCTGTCATCAGATGTAGGTAGCAGCAATATCAGCATAGTACAAAGGAAGTTCAGTTACAATGAAGTTGGAATTGAAGGGAACAAAACTGGTTTAGTAGAATACTCACTTAAATTGTATTTACTGGCATGTTTGCAGTCCCACAACTAAGAATAATGCGAAAAAATTATATAATTATAAATCCTTAAGGCTAGCCTGATATGAATTTGGTAGATTGTATGAGTAAAATAGATAAGTTTAATGTTGATTTCCCATTAAAAATGTTTTAAATGTGTTGAGAAAGTATCTATGTTCCTATACTATCATTTCCTAAGTATATCGACAGTGTGAAAATGAATAGAATTTTTTGTCGTTTCTTAACCATTCCTCAATCTTCAGTCAAAGTATTCTTATTTCTAAATTTTGTTCTGGATTATCTTAAGCAAGTTTTACGTTTAAGATAAGTTGCAACCTGCATTTTTACTTTGAGGTTAACACCGTGTCGTAACCACTCTTTGTAGTTTACGTTTTTGTGTTTCTTCTTTCAGTATAATTATGTAACTAATAGTGTACAACTAAGAAGATATAGATTATTTGGTATAGTCTTTCCGATTTCAATTGAAGATCAAAGAGTTAGGCAGTGGACCAGGTTTGGTCGTTACGCAGCAACTCGGCATTGAAATATTTGAAAAACTTGTTCCCATACTTATTTAGGCATACCCATATACAGGTCTGGTCGCACTAGACGTGGAGGTGGTAGAAATGTATACGCCCAGTTGAAGAATGCGTGCGCGGACAAACGGCGCACAAACAGCCGCACTGGGCGACCGGTCATAAATTTCAGTTGTTGACAAATTGCCTAGCAGTGCAGTGCAGTAATGCGGAATTATTTTATTGTTGATTATTTTTATTTAATAACTTCTAACATAAACTCATCCTCATTCTTTCCTCGCAAGGATATGTTCATACCTTCCCCTTGGTTCTTTTTTTGATGTCATAACTAAAATTTACCATCAATATAATGAAGTTGTTTGAGGACATAAATAATTAAAATATGTTGTTGGCCAAATGAACATAACATATAATAGAAATTTTCTACACATTATGCAACTATTATTATTATTTAAAACCTTTGCAGAAAACTTTTTTAGGGACGCCTATGAAACTCATTAAATTTTATGGCTAGGCATTTTTATACAAGTTCAACTGACTTCGGAAATACTATACCACCATATGATGTCATGTGCATGCGTTTTGATTTGAGTATTTTTTTTTGTCCAGGGCAACCAAGTATACTTATTTAATATTATGAGTGAACTATGATCATTTAAGAAAAGTATGACGATTTAAGCGAATAGTGAAATGGTGTTAAGAAAAGATGCTTATTTATTGAACTTTTTTGTTTCGATTTTATATAAAAAATTACAGTTTACGAGTTCTGTATAGTACTGGCAACACTGCTTAGTTGTTCGTACTGCCACGTAAGTCAGCGGTTTTTAACAAGTTTTCTATTAAAATATTATGCAAATTTATTTTAAATTTAATTTTTTTATTTCTAATTTTTTCCCATAAAGAACTAATTATTCCTTACATGTTCTACAAAATAACCTGGAGTGCTGCTTAAAATATAAGAACACATTTCATATTCACCCTGTATCATTAAAATTTTCTTGAAGCATAAACTGCTACCTTATCCGCCATTTTACTATTTGTAAACTAATTATGCCGTGGCATTGTGCAAGAACGTGAACTTAAAAATGATATATCTTTTGTATTCTACAAATTGGAAGTGACATTGCGTTAATGACATTCACTTACTAGATAAATAAGTTTCAAAATTACCAAATTACGTTATCCACGAACATTTCCGACTTTAAACTCGGTTTAAAAAAAAACGGTGCCTCAGCGATATTCAACGAGTATACTTTTTATGCTGAAAAATCATTTAAATTTGAAAAATGTTATTTATTTCCACTTTACGCAATGGCGTAACATATATTTTTAAGGGTCCCGAAAATTTAGTTTGCACGTCATTGGTTTTTTTTTATTGACGTGCAATTGCAGCAAATGATGTAAAAAACTCCTCATATCAAATTAGAAAAAAATCCCTCAGATATCTCCGAGATATGCCTGAAAATCGTTTTTGCTTTTTCAACTTCAACACCCTGTTTAAAAGTAAGAGTTTCTGAACAACATTGTATATGACTTCCTCATTAATTTGGATCGCAGAATCTAGCGGTAAAGTTTTGCCTATTCTTTAACGGACACCCTGTATAGCAATACAATAGAGCTAATTTCTGATTCGTCAAAAAAGGTTCATTAATACAGTAAAATTAATTAAATAAAGAAAATCTAATATTACTGGTGAGAATAACTTGAATAAATAGTGTATTATAGATTTATTATTATTTATAATATAATTTATATTTAAGTCAAATTTATATGAGCAGTATTTATCAGTTTTTTCGTTTTCTTGGCTTGTTTTCCAAGGAAACTAAATTTATGTAAGATTTAATCGAGTGTCCTCTGCTAAATGGACGTTATGGGCACATTCCTGTGAATTATTGCATACATCGTTGTGCAGTGTTCCTAATGACAGTAATATTTCTGTGATTTATACTAATAACATCTCATTACAAGTGGGTAGATGTAGAGTGTTCTTTTAGCGGAATAAGTTAAAAGGCCACGGGTTCATGTAGCATTCAGTGTTCGTAATTAAAATATCAGTCTTCATAATTTACGACGGTATTACTGAAGGAAGAAACAACTTGACTTCTGCGTTTAGCAATACTCGCTATCAGGAACGGCCACGTATGTACAATAGTTGATATATTCATTAATACAACTGCCGTGTCATGAAGGACTGGATTGGTTGGATAAAAATCAAGTGAAATTTTAATAATAATAAATATTGAGAACTTCAATCCCCTTTACTCTTAATTCGGTTAATAAAAATACTTGTCGCGTACATTCAGGTAATTTTTGGGTATACAGGGTGTAACTAAATAAGTGTAAAATATTTAAGGGGGTGATTCCTCATCGAAAAAAAGATAGGATCTTTCATATAAAGAAACTTCATTGGAGCATCCCTTGTTAAGATACAGCCCCTTAAAGGGGGTACATAAAATTTGTTTAAAAATTTTTTTCACAAGCACTAAACAAGTTACAATATTGAAATTAACCTGACATTTTCTACTACCAAAAAGACACTTAGCCAGTAATTTATTTGGTTTACCCCATGGTTGTAAGGGGTGGAAAACGCAACCCCTAAAATTTATTTCCAACGTAACTTTTTGTCTTATTATTTGTTTACCATTTAAAAATTTATTTCCGATAGCCTGTTTCATTCTAAAAAAAAATGTCTCTTGAATTTTTTGCCCAAATTAAACCAGTTCGCAGCAAAAAATTATTTTACGAACAAGATACATATCGCCATAAAACGAAAATACGAAACTAATTTATCTAGTAGGCCGCCATTAGCGATACTGACAATTAAATTGGAATCAAGCTGTCAGTTTGTAAATTTTTGAAATTGAAGTAATACTAATTGTGTATTGTTCTGTTCTTAATTTGTTACTTTAATAATTCACTTGTTATTAAAATGGCATACACAAATGAGGAAATGGCTGATATGCATTACGTTTACGGTCTGTCGCAGGGGAATGGGTTAGAAGCTTCTACAAGATATGCTGAAATGTATCCTCAACGGCAGCATCCTTCACATAGAATATTTGTCTGACTTCATCAACGATTACGTGAATATGGTTCATTCAACAAAAGAACGCAGGATTGTGGTCGCCATCGAGAAGTAAGAACACCACAGCTTGAGGCAGCAGTACTTAATTTGATAGAAGAACAACCTACTACCAGTACTAGAAAGATTGCTTTCCAGCTAAATGTTGATCATATGACGGTATTTCGAATTTTAAAGGAACATCTCTTATACCCTTACCATCTGCAACGAGTACAGGCACTGTTACCGCGAGACTTTCCGAACCGTCTTGAATTTTGCAATTGGATGCTGGAAATGATTAGAAGAAATCGTGACTTTCTGAAGACGATCGAATTCACAGACGAATGTAGTTTTTCTCGGGACAAGATTATTAATTTTCATAATTACCACATATGGGCTGATGAAAACCCTCACGCTATTGTCGAAACTAACCATCAAGAACAGTTTTCTCTTAACGTGTGGGTCGGAGTTATTGGGGATTATTTAATTGGGCCTCATTTTCTACCTCCTCGATTAAATGGTGAGGCATACGTTCAATTTTTAAGAGAAGTGCATCCCGTACTGCTGGAGGAAGTTCCTTTGGGCGTCAGAAGGGATATGGTTTTTATGCATGATGGGGCTCCCGCCCATTTTAGTCAAGTAGCACGTCAGCATTTAACTGAAACATATGCAAATCAGTGGATAGGTCGAGGAGGACCACAGAATTGGCCCGCTCGATCCCCGGATCTCAATCCTCTGGATTTGTCTACTTGGGGCCATTTGCAGCATTTGGTTTATCGTACTCCTGTTCGCGATGTAGAGGACTTAAGAAACCGCATTATCGATGCGTGCAGGGTAATTAGAGAGACTCCAGGAATATTTGAGCGAATACGTGGCTCAATGCGCCGACGTCTAGACGCATGCGTAATGTCTGAAGGTAGACATATTGAACATTTACTATGATTTCTACATGTTGTATGTTTTGTTATTATTAAATTAGTTTTGATTATTCCCCTTTAATCATTTAATGCAGGTAGTAACTACAAAATAACAGTAAATCCAGTCCGCATTTATGACGATGTATCTCTGTAGTTGTTCGTAAAATAATTTTTTACTGCGAACTGGTTTAATTTGGGCAAAAAATTCAAGAGACATTTTTTTTTAGAATGAAACAGGCTATCGGAAATAATTTTTTAAATGGTAAAAAAATAATAAGACAAAAAATTACGTTGGAAATAAATTTTAGGGGTTGCGTTTTCCACCCCTTACTACCATGGGGTAAACCAAATAAATTACTGGCTAAGTGTCTTTTTGGTAGTAGAAAATGTCAGGTTAATTTCAATATTGTAACTTGTTTAGTGCTTGTGAAAAAAATTGTTAAACAAATTTTATGTACCCCCTTTAAGGGGCTGTATCTTAACAAGGGATGCTCCAATGAAGTTTCTTTATATGAAAGATCCTATCTTTTTTTCGATGAGGAATCACCCCCTTAAATATTTTACACTTATTTAGTTACACCCTGTATAATAAAGCGCAAATAAAATTTATGATATTAAAATTTTATTCAGTCTTCAGTCGCTTCTTTTATGAAATTCGGGCAACTACCCGTACACAGCTGTTTTTTGTAATTAAACGGTTAATAAAGGTAGAGAATTGTAAGTAATGAAGTTAATGATGTTCGGCGGAATATTTAACTTTAACATAATCATCTATTTACATTCAAATTGTCGAATTAAAAATAAGTTATCTTGCGAAAATGTAAATTTCATTCATGGCAACTCAAACAAATTGTTATTGGCAAATGCCCGTTGGTGTTTAGCATCTGCATGATTCGACAGAAGTATTTAAAAGTAAAGGTGATGACAGTGAAATGAGTTTGTTATTTTATTTGTTTTTGACATTTATTTAGTTCTTATCATTACAATTTGAGTGTATAAAATATGGATTTATATTTTTAACAGTTTTATTACTTCTATCAGTATCAATTTCATTTTTTAACATGTATTATATAAATTAATATTATAACATAAATATATTTCGTAATTTTATGTGACGACTCCTGCAATTAAAATAAACTATATACAAGGTGTTCCATTAACGTTACTGAGCGACTGTACATAGGAAACTAGACGTGCTACGATTATGGGGTAAAAAATCTATTAACAAATACGGCCAAATGAAATTGATTTAAAATATTTTCAAGTTTGTAACTTCACCGTTAGGGGGCGCAACTGCTATAGTATTACAGAAAATTGTCGTTCTTTCGAAATTTCGTTTGTATAACCTAAGTTGAAAATACACTGTTAAACCCTTCACAGGTTTTGTTTGAACTTTTTTTTGTTATTACCATAGCAACGCTAGTATGAAGGACGCCATTTTGAAATTTTTAAATTGTCATAACTTCTAAATGCCTTAATCGATTTCATTAAAACGACGGCTCATTTTAAAGAACTATTAATAGAATTTATATTTATGATATGGGAATAAAAATATTATTTTCCTGCTCAACAGTACCTAGACGACGCTAATTAGAAAAGTTTTGTAATTGTCTCCGTTTACTAAAAAAATTAAATGCAACGATATAGTTTTTTTTTCATGACTTGATAGACCATTCACTAAGGAAAACAAATACACAAACCGGATCTCGATATCTCTTCTCGTTTTCAAGCTATTGCTATTTATTTAGTTCTCGAAAATAACATTGACCTAGTCCAAGCCAAAATTAAATTGTAAAACTATACCGACCTTGTCCTTAAAAAGTACTTGCTTTATTTTGAAATTTTTTAATATGTAGGTACACTTTTTCATTTTTATATTAATTCCAAATATATGAGTATTTATAAAGGTCATTGTTTCCATAACGAGGCAGGCTATGGCAAATGAAATGTGACAGCTGTTGCTACGTGCAAAATTAGTGTTATTTGTGTTGGAAAAGTACACTTGTGAGCAAGGAAAATGCCTTTTACGAATGTGGAAGCGTATAATATGCTGGCAGATTAATTTCAATGTTTGGAAAATGCCGTTAAAGCTTCAAGAGAATACGCTTTGCAATACCCTCGTAGCATACGCTACTCCAGAGAAGTATTTCAGCGTTTAGCCAGACGCCACTACATTCTGTAAGACATCGGCGTGCAAGAACGGAAGATAATATTATTAATGTGTTTGCTTGTGTCCATGTAAATCCCCAAATAAGTCTTAAGGAATTAGTTAGAGACCTGGGAATTTCATATGGAACACAAGTTCTTTTCTCATACAAATTACACTAATTTTGCACGAAGCAAGAGCTGTCACATGTCGTTTGACATAATTGTTCATTTGTCTATTTTCATAGGGCATAGTCTGCCTCGTTATGGAAACAATAATCTTTATAAATACTCAGATATTTGAAATTAATAAAAAAATTTAAAATTGCAGTTATCAAAAAAATTTCAAAATATAGCAAGTACTTTTTTGGTATAGTTTTACCATTTAATTTTGGCTTGGACTGTGTCAATGTTATTTAGAGACCTAAATAAATGAGGGTGTTTTAGCACAACTTCACCATTTTAGCAATAATTTGAAAACGAAAAAAGATATCGACTTCCGGTTTGCGTATTCGTTTTCCTTAATAAATGGTTATCATGCCATGAAAAAAACCCTATATCGTTGCATTTAATTTTTTTAGTAGACGGAGATAACTACTAAACTTTTCTGATTTGCGTCGTTTACCGTTGCACAGAAAAATAATAATTCTATTCCCATATCATAAAATTTCATTCTTATTTGTGTTCCAAAGTTTTTTTAGTCCTATTCAGGAATACAAGCGGTCCCTGTTATGAGAACATTTTTATTTCCGTGTAAATTAAAAGAGAAGTTCAATATATTTTAAAGTGTTCCGGATCATAACCCCGACAGTAACGGTATTTTTACTATTCAAACGGACTGTAGAATGAATAAAACAATTTTCAAATATGCAATTATTGAAAGAGAGACGGGAAAGTATTGCACAAGTAAAATCAAAGTGCAGGTAATATTTTTAATAGCTACCCGCATATCAGAGACCACACCAGTAAATAACATTTTATGGGCACACATATTTTAGAGAAACCATTGAATTTCTCCTGCTTACATATTAGCATACATGCATTGAATAGTTGTTAAAATTACTGTTACCGTAATAAAATTGCTGTTAATTTTTAAATTGTAAAGTCGTATATTGTACCTTTATATTTCACATATACATAAGGAGCTTTAATAATGAATGAACCTACTTAGAACAATTTGTGATAATTTATGACAAAAGGTTATGAATGGACGTAATCACCTGCATAATGAGTGATTAATTCGCGGAAAGTAAAAATCGAAGGTAATTTTGCGATTTAATAAGTATCATTGAATATGTTAATTCAGGCATGGAATTTTATATTCATCAATTCCAAAGACTAATCGAAAGCAATCTTACGTATATTATCCGTCCGCTTAAATTCTCACAGATGCGTTTAATAACACCGTTTGGAAATGAAATATTAATATTCATGGGCTGACTCATTTCCTCGAATATTACGGCATAATTAAGCTACCACACCGCTTTTCGGCAAGTCCCTGTAATCATTAAAAATTATTGAATACAATTAATAGAGATGGACCCTGTCTTTACTCCGCGTTCCCGATGCTATCAGAAATTTATGATTTTAAATTTTGAATTGTCACTTATTATCTACATGCCATTAAAATATTTTATTCCTGCTTTAGTATCGCCAAAGAAATATGTATGCTCGAATAGCTTTTATAAATCTGAAAAATTCCTTGTAGTTTGTAGACCTTTAAAATTAAAATCTGGTATATTTTTTTAATGAATTTCTTATTATAATCAATACATTGATCCATAGTTTGAAAAAATATTAATTTTTAAAATAGACAGTTTATTATTTTTTCCTAACTTATGAGCCGATTCTCTAGAGAGTTCCGAAGCGCTGCGACCAATTCTGGTCTTTTGTGCCTCCCACTGTCTGTTTATTCATTTAACAGATTTATTCCTTGTAGAAAGTCCAAAAGTCTGCCCGTTGCAGAAAGGATAATTTAGGAAGTTAAATCTCAACCGTGCAAAACCTTCCCATTACAGCAGCATTTCATTTGTTCTTTTTCTTGTGCAAACACTCAACATTTCCTTCGTTAGAATCTATCTTGGCTTCCCAAGTATCCATCTCCCCAAGGCCTGCCTTGTTACATTGTAAGGAATGCCAAATATTGGTTCTGGCTAGGAAAACGTTTGATCTGCTGTTTATAGCTTTTTTGTCATCAGAGCTTTAACCGTATCGTTCTTGTTCCTATTCTACTGTCTGATTTGGAGCAATCCACAAATCATACTAGGCTCTACTTTTCCCGTTATACATTGTATGTATATTCTACTCGTTTCCTTCTTCAAATCCGGAAAGATTTACGGGAGTTGAATGTTGCACTCATTCTGTCAAATCTCATCTCTAAAGGCGGGTATCCACTTGTGGCAATGCTCCGTAACGTAACGACGAACATGTTACGGCCTGTTGCAAAAGGTGACGCGATTCGCTGCGAAAGTATGCGTGGTTTTGGACGTATCATTCATTCCATAACGTAACAAAATAAGGTTAAGAGACGACACAGGAACATAAACTCGCAGTATAAACCTAACTGCAATAATGCATTCGTCACTGCAATTGCACTTAGCAGCAGCGTCATATATTTTTATTCATCATACAATTTTGAAGAATAAGAAACGGAAATCTCCGGAAATCTTTTCTTTACTCCACTCCATGGCACAAACACAGAAAAACACACACTTCCTAGTCACTGCAGAAAACAGACTGACCCCAGACCATATACAAAAGACTGACGAAACAAAAAATAAGATAAAATCACATGTGCAACAGGCAGCGTTACGGCCAAAAAGGTAACCCCGTCTCAACATGTGACAGAAAGTACTGTTGCATCCCTTTCATGCGACGACTAAAAACCGACAACTGATGGTTCGTCCCGGATTAGTTACTCGTGTCAAATTTGTTACATGTATATGGTATGCAACAATTTTCCGTCTCCACTAGCTGTAACGTAACATGTTCGGTGTTACGTTACGGCAGAAACACATTAATTCACCTGGGAGTGCCTAATGTCATCAGGTGCCATCCTCCAAACATCTATTATACTCTTGACACTGTCATTGTTGCTTCTTTTTCTCTTAGAATATGAATTTGTGGAAAATTCATCTAGAATTAGAAGTTGCAGGAGTCGATGCTATAACTTCTATACGATTATTTCAGCTAAAATAGATGCATAGGTGTATTTTACCTTATGATAATGATGTCGATAATTTCCAGTAATTTTGAAAATCCATCGAAGAATGTTTTGGGCTTATTTAATTGATTAGAAATGCCATACTATCTAGTAACATATCGAAAGTAGACTTTTCTGCATATGCACGTGATGTTCTTGCCGTTTGTCTTGAGAAAGACTTTCCATATCTTCCTTGAGGTATAAATATTTTCTAAAGTGTTGACAATACGTTGTGGCTCGGTTAGGTGGTGATTATGATATTCAAAATTCAGATAAACGTGTGGATTAGTTACATATAAACACTGTTCCATATGGAGCTGACCGATTTTCTCATTTATAGGAGCAACAGGGTACCATTTCCTCCCATTTCCATGGAAACTTGTACCACCGATATATTCCATTGTTGATAATGTATGATGATATAATGTATCGAATGGATTGGCTTTAAAGTCGCTGACTCCGGGGTTTCTTCTCGAAGGCTTCGCTGTAGATATGTACCAGCCCATAGTTGATTTTTTCGTTGATTCATAAAACTGCCTCGCCTTCTGCGATGAGCTTGCGATGAAGTTGTTCCAAAACAACTAATTGGTATTTTTGTGAACATCGATGTCGCCTCAAAACTAACTAGGATATCAATTGGATCTAATTGGGCTCCTTTGATTTTGTCAATAAAACCTAACTGCGTTTTTGATATGTTGTTCCGTCTTTCCTCGAGATTCTTAATTTGATTTGGAGTTTGATCTCATTCGGCTTTTCGGCCTTTGGAGGTGCCCTTGAATCTTGATTACGCCATATATAGTTCTTTAGGAATGTAAGGTACTCAAATGTTATTTGATTTTATTTTAAATATACTGGTTGTACCGATTTATATGTGTACAAACCATTAACGTAAGTAAAAAATAAATGGTGGTCGATATTCTTTATTTACATTAAAAAATAATAATTAATAAAAAAATAATAAACAAATCTTCTCAAGGTAGATAGCAAGGTATTTATAGGAAGTAGGTAAAATAAAATTTCACGTAAAGAATGAAGCAAGATTATCATATGAAAAAAAAGAATATATAGAATAGATGCCCACTTCTAAAACAAAGGCAATAAATATTTCAGTTATAAATCAGAGTTTTTATTACATCTGTTGTAACTTGTAATAAAGACGTTACTTTCTAAATAAGGTGGCATGAATGATTACATTAATATATTTGTATACACTGTTTAATATTATTAAAAGTGACAGGTGTCTAATCGGCCACTGTAAAGTATCCTTGGATCCCAGTATACATATAGATTTACGTAAAAAATGCTTGCTGCAAATCGTATTTACTTAAACTCTTTAAATATTTTACTACTAGAAGTTTATTTTCGCTGCTTTGTTAATGTGAATAATAAAATATATTTTTATTTATTCCTAAAATTTTAGGAATTTACATTCCAAATCAAAGCGTGCTTGCAAGTCATACCTTATCTACAACCGTCCAGATGTTCTTTCCGTAAATCTAACACATGTTTTATTCAAAAAACCTGAACACGAGTTGTCTATTCGGCTTGTTGAAAACTACTTAACCAATAATTTTTGTATTTGTTGTATATCTTATACAACAAATAAATAAGTTGTAAAACGCGTAGGCCGAAATTTTATTCCCGAATCACTTTTAAGTACATGTAAAAGCACACAACACACTTACCTGTGTAAATAATTCAACACAATTTAAAACAGGTGTTCGTTGTGTCCCTAGAAGTTTTTGGGCACGTGTAGTTTAAAGTTATCTCCTGGAAAGTTGTAAATCTAAAGGAATGTGAAAAAAATGTCTGTATTATATTCAAAAATGTATGCTGCGCCAACCTACGTAAGCGTGTTTATTATTATTTTACAGTTAAGCCATACTAGACACTGATTATACTTTGAAATCATAGGGTGACACCCACTTTATTAGAAATAATTTGAAATTTACATTTATGGAAAATACGATCATTGTGGTTCACTATGTAGGTATTTAGTTCTTCATACAGCATCTGCTTGTGATGTCATGATTTTCAAGGTCATTGATTGAAGGATAAACAAAGTCGGATTCACTTTTATTCCAAAGAAATTATGTGTTTAATTCTTGCTATTTTATTTATTAAAATACCTAATTTTTATAAGGTAATGGATTGTGGAAGTAATTTAGCAGTAAGTCTTGTATTATTTTTTTTTATTTTGTAAATGCCTACTCCTGTAAAGTATTATTCAAAAGTGAAATGTAATTTCTGTATTTATGGATTCAAAATTAAAATTGTTTTATAATACAGGGTGTGGCGTGTATAATCTATAAAAATTAAACTACAGCTTTCTAACGATATTTGTAATAGAAAGGTTTTATACGAAAAAGTTCTAATTTTGCGTTTTTTTTCGTAAATTAAAGTTCAATTATGGATCAAAATATTTTCCTGTCCGTGTGCTGTACCATGAGTTACGTGCTGTAGACCAGTCGCGTAAAGAAATCGTCGTCGAAAGATAAAAAGATACTTCTTAATTCTCGGAGAATTTTTCAATGCAAAAGTACAAACTAAGAAAAATAGATATTTAAAAAAATATATTTTCTTATTATAATAATTAATATTAATTACTATCTTAAATACATTGTACACCCAATACATCCAATTTTGCCGAATGTTTTCCCACTAATTGTCTCAGTAGCTTCAAGTATACGGTTCCGCAATTCCTCCACCGTAGCAATTGGAGTATTGTAATTCAATGGCTCCAAAGATAACATTCTATTGGAGTTAGATCGGGTGACCGAGGTGGCCACGGCACAGGACCAAAGCGCCCAACCCATCGCTGAGAAAACATTTCATTAAAAAGTGTCGTTACTTCTCGAGTACTGTGTGGAGGAGCCCCATCTTGAAGATAAAACATGCGTGCCCGAACTTGTAATGCCACATCGTCCAATAATTCAGGCAACCGGTTCTCCAAAAAGTCAGCAGTCCATTTAGTCGTCCTTCAAAGAAATAGGGATCCACAAGTACATCGCCTATTATGCCAGCCCAAACATTTACCGAGAACCGATGTTAAAAATGAGTTTCCCTAATCGCGTGAGGATTTTCATCGGCCCATATGTGCATATTATGGAAATTCACTTCACCACAGGTAAATGTCACCTCATCTGTTACAAAAACATAAGCAGGAAAGTCTACTTGATTGGTACATTGCCGTAAAAACCATCTACAAAAACGCATTCCTTGATCACAATCCGGGGGTGAAATCTGTTGAATTGGTTGCAGATGATAGGGGTGCAACAGCCGGCGCCTTAAGATGCTGTGTACGGTTCGATATGAGGTTCCTACTTGCTGTGAGAGTCGTCAAGTACTAATTGTGGGGTCTTCTTCAAGATTTTCCAATAGTGCATCTTCGACATTAAGGTTTACTTGCTGACCACGTCCTTCTCCTCGAGGAATAACATTTGCCGTATGTCTCAGCCGCTGAACGCACTGTAGGATTGTATTTGCACATGGGGGGGGGGGGTTACGTTGTGGCCATTGTTCCCGGTACAACCTAGTCGCCGCGAGCGCATTTTTTCCGGCTACACTATACACTAACACCATATCGACACGTTCGGAAATAGTAAATGCCTTGTTTTTTGAGTTCATTTTAAAACTAGTTTGAGCACAAACTAAAAAATTAAGCAAAGTAAGAAATAAAAATATCGTTTTGAATGTGATCGGCACGCTAGTCTTATTTTTTACTTTATAAAAATTACACTGGCACTATCGTGGAATTACAAAATAAAAACTTTAGCCTCAAATTTTTTAACACTGATGGGTCGATGGACGATGTTTAATATTTAATAATTAAGTGAATAATGAATTCAATACAAATACAAAATCAGTTGACTGCACAAATTTTTTGACAATGTAATCTAACCTTCTTTTAGTATTACTAGTATTAGATTATACCGACTTAAATTATAAGGTTACATCTCAGGTGCATAAAACATGATTTAACTTTTCACTCTTATTTTTGGTCAGAAAATAATCTATAAAATTTTGTCTGTGGAATATAGCAACACTCTGTATATAGTACTTCTACAGCTCTTTTCCGAATTTTCTATTAAGGAATACAGACATTTCTTTGTGATCACATTTTACATTACAAATAGTTCTGTAATCCTACTTCAATTAATCTTTTTGGTAAGAATTTGGCATAAGCAAGTTTTCTTAAGTACTTACCTAAATAAAGTAATTAATGCAATTTTAATTAGATATTTAACAATACTTATAAACATTTCTTTAACAATAATATTTTCATAAAGAAAATTTCAGAAGTAACTGGATTTTTTTACTAATTGAATTAATAAAAAATTGTTTGTAACTTCACACAAGATAAAATAATTGCCAATTTGGACATTTATTATTTTAATAAATCTAAACAGCCTTTGCCATCTGTGTTTAAAAATTGTGTATTATTACGTTATTTATCATACTTTCAAGGATTTTATTTTACATTGCGCGTAATTTTTTAACCTACGAGTTATTGTGCCATCCAATTGAGGGCTATTGGGGAAGTTTAAATGTTAATGAAGCAATTAGGTGTTGCTATAATATCTACGAATTTTACGTGTTTACACAACTGGGTGCAGTTTCATCACTGTGGGAACATTTTCTTACTGATAATTTTATAATGATCTCATATTATCTATTTAATTTCCAATTCTTTCTAGAAAGATTAAAACTACTGTAATAAACAAAACAGTAAATAAAAAATATCACAAATAATATTTTCGACCAATGATAATAGGGTACTTAAATTGTTAACTGTTTAAAATCTAATGAAATTAAAATGTATTTTTGGTTTTTATCTATAAAAAAGCGAGGTTAATAAATTTGAATTTGTACATAGACATTAGAAAGTCCAGATAAATCCATACTTATATCTCTTGATTAAATCATTTATTCTAAAGTTGAAAATAAAATAGTTTCTAAAATTTTGATGTACTATACCCAGCCTTTTAGCAACAGAATAATCGAATGCCTAATTTAAGATTAATTAATTTGTTATTTAATCTGAGTAAATACAAACATTCCTTCTAATAATGGCATTGGACATATGACAACCATAATCCTCAACTAAATGGTTAACCAGATGGAACCCCATTGTTTAACATGCATTATGTCGTAATCACTTAGAAGTGTGCTTTCTGCTGTCAGCCCACACAAAATCCAATCGGACGCAGAGGTACTATAAAACTGTAAAGCATATTGCAGGGTCAAACCGAAAAAATACTTGTTAAAAAATATTTAGTCAATATTAAAAAATATATAGGTGTTTAGTTTTTTGGGTGGTACTGTTGATAACATTTTTGTAATGTACAGGATACTCCAATTTCGAAGCTTTTTGGAAATTTTATGTAATGATCTTTCCGCATCAAACGTTTATTTTACAGTTAACTAATTAGTGACAAATAACTCCAGGTACATTAAATTGTCTTTACTTGTCTTTAATTGCCTAGCATGAAAAAAACTAATATTCCAATAAGTCGTAGATTTTCGTGGGCAGTAGAAAAAGTGAAAAAACACGTAAATTTGCGACTTATTTGTATTTTGCCAACTTAGCGTCACTTTTTTCGAGTTTTTTTTTTTTGATATCATTCTACATACCCTTTCACGTTTAAAGTGCAATAAAATGCCTACTAATAATTTTTTCAAGTTTTCAGATTTTATGATCTAATTCGACTGGAGTACTTGGAGATATCCTAGGTACTGACTAGCAAATTTTCAGAAACTTACCAGTGTGAAACTTCCGTGCAATACATTATTATATGAAAACAACATTTATATGTACAGGGTGTTTTAAATGAAGTAGAAAAAATGGTACCAGTGAATGTAGACCCAAAAATAAGAGGATTGAAGTAAAAATACCTTATATGAAAGTTGCACCCTTAAGGCTATATACCCTCTTAAAGGAGGGGATTGAAATTCACATTTTAATTTTTTTTCTTTAACATGAGGAATGCTAGAGACACGAAACTTGGTATGGGCATCCTACTAATAAAGAGACAACTTTTCAATATTTGTTCGATCATTGGCGTATTTTATAAAGGAGTGAAACAGTCAACCCCATTGCAATATTTTATTAGAAATTTTTTATATGAAGCAAATTATTTATTTAAAAATATTTATTGGGAAGATTGATTTATTGCGCAACTTTTTTACCTCTTGTAATTTTTCGATAAAACCAAGATAGTTTTCTAGTAAAAAAATTAGATGTCATCGTTCACTAAAAGGTAATTGCGAAAATTTGTAAAAATAAAGTAGGCGGATGTCATAACAAATAAATTGTTATTTATCATATAAATAAATTAACACTCTCTGTCAATAAGCTGGTAATTTAATAATAACTTTAAGATTAATTTGCTGTTGATTAATAAAAAATGTTTGATAACTTATGACTATGGGACATGTATTGGGTAAAGTTATTTATCTGAAATATAATTTAGGTAATACAAACGAAAAACAAGAAATGCAAAATTAAATTTAAAGAATATTCTCGAAATAATTTCCATTTTGCTACAAGCATAACCTAATACGTCTGTTGAAGTTATAACGCACTCGCACAAACAGTTCTTGGTTCATCTGCTGTCTGAAATATTCTGAAGCTTAGTTCTTCTAAGGAGGCAACAGGAGTGGCATAAACAATACTTTTTATGTGTCCCCACAAAAAGATATCCATAGGCGTTAGGTCAGGTGAACGTTCTGGCCAACAAACAGGGGCATTACGACCACGACCAATCCAGGGATTCGGGTAATTTAAATTTAACCATTCTCTAACGGCAAGTGTACTATGTGCAGGCACCTCATCGTGCATATACTCGTATCACATCACCTGACGTGTAGCGAGGGGTACATCCTCAAGTAATGTTGGAAGATTTTCGTTCAAAAATCTAAGATACTCGGCCGCTCCAAGCCTGTGTGGAAGAATAAAAGGATCTACTAGAGTGTTTTCTACAATTCCCATCCAAACGTTTAAACTGAAATTATGTTAACATCTTGAAACAAATATTTCATGACTACTTATTTTCTTCCGACCATAAATGGACATTATGAAGGTTTACTGCACCTACTTTAGGAAAATTTGCTTCCTCGGTGAAAAGTTTATTCATTTGGAAATTTAAGTCATACCTGGAAATATTAATGTACCATTGACAGATATGGTGAAAAGGATATAAAAGATTTTCCTGAGCTACATTCCACACAAGACTGAGAAAGTTGCAATTGCCTGGACACCTGTCTTGTGCTTGTACCACAGTCTTGGTCTAGATGTTCCAGTATAGCTTCCTCAGTTTCAACAGTTCGGACATCGGCACCGTAACGATTGGGCTGAATTTTACTAATTTCGCGAAGCCTTCTTTCCACCGAGGCCAATGTTTGTCTATGAGGAATCGGTCGGTTTGGATATCTTTGGTGGTATAATCTTACTGCAGCGTTACTATTTTTTCTGGATTCGAAAAACAGTTGGAGCATGTCGACATATTCGTCATTGGTATAAATATTATTTGTCATAATTATTCTGATAATAAATTAATCAATTGATACTAATTATTGGTTGACAGAAAGTGGCAATTTATTAATATGATAAATAACAGTTTATTTGTTATGACATCCATACCTACTCTAGTAAACGATGACGCATCTAATTTTTTTACTAGAAAACTATAGATTTTATCGAAAAATTACAAGAGGTAAAAAAGTTGCGCAATAAATCAGTCTTCCCAATAAATATTTTTAATTAAATAACTTGCTCCTATAAAATTTGCTAATATAACAAATTTCTAATAAAATATTGCAATGGGGTTGACTGTTTCACTCCTTTATAAAATACGCCAATGATCGAACAAGTATTGAAAAGTTGTCTCTTTATTAATAGGATGCTCATATCAAGTTTCGTGTCTCTAGCATTCCTCATGTTAAAGGAAAAAACATTAAAATGTGAATTTCAATCCTCTCCTTTAAGAGGGTATATCGCCTCAGGGGAGCAACTTTCATTTAAGGTATTTTTACTTCAATCCTCTTATTTTTGGCTCTACATTCACTGGTACCATTTTTGCTAATTAATTTAAAATAAATAGAACAAATATGTAATTTTTTTTGGAAATAGGGGGCTTTAATAATAAAAGTAAATTAGATTAATTTTATTTGATATGCCAGAAGTACCGTAATAGTTTATTTCTTTTAATTAGAAGTTCTGCAATCTACAGTTACTAAACATTACTTTAGGATATCAAAAAAAGAAAGATTAAAAATGATCACGGTCATATTAAATGTTACAGCGGAAGGAAAATCCATACAATATAATTTGATTATTGTCTACACATTTTTTCAGAAGCTGTACGGAAGATAAATCAAAACCGTACACTTTCATTTATTCAGACCAGAAGTTGGTACAGATAAATCATATATACACTGTCACAGAAGTCGACATGGTAGTCGAAGTTAACACATAAATCGGCACTGAACCTGTGCCGAGATTAGCATATTCTTCGGAAGCATTGTAAAAATGTGCGCGCTTTGTGCAGGCGCGCATTTCTACACAATATGGCCATAACTCAATCAGGACGTAAGAATTCATCCGTCATCTAACAGTAAAACTACAACTGCGGGTGTTATTTACTATTAGTGGTCTTTCTAGGAGACTCCAGCAAAAATACTTACCATACAATGGTCCGTACACGAGGCACTTTGCTATTGTATGACATGAAAAAAAATCGAAATGCATTGAAGGGAGTTGTTTCCAGAGCCATTGTATAATACGGCACGTCAACAGGCTACATAAGAGCTGGCCATTGCGGTACGATAGAATTGACTTGCCTTGCGTTGTGTAGGTATACGATTTCTTGCAAATCTTCTGTTTCGAATGAAAATTCAAATTTTTGGGAGTAAAAAGTGACGTTTGTGGTAAAAAATATATTTTGTGCGGTGAAATATGCGTTTGTGAAATTTTTTAAATGTTAATTAGAAAAAAACGTAAAAACGATATTTAGAATGCAATAAAAAAACTGCCCATGTTTCGAATTCAACACCAGACAAGACGTAGATTCCTAAACAGCATCAAAACTATTTCGACAGCTCAGCACCTGTCCGAGAACAAAGAGTTTGTTGCGACAAGTACCTAGGCAGCATTGGCTGAAATCGAAATTTTCACCTATGTTTTGTAGGCTGCTCTATATTTTATAGTATAAATAGATAAATAGATAATAGATAAATAGATTCTAAAGAAATTCAGCAATATAAGGTTGATGTAACCTTATATACCTACTTTTTTGTCATAGTTGTCAAAGAAATTTAAAAAATTGTCTTTTATGTCGTACTGACGACTAGTTAAAACAATCATAGTCTTTTCTGTACTTTAAACAACGTCTTTATTAGTCTTTTTTTACTTTCTTTTTATACGACTGCCTTGCAAAAGGGAGTTTTGCGCACGGAAAACACGCTCTGCAAACGGAATTTTGCACACGCCGTGTGCTAAACATTTTGCATACGATCATGTCATCTTTGCACACGCGTCTCCAGATTATGATTTTTGTTTGATGTTGTCACCCAAATTATGCAATGTTTCAAGTTGGCTGAGTTTCATAGCAATCGTCACAGCTCCTTAATTTTGTTGATTAGATACTTCAAAAATTGTTGAATTCCCGAAGTTTGGGTGTGAAAATGTGTGATTCTGAAGAGATTTTACATAAAGCAAGCGAAATATGTTCGGAACTGCTGCCCACAAAATCCAGAAGCAGGTATGAAGCTGAGTTAAGGACTGGCGACTAGCCAAAAATGTCCAAACTTTATCAGAAAACGCAGTAATGGTGTATTTTGAAGAACTATCTAAGAAATATTAATTTTCGACGTTGTGGACGATTTTTTCGATGCTGAAGTCAACGTTAAGTGCCAATCACAACATAGATCTTGGAAGCTATAAAAAGTTGCAAGCGCTAATCAAACGAAAATCCGAAAACTACGTCCCAAAGAAGTCCCTAATCCTCACAGAAGATGATTTTTGCCGGTTTTTGACGAAAACATCAGACGACAAATATTTACTTATCAAGGCGGTGGTGGCAGTTGGACTATCTGGGGCATGTCGAAGGGAGGATTTATGTTATCTCAAAATAGAAGACACCAAAGATTTCGGCAGTGCTATGCTGATTAAACTGAAGAATACAAAAACAAAGGTACCAAGGTGTTTTACAATTACAGGAAACCTTTACACTATTTTAAAAAAGTACTGTGCTCTTCGTCCTTATAATCTGAAGACAGGCAGGTTTTTTTAAACTATCCAAACGGAAAATGTTCAAGCCAAAACGTTGGCATCAACAAAATTGGAAACATGGCAAGGGAAATCGCCAAGTTTTTGATGCTAGAGAATCCAGAAAGTTACACGGGACATTGTTTTCGGCGTTCATCGGCCACAATTTTAGTCAATTCTGGCTCAAATCTGCTTGCCCTCAAACGCCATGGAGGGTGGAAATCCAGTACAGTTGCCGAAGGCTACGTTGATGACTGTTTGAGAAATAAAATGGAAGTTTCGAAAAAGATAGAGTCTTCAGTGTCTTCTGCTGCCACAGAACCAGAACAACGATCGTCTACTGCGATACAACAAGAAAACAGCGACCGC
This sequence comes from Anoplophora glabripennis, assembly GCF_000390285.2. Lineage (NCBI taxonomy): Eukaryota > Metazoa > Arthropoda > Insecta > Coleoptera > Cerambycidae > Anoplophora > Anoplophora glabripennis. The sequence goes on from NW_019416284.1 coordinate 284,131, forward strand.
ACGTTGAAAAACTGCACTAAAAATACGACACCAAAAATATTCTCTATTACCGAAAACAAGGTGCACAATAATACTGATTTTCCCAGCGTAACCTTGAAGGAATGTTCAAATGTTACCATAAATATTAAATATTAGTTTCTTTTGTTAATGCGTTAGCAAATTTCTTAATAAAAACGAGTTAAATTAAAAGTTGTATTTAATTTATTTTGTTAATGCGTTGGCAATTTTAGTAATAAAAACGATTTAAATTAAAATTTGATTTTTGTGGTCTCTGTTTGCAGTCGTACAAAAAGTATCGTAAAAAACTCGTTTGAAAACCTCTTTGCACACTCGCTCGACATGTGGACCTCGCCTTCGGCTCGGTCCACCAATATGTCTCGCTCGTGTGCAAAGAGTCGTTTTCAAACCTTGTTGTTTAATATACTATTAAAGCTTTTTTCTCAAAAACAACACATCGATAAACACATAATTTCATTCAAATTCATCAGAGTGCCTTAGCTATAACGTGAATCGTTTTTGTTTCAATTCATTCGTTGTTAAATAATTTTGAAACATGGTTGCCCGTTTAAGCGAAAAACAGAGAATTGAAATTATTGCAGAAAAGTGACAATTTCTATTTACTAATTGACCTGTTTCAGCGATTTTTTAAAATTTCAACTGGAAAAAAAAATTTGTTACATTCTTTTTGTAATACAGTGTATATGTTTAACTACATATTTCAATATTTAATAATAGTTTTATAACCGATAATAAATTGTCATCATCAATCCCACGACCAAATCGACCAGTACATGTACCTGTGGTGGATGTAAAGGTGCTCTTTAGCCAAATCCAAAAACAGCGAAATGATGCGAACTATTCCTCAAAGTTTCTATCTTTGTTTTTTAGGCTTGTTTGTAATAAAACCCCTGAGGATATGGTTTATCACATTTCTGTTAAATTGACAAAACTATTGCTAGAAAACAGTTTTAAAAGTTCAACTAAATTATGTTTGTAAGTAACGTTAAACCGTCATATTTGTCACAGAAAATACGTGGTTACGGTTACAGTTTTGTTATATCCTATTAGAATGATGTACAAACTTTTTTCACTCGAAATATTAAATAAACATGTGTTTGGTCGGAAACCTTTTTTTGAGCATAACTGATCCTTCATTGTTTTTCATATTTATTATAAATTTTAGATTCGTAGAATGCAGTTTAGAAAATAATAATCGATCTCGAATTGCCGGTCTTTAAAAATTGACACTGGGTAGCTACTAGCCGGTTGCTAGTAAAATTTGTTGCATTTAATTTGTGGGTTTGAGTGAACAGCCAAACGACACCTAATTAAAATATTTGACTGACAACTACTTTTTGGAAAGATTTATGAAGTCAGTTTAATAATATAAAACCCATTATTAAGTGCCAGTAACATAATAGCGTAGAATAACAGTGGCATAAAATGAGAAAAAAAACCTGCCAAATTCTTGCCCGTTTATTAAATATGCACTACACGACTGGTTTCTAGTAAGTAATAAAAAATAGATATATCATGTTTTGTACCAAGATATCCTAACACTAGACAGCGTAAGTGTTTCTTTTGTTTATGGTATTCGTCCACCTAACAATTTTCAAATTGTTTTCCGTTATAGTTTTTTTATAATTCACGATATTAACCAACTGGTACTGTTTGTTACATACTTAAATACTATAATTCACTATTGGTTTACCTATTAGAATAATATATATAAAAAAATATAATCTCCGGTTAATTAATTTCGACTTATAGCAATAAGTAACGGTGCGAGCCCGTTAGTGTGATCTTGGCATTACAAATTTTATTTCCCACGATTTAGAGGTCGGGCGAATACATCTTCGAGTAACCAAAGGTATGTATTAATGAAATAAACTTGATTAATTGTGACTTTCGCTAAAAGCTTAACCGTACACCATGTACACATGATTTGTTGTATTATCTAAAAATCGTTAAGTATTTGTTAAAAAGTGCGAGAGGCACTGTAAAAAATGTATCTACGTCTGTAATTAAAGAATAAATAATGAGTGAATGATTGTTAGATAAATAAATTTTGAAAGTAACATCAAGCAAGTCAATTATTGATTGCATCACACTAAAGATTATCGTACAAAACCACACGGTATTTACACGAGTCTGAAATAACCTTTTTCTATAACCGAGCGAAAAGTACAAATTTGCGCTTGCAAAAGAAAGCACAAACTTTTCCGAGGAGCGAACGGTTTTTTTTTTACTTTGTCGAGCGACAAAAAGTAACCAAAACGCTCGCTTAGTTACCATGGAAACCGTAATAAAGAAACGTCTAGTGTTTCTGCGACTTTTGACACAAATGTAAGCGTTGAGGGGACAGATGTCGACAATTTGGTGGTCAGCGCGTGATTTTCCGATCGTTCTCGTACAATAAAAATGTTTTCCCATGAAAATTCAATGGATGTCGATGAAATTAGTGAAGTTTCGTGCACTCCACCGGAAATTGCGCAAGCTGCAAAATCAGTTACTATTAATTTACTGACAGAAAAGCCGAGAATCAAGTATGAGAAGCAGTATGAACTTTTTAATAAATGGTGCGAATCAAAAGGAAGCAAGAAAATATCAGTAAATATTTTACTTGCGTATTTTGCAGACAAAACCAAGGTAATAAAATCCTCTACACTTTGGTCAATATACTCAATGCTGAGATCTACGATATCAGTAAAAAATAGTATAAACATCGCCGAATACAACAAACTATTGGCTTTTTTAAAACGTTTTTTACTGAAAAAAGTGATCTTAATTTTGGGTATCGTCGGGGCGTGTAGGAGGAACGAACTTGTCAAAATGGTAGTGGACGACATTGAGAATGAAGAGTTAATCCTTACTGTAAAATATACCTGATTCTAAGACGTACAATAGCAGAACATTCACTGTGACAAATAACACAACACTTGACTTATTTATCAATCTATATTACACAAAATATATTACACTCAGGCCCAAAAATTGTACGACCCGTAGACTATTTTTGAAATATTCGAATGGTACACTGCCGGCCCTTTGAAAGTGGACGATTTATTTTTCTAATGTGATGTGGTCTACTTCTTATTATGAGAAGTTTTTATATATCAGTGTCATTAGTAATTTGTTTGGTAATTCAAGATGCCGCATTTAACGGAATCAGAGAAAGTGAGAGCTATAACTTTACTTCATAATGATTGGTCATTGCGGATGATCTGCATGTATGCAAGAACAGCATATTTAAACTCAAAGAAAAATGGATTGCGGAGGGTCACGTACGTTATGTCCACGGAGGTGGACGTCGAAAAGTAAGCACCACCTAAGAATAAATCCTTTTGACATGGCAGTAGCGACTTCCTTTGAGACGGATTTTCCTGGATCAGTGCGAACTGCAAGGAAGCGGGTAAAAGATTCGGAGCTGAAGAATTATGTGGCCGCAAATACAGTTGCTTTGACTCCCCAGTATAAAAAACAGAGGTTAGAGTTTACAAGGCAATTTTTTCTGGGAGAATATTATATTTTCGGACGAAAAAAGTTTTTAGTCTTGCTCCGATACTTTTGCCCGTGTCTACCCACCAGAGATTATGAGGTATTCGGAGCCTTATGTGAAACCCACACAGCGCAGCGATAGATTCTCCATTAACGTTTGGGCTTGGATAAGCTGCTAAAGTCCTGATGTTTGTTGTGACCATGCTGTAGGTATCCTCAGAATTTCACTTCACCTCAAGAGTTGCGTCAGAATGGTTGATTGATAACAACATCGATGTTTTACCTTGGTCCTCAAAGACCTGGGGATATATGGTGAAAAAAATTTACGATAGAAACTTCCGTCCAGTTAACGTCGAAGAACTTTGGGAGGCAATTGAAAACGCATGGGATAACATTACTGAGGATTATAACAAGAACATTAATTTTATCAATGCCATGTAGATTGCAGTGTTATAGACAAAAATGGTGCTTGGACAAAATACTAACTTTACGAATCTCGTTTTTTTTGACGACGAAAAGTGTTTCATTTTTAGATCTCGTTGACGTCGAATGAATGGCCGTTAGAATGTATAATATATTTCAGTATTGGAAAAATAAATAATTTGCTACCTAATTTGGATTTGTTTGCCTCACCAGAACTAGTATGATAGACACACATTAAATTTGACATAATGACAGCCGATTTGAACCTCACATTTTCAAGTCTGAAATGAATTCTATTGCAAAAGTGCCAAAAAACATAGCACAGTACCTTGGACTTCCAGAACCATGCAAGTATTTGTTTTAGAAGAACTTCTGCCACTCTTTTAGTTAATGGAGGAGGCGACATCATCAATTAAAAAAAACATGTAGGATAAAAGATTACTAACGTGGCAGAAGACTACATATAGAGAATGTTTTACTAACAAAATTGCTACGTCTGAAAGAATTTTGGTACCGACACCGACGATAAATAAATCACCGATATTTGTAGAAGCGAGAAATTCTGACAACATCCCGATACATTCACCATTAGAAACTTCCTCTGAAATCGTCATCAAAAATTGCGAAAATTGTGCAATTACCTTTGATATTAAAATAATAAGAAAAATTATAGTTCATAGATATAGTGTTATAAAAAAACCTATAACCTTCATTGATATTATTTGTATTATTTAAATTTGCAGCTGTCTATATTCTGAATGTTCATAATTATCATAAGAAAATAATAATAAATAAATCACCAACTTTAGTTTATACAAGTAATGAAAGGTTAGTTATTATTATTATACACTCTCATTTTCTGAAATATTTACTAAAGGCAGTAGGAATATAAATATATCTTTTCAAGTAAATAATTCGTAAAAGAAGCATAGCATACACTCAAATAAGTATACTTAAATCACAATTACCACAATTTATCAACTTTAGTTACACAAACTAATAAAAAATTGGCTATTTTTATAGCCTATCTTATCCTTTTATCCTATCGTTTCCGGAAACTTTCATTAAACTAAAGGTCGTAGAAATGTATATTTAGCAAATAATTCGCAGTATCTATAAATCACATTGGTGCCCAATTGCGTTAAATAAAATACAAACTACCAACTTTAGTTACGGAAAACAGTTCAAAAATTGGTTGGTAGTAACTCATCATTTATTTTTTAACAATTTTGTGCTACTAAAGGTGGTAGAAATTTATTTTTACCAATTCAATCAACTTAAAAAGCCTCTGCGTTCAGCAAAAATAAAGAAATAATTATTTGATGTGTCAAAACGTTCTTAAAACAGTAACAGTAAAACAGTAGTTTTGTCAAATAAATTTATTCTAATAATTATCAGATAATGGAAAGTTTAATTTAGAATATTTAGAATTTTACCATTTTCCAATACGCCATTCCAATTTAATATACTTAACTGCCCTCATCGAAAACTGCGACCAAGACATGTCAAAGAATGGTTTGTTTAAGAAGATTCAAAGAAGTCTACTACAAATGTCGCCCAAATATAATTATTTTCCCAGAAAAAAGACAATAAAATCATTTCAAAGTACATATTACATATACGAGTATTTCATCAAATGCAAATACATAATACCTTTTAATTTTTCGTCTTGCTTTTCACTACGAAAGATTAGTATTTAAATAAATAATAATTAATAGGTAATAAAGCAACTTTTTATTTTTATATTGTAATAACTACCATTTTAACAAAAACACATGTGTAGTGCAAAGTGATGCTAACATTTTGAAATCTAAACTGTCAAATTTAAGGTTATCAATAATTATTAATTTTTGCAAAACATTTTTATAAAAACACCGATTGTAGAAAAGGTCATGTGTGTAGGTAATTCAAGCTTTATAAAAATAGCAATTGTAGAAAAGATCATGTGTGTAACTCAAGCGCAAAGTGACAGCGGCAATACACGGTGTTTGTAAATAAGTGCGAAATATTTAGGAGGTGCTTGCCGAAGTTATTTTGTGAAAAAAAGTTCATGTAAAACGTAGGTCGAAATATTCGTTTTCGAGATACAAAGTGTTTGAATTTTAATTTTTTAATTTATTTTTATTAATTATTTCAAAGAATTTTAGAGATATTGACTCGAAATCTGATGGATGTATTTTATTTAGAAATATTGACAGCAACCTACTAGATGATGTATCAATAGAAATTAAAAATACACAACTTGCAATAAAATATGTTTTATTTTTTTCCTCAAAAAGCGGTGCATCCTATGAAAAAAAATGAAGTCACCAATTTCATTCGAAATTGATGGCGGATTTCTAAAAAAAAATATCAAAACGGGAAAAAGTCAGTGGCGTATCATTTTTTTTATTAAAAAGTTTGTGGCATTCTCGGACGAACGCCACTGGTGCTAGTAGAAATATTCGTATCACCCCACACGTTCATCCCTTCAAAGCGTTTTTCAAATTGCGAGTCAATATCTTTAAAACTCTTGAAATAATTAATAAAAATAAATAAAATACTAAAATTTAAACACTCTGTATCGCGGAAACGAAGCATAATTCGACCTACATCTACATGAAAATATTTCGCACTTATATACAAACACCCTGTATGTCACTTTGCGCTCTTAATACACAAATAGCTATTTTGACAGATAAAATATTGACAGTAAATGTTGCATATTGTTTGAGCTTTGCATGAAATGGCCGTATGGTCTCTACATACACTGAAAGAAATGCGTTTTATTCTTTATTAGAATTCTATATTATAAGACCATTGTATACTATATGTGACAGTTAAACAGGTGAATATTGGATATAAAACGCGTATTGCTAGCACAGTTGTATAGTGACCATAAACCTTATTCTTTATTAAATTATTGTATAACTAGTATACAACGTTTTTTATACTCTTTACGAAATAATAGCAATAACTGTTATTAAAGTGTTCCATATCGTTATTAGAACATCTAGTACTGGTTATAAGTTTTATAATAATAAATGTATTAAACTGTTGTATACTCTGTGTGAGTTAAAAACATATGTCATTAAGTTTTCAGAAATTTTATTGGATAACTGTAATTACAAGCTAAGGTTCTAATGTAAACATACATAAAACATACTTTTAAGCACTAAAAATGATGACAAATCGCTCCCAAAACTGTCCAGTTTATTTTCTTAGCAACGATGCACCCGTATTTTCCTGTATTACATGAGAATTTGCACTATAACTCTTCCACCTTAAGAATGAAGCATCCCCAGAAAGGTTGAGCTTCTTTCCATATAATTTTATTTCCTCTGGTTGATTGACTTTATACCCATGCTTTTCTTTGTCACCGTTAACCTGTTAACCTTCTGTTCCTCCATCTTATGTAAAACTTAACATCAGCGATTTCTAATAGGACTACAAAATAATAATTTTTAAGATTTAGACAAGATTTACATTTGAAAAAACAAAACAATTACAAGCCATAAAACAGTTAGATACTTACATAATAATTTTCCATTTCACACAACGCGATATGATCATGTATCCCACAAAACATGTGCATATACTGTCCAGTTTCATCAAACTAGACGTGTGTAAGTCGATGCACAGCGGACTGTCGGAAATTTTACGATTGTTGTATTTTCTCTTTTTGAGTAAAGATAATAAAGACGTTGTGGTTGTGTGTTTATTTTGACAATGATTGAACATCTATGGACAATAAAAGTGGACTGTATAAGATAGTTGAGTACCGTTCTGCTTCATGCATAGCATGCTACTGAAATCTTTGAAGGGATGAGCTCATGCGGCGAACCCTAAATCAGCGGCTGGAATAGCCAAGTTTCTTATTGAGTCGGCGCACTTCGCTCTCGGGTCTGACATTATGATTATTATTACAAGACTATGAATATAATTTAACAACGATCATAACCGATTATGCACCGAGAGGTGACGATCACTTAACCATTATAAGATGCGTTTTACACGTTAAAAACGGAAACATATTCAGTATAAGAATGAATAATTCTGTTAATACAATTGTTATATACAAATTCGGATACTGGTTTTTATACAACAAATCTTCCCTACTATACAATTGGAAATAAAGTCTATAACACCTAATAATGTATAAGTAATTCATTATAACCTTTATTTCATAGATGAACTGATTGAATATTGAGTATGGAGATGATTGCTTTTTTTTAATAAAAGCTGTATATTTGTTATATACAGATTATTCTAGATAAACATTTTAATAAGCCCATTTCTTTCAGTGTACTCTTAATTTCAGAATGGGAAATGGAATCACCCTGTAACAAATACTCCTTATAAAAAGCAATAGATAAGTCTCTAGAAACTTCTAACTGATATAACAAAAAACTTGATTAACATCTGCAAACGTAATTTTCACTTTAATAATTGGTAGCAACGCGACACTATGCACCACAGGCCACCTGTATGCGGTATCTCATCTCCGACAAATGATGCAGCGAACATGGTTAAGTTTGCTCCGCAGTCGTAAATAACCTCTCTAATTACGCATAAATTTAATTCATTACAAAGTAAAGTAGAAATATATGGATCCACGAATGCTAAAAAAACCGTTTAATGAATGGTGCTGTTACACTTTACATGAAAAAAGTATCGATAATCATTAAGGCGGCGAGAGATATATTGGACGTATTGAATTAAAGGTAATGCGGCCGCATTTATTTTAATCAAGATATTTTCATAAATATGGCTGTGCTGAAAGGTGTGGTACGTGGAATTAACTAGTTTTAACAGTTGTATTTTAGATGTACACATATATAAGTAGATAAATCGTTACCGCTACGTATACGCATAGCACAAAAGCAAGAAACAGGCTAAGCCCTTCTTATCTCGTTCTTAATAAGAACAAATCTGTAATAATAATAACCACACTACTTGGTCAGTTAAAGCTGATTTACACATGCCATGTCATCAATGCCAGGACATTACGACACCTACTGCAGATGCCTCCGGCGGGTTCTTCTAGACGCGTTCTATTAAAATTGTAACGAAGAAAAAAAACCTTCTAAATGTCGATTTTATTTAACTTCTGCCCATATTTTAACTCATAGAAATGTTGTTTCTAATATTGAGATCAGGAAAAGCATCTTTCAAATATTAATACCAATGTCTGACAGCTGTGTCACACACTACGAAAAAAATGTGGTTGAAATGTTTTAAGTTTCCATTAATTTTGTGAAATATGAATAAATTCTAAAAATTTAATTTTCTACTAAAATTTCTGCACATAGCTTTTACTACCCCATTATACTCAAATGAAGATTTACACACATAATTTTTTATTAAATTGCATTAAATTAATCAGACTTCATGAATCATGAATTAAATACTAATTTAACTCTGTTGTAATTGATAATGACATCGACATTTACTGTTGTTGAGTCGGAAGGAGACATCGGATGATGACCTTCAATTTGACCTTGACCTTGACCTTCAATGTTATTTGTAGGTCAATTCTATTTTTTAAACTCTATTTTTGACCCCGGATTCGGAAAGAGCGCAAGATATTACGTTTAGATAGGCACTTAAGACTCCTCTTTGGAATTGCCTTTAAAGGTTATTTCAAGGACAAAATATTTAAATTACGCACCTGATTATCAGGTGAGCCCCCAATCCGAAAGTAACCTCACGAATACGTTGTTGGGTTCGGAGAACCGCATCGCATGGCGTACTTCAATTTGACCTTGACGAAGAAGAGTTACCTATCTGAACGTAAACGAGCCTTAAGTACCTATTTAAACGTAAAATTTTGCGCATTTTTTCTGAATTCGGGTCAAAAATAGAGGTTCCCATTTCAAAGATTTGACCTTCAAATGGCCTTGAAGGTCAAGGTCAAGTTGAAGGTCACCATCCGATATCTCCCTTCGAACCCAACAACTTTCTTAGTTATTTTCGGATTGGTAGCTTTCCGGACGAGATATTCAAGTAATTTAAAATGGGACAACCTGTATATAATGATTGTGATTATTGTTGAACCGTTTGATTAACCAAATCAATTAAAATTCACTTTTTGCAGTTGTCAGTGACATCGACAGTAGCAGTTAGCGATTTAATGACATATAGATATATTAGTGATTGTGATTATGATTGATCATTGTCATTAGTCAGATCAATTAAAATTAAATAATAGGTGACTACTTTGCTGTAGTTAACAGTTAGTGATCAGATGGTATGCAAGTTACATAAAATAATCGCAGTCGATCATCGTCAATTTTCGCATTTTACAACCACATTGTTTGCAGTTTGCTTATTGGCAGTTTGTGACTAACTGTTTACACTTGGCATACTTATTTGAAGTTTGCACCTAATAATTTGCAATTTGCATATTCTCAGTTTACGACTAACGATTTGCAGTTTGTGCAATCGTATTTTCCATTTGCAATTTGTGACCAATACCAGTTTCAATTTGCGACAAACGAATCTATACCAGCGATTTGCTGTTTACATATTCGCAGGTTTGCGACCAACGATTTGCAGCTTGCATATTTGCAATTTGTGACCAACAATGTGCAGTGCATATTCATAGTTTGCGATCACCGACTTGCAGTTTGCATATTCGGAGTTTGCGACCAACTTTTTTGCAGTTTGCACATTCGCAATTTGTGACCAACAATTTGCTGTTTGCATATTTGCAATTTGATCTGCGACTTGCCGTTTGCTTATCCGCAATGATTTACAATGTGATCAACAGTTTAGTTTGTAACGTACGTTTTACAGTTTGCATTTTCACAGTTTGCGACGAAAGATTTGCCGTTTGCACATTCGCAGATTGCATACTTGCAGTTTGCGACCAAAGATTTTCAGTTCGCATACTTGCAATTTGCTACCAACGACTTACAATTTGCATGTCCGTAGTTGTGTTGTGACCAACAATTTACAGTTTGCGACCACATGACTTGTAGTTTTTTTAAATAATGTCAGTAGGCGATATCGTCAATGTTAAGTTATCGAACGTAAAGCAGTTATGAATGACTTGAATAAAAATATGCAGTATATATAGAATAGTTGCATCCTTCAGCTTTTTGCCTATTATTTAGGTATAAAGAAAAGCCAAAGAAATTTGTATTTAAATTTTTTTTAATGTGTATAAATCTTTTTTTTTATTAAAATCTTAGCTGAGCGCTTTCGACTACATAGTCATCATCGGAGCTATTCCTAAAATATCAACAAGAGGTTGAAATGACATTATATAAAGCAAACAAATTTTTACTTACGTTAATTTTAGATACCAAAAAATATTTAGGAAACGTTGAAAATCTTAATAAGTTCGACATAACAATATACAACGTTAAATATAACATCAATTACTGGTAAATAACAAGAGAAAGAAAAAAATTGACTAACAATGTCGAACACGTGGAGTGAAATAAAGTGAGGTTAAATGTTAAATGAAATTGAAAATTGACATTCTACAATTCTAAGGATTACCAACTAAGTGAAAACAAAAAAATTTAAAGTTAAACTACCAATATACTAATAACAAAATATCAGCTGTGAATTAATGAGATTCCCAAAGATACTTGAATAAAGGTTTATTATATAGGTACTTACTAAACGTTAGGTTATTACACTCAAGAGAAAGAGAGAGAAAGCAACGTTTACATATGCTAAAATATATCGGGTATTTCGTAAAACACCCTTATGGCTCAACTAACACATTTTGTTTTTAAAATATAACGAGAAAATGACTACACTTTTGTATTATACCAAAAGAAAAATGAAAAGTAATTTATAATCTTTATGATGAAAATAGAACGAATGACCTTTACCGGTGAAGTTATTCGTTGAGAATTTTTTAAATTCAAACCCCACGAAGCGGTTAAATAATATGCAAGCCACTAAACCGATCACTATTGTTCGTTTGTTACGAAGAGTTGCTCATTACCAATATATTTTCCTTTCACATACAACTAAGTCTGTGTTCGTTGATTAAGTCTGATAAATGACTGGAATTTCAATAGATCGCCACGTTACATAAATTATGTTATATTAACAAAACAAGTGTTCACATTGTCCTTATATCTGTTAATATAATGTATAATAACACGGTGTTGCAAAACAGACATAAATTTTATTTCACTATTCTCATGTAGATAAAAATATAATTTATTTCATAGTGGGATTTATTTGGTAAACTATAAATCTTTCCTGTAGAGCTATATTCCACTTTTTCAGCTATATAAAATATAAAAAAAATATATAAACTTTTACGACTTCATGAATATGTCTGTCGACTTCGTGAGGAATGGATTTTGATCAAATAATATGTATCTTCTGAAAAATTATGTTGTTTTCCACACGGTTTAAAGCCTATAAACTTCATGTGGACACTTTACAGTTTAGTGATTTCATTATTAAGAAATAAATTGTGTAAGTATGTTATCAGATAAACAAAAGGTGGCTCTTGGACAGGTTGTCAATTATTGTTATTGGTCCATGTTGATGTTAGTATTATAATATAGTGTATTAATAATAGGTATGATATAATAAATACATATGTACAATGTACATCTATTGGTCGTAAAATGTCCTTAAAAAAATTAAACTAGTCATAATTTCAGATAGAATTTATTTGATCTACCTCCTTGTCTAACACGATTAGCATAAAAAAGTGTTTTTGTAGAGTTAAGGTTGAATAGTAGTTGATTATAATGATAGGATTAAATCATAAATCGGAATTATGATTTGTTTAGGATATATTTCAGTACTATATTCTACTAAAAGATCAATGCTTCAATGTTGATTGAAACTCTTTAAAATTCGATATGTCACATTGTTCCTTTTAAACTACTTTATATTTAATACTTTTCAAAGCACTTACTAATATATATCACTTTGAATTGTAAGAATATTAACCAGTAAAAAATATTTTACTATTTGTTTTCCATCAAATTGCTCATATTCATTTTGTTGTTACAAAAAAATTAAAAAATTGCGAAGACATTCGAAAACATGGATGATTTTTGCAGAGGCTTTCTTTGACCTTTATAAACATGTACCAATAATTAATTTTTTTAAATTCCATCGTGAAAATTTTTATACATGCTTTTTCATAATGTACAAAAACCTGAAATTAAAACACAAAATTTTACGGTATCGTCACTGAATACTGAAATAAATAACTTTATAAGATTACACTTACACCACATAAAGGCACTTTGTATAGTCTTTCCGATCTCAATTGAAGAACCAAGAGGTTGGCAGTATGTACCAGGTTCGGTCGCTGACGCAGTAACTCGGCATTGAAATTCTTGAAAAACTCAGCTCTTTTTCAGTGTTCGGCGGTTCGTCCACTGTTTTCATTATTTTTAATTAGTTTTGTTGTCTAATAGTTCATTAAAATATGTTTACAATTAGTAACGTACGTATTCAGGGTGCCCGCAAATTTCACAGACAACGGTTGCATATTCACGACGATAAATCTATGGAAAAAAAAATAAATAAAAAATTTGGTTTTTGAGTTACCTACAAGCCTTCAAAGTTGTCAAAAATAAAACTAATTTAATTAATTCATAACCCTTTTAATGATCGCGTTAAAATTTGGGACATTTATTTGGACTATTATGGCGTATTATTTCTTAAAACTTTAGTCAAATCGATATACTGGGTGATAGATTTCTCCGGTTACCTCTCCCCTTTAGCGGTCAAAACTTTTACAGTGGTCGTATTTTTTTAAAACGGGAAGCAACATTGAAAAGGTCGTTTTATTTAAAAAAAAATATTGTCTCTTGTGAAAATCGCCTACAGAAAGCCATTCTTGAGAAAAATGGCATTATTTGCAGGTCTGTGCGTTTCGGTTTGTCAAGAATGGCTGTAGGCAATTTTCTCAAGAGACAATTTTTTTTTAAATAAAACGACCTTTTCAGTGTTGCTGCCGGTTTTTAAAAAAAATACGATCACTGTAAAAGTTTTGACCGTTAAAAGGGAGAGGTAACCGTAGAAAACTGTCACCCAGTATATCGATTTGACTAGCGCATTGAGAAATAATACGCCATAATAGTCCAAATAAATGTGCCAAATTTTAACGCGATCGGTAAAAGAGTTATGAAGTTATTAATTAAATTATTTTATATTTGACAACTTTGAAGGCCTGTTACTCAAAAACCAAAAAGTTTTTATTTAACTTTTTTTTCGTAGATCGTATTTATTTATCGCCGTGAATATGCAGTTAAACTTTTTTTTGTAGATCGTATTTATTTGTCGTCGTGAATATGCAGTTAAACGTTGTCGGTTAAATTTGCGGACACCCTGTATTAGTTAATATTTAGGAAATAGGTAATGTAAACATTTTTTTAGAGACGATAGAATGTTTTGTTTTTAATGTTCGATCATAGAGATATCAAAAAAAAAATGGTGACTTTAAAATAACACCTTGCTAAGTTATAAAAATACAATCTGTTTCACTAAATTATTTTTCATTGTCACAGCCCACAATGTAGGTAGATTTAAAAACAACTGGCAACGTTGATAGTGCATTAACACAACTCCACACACAAATTCTGGGTGTCCCGGTTTACGCCGCTCAGTGGCGGCATACACAAGAATTAAAGTGCATTTTAAAAAACTAATTTATATAACTCCATTATTTATTAGATTAAAAATAAATCATATTCGTGTTGATACACGTACTAAAAAACTGACCCCCATTTAAAGTTGCACTCTGTACTTGTTTAAATAAGTCATTGATAGAGTTGATAGTAAAAAATAAATAGTTCATAAGTTCAAGGTATTTAATTATTGTATAAAATAGTTTCCTTATCTTTGTAACTCAGTAGTCGAATTGCTTATTTTTACCTCAGGAATATCAATAAAATATTGTGCATAGTATTCAGCAAATTAACCTGTTTCTTTGAATACGACTTTGACCAAGAAATCGAGGAAGGTTTAATTAAATGTGGCCTAGTGAAAGGTAAATACAAGCCGATCTGAATTTGGTCACAGACCGGTGAGAGTAAGTTATGAGCCCTAGAGAGCTCGATGACCAGTAAGGAGGGAATGTGGTCGGTGGTCGCTGCTCCGAGGGCCCCCATTAAAAGGATTGATCCGACCAAAGCTCACTGCGATCATCGGCTAGCACCAAATACGGCTCTCTTGATTTGATGGTTATGTCTCCTGCCTACTATATAGGCGCGCTCCTACGAGTGACCTGTTTCCTAGTCTACCTCGATGATTCTCAATTTGTCACGCTTGTTAACGTAAAATGTATTAAGTTTTATTTTTTAGAGAGTCCGGCGAACAGGGAAATATAAACTTAGATTGGATTTAAAAAACGTCCTTATTTACATCCCGTCTCATACAAACAGTATGATATTTAAAACAGTAAAATTATATATTTAAGTATATTCGGTTATAAAAAATCTAAATAACATTTCGTCGGACGAAATCTACTGAAATTCCTGTCAATAACTGTGTATTATGAAAATAAATTTTGATATTGTCGCTTCAAAATTTAATTTTTTCTAATAGCGTTTTCAACTTATCTCATCTCGAGCACTAATCGAGCACTGACAATTTTTAAATCCTTTATTTTGCAAGTTGATAATGCAGTACGAAGATAAACTCAAAACTAAACGAGTCAAAAACGCCGTAAGTATTTTATGTATATGGGGAGCGAGTCATAAATAAATAGGCGAGGAAAGAAAGCACAAAAAGAGCCAAAATCCGAAATTTTTCAATCAAGTCGTATCAAGATGAGGTTTTTTGCATTCGCTTTCTAAAATTATGTGGAAAAAAAAGTATCAACTTTGTAGGTATTATGTTTTTCGGCCAAATTGGATTTGTACAGTGCAAAATGCATTCGGAAAAATGCATTTTTTACAGTCACTTAGAAAAAATTCATAACTCGGTTAATAATGCCTGGAATGTAGGTACTCAAATCAGCGTCCTGGGGGTTTTCGAGGTCGCTGATCCCGAATATGACCTTCAAATTGGTCCATCGCCGACCTGGAGCTTAGGAATGACGATTAACGTCATCTCCGAGGCTTCTCCTGAATTTCACTCTTAAATGCAACGAGACTTGACACCCGGAGGTTTTTCGGGCCGCTGATTCGGCGTCGGCGAGCACCCCCCGGACACCGGGTGCGCCGGAACCTGGACATGGACGTCATCTCCGGGAGTTTTCCTGTAAAATTCGCGTAAACGAGCGGAAAATGACATCAGGGAGTTTTTCGGGGCGCTCTTCTCGAAATCATCTTATAATATGACGCATGCACGACTGTGGGCACCGAGACCGGGGCCCTCGAAAAACTATCCGGACCCTATACGTCAGTTGATGATGAAAATGATATTTAGTAGAATATTTTCAAATTAAAGTTAATAGTTGATTAGATTAGGATAAAATGGAGTTAGATTATATTTGAGTTAAATTAAATTGAAGTTAAGAGTAGGTTAGAAATGGCAATTGATTTGGAAATAAATGATTTTGATTTGTTTTTGAAACAACACTTGCATACATTGTGACATTCATTCAATTTATTCCCTCTATTTTCATCTTGCAGACTTTAAATGAGAACAATTCCAAACAAGTTATTGCAGTATTACGTCTCAAATATATTGAAAATTCACTGTTTATTGATTTTTCTGTCGATGACGCCGATTTCAAGGTCTAGGTTCCGGTGTACCAGGTGTCCGGGGGGTGGTCGCCGATGCCAGATTCGAGAAGAACGCCCCGAAAAAACCACAGATGCGATTTTCGGCTCGTTTATGCGAATTTTACAGGAAAACTCCCGGAGATGACGTCCATGTCCAGGTTGCGGTGCACCAGGTGTCCGGGGGGTGCTCGCCGACGCCAGATTAGCAATCAGCGACCCGAAAAACCTCCCGGTGTCAAGTTTCGTTGCATTTAAGAGTGAAATTCAGGAGAAGCCTCGGAGATGACGTTCATCATCCATCCTAAGCTCCAGGTCGGCGGTGGACCAATTTGAAGGTCATATTCGGGATCAACGACCTCGAAAACCCCCCAGGACTCTGATTTGAGTCTATTCCAGGCATTATTAATCGAGTTATGACTTTAAAAATGCATTTTTCTGGATGCATTTTTCACTGCACAAATGCAATTTGGGCGAAAAACATAATACAAAATTGATACATTTTTTTCACATAATTTTAGAAACCGAATGCAAAAAAAACCGCACTGACCGCCCTGTATGATATAGCCAAAAATAACTCCAGAGCCTTTACTATCCCCAGGAACCCCACATAACAAAATTTCAGTTCAATGGGTCGAATTTTGTGGAAGATAGGACGAAAATAGATTCTAACAAATTATTTTCAAAAACCTGTATCTTGAAAACAGAAAATGATACGCCCATGGTTCATAGGAACAAATTGGAATATTTTTTGAAATTCTATCAGGCCCTGAATTTATGCTAGTGTTTTTCAGAACATCTTAAATAAAGTATTTCAACACAAATTAGTCTTGCCTAAAGTCTTGCCCTCTCGAATAGGGTTATTTATCTACAGCAACGTTTTCATAGTAACTGTGCTAAACATAGTCAACTTTGATTAAATATAACTCAAAAATTATGTGGTAATATGCGCTAAAATTTTGCAAAAGTATCTGTCAGGTGCATGATTAATTATACTGGAAGTTTCGTAGTTATCTGGAATAGGTAGTGCCCATTTATGTGATAACTACCTTAAGATATTTCAAAAGGTCATTGAAAAGAAAGATCACACATTCACTCGTCAAGTATTGATACTTTAATATATTTTGTAGTTAGTTCAATTCAATGGCTGAGCTAGCAAGTACGAATATGTTGGTAACAACGGCAACTTTCACTTCTGAAGAATAATGTGATATGATAATTACATGTGGTGATATACTTACAGGAAAATGTGTGTGTGCAAGCAATGCAAGAGTAATCGTGGAAATATCTCATAGTCCTGGATTAAACAGAGGAATCGGGTTTTTTATACTGTTAAAAGACTTCATGACACAGCATCGGTATCTTCATCCTGTGGAATCAGCGCAATACAACATCATATTGCTGTTGCCCAAAAAGTTATATAACTAATAGAAAAAAAAAATCCTCCGAAAAATTGCCCCTCGATTGTCTGTAACAATTTGTATTACTAGAGATATTAATATTCAGAACCAAGAGCATTTACTGTATCGTTTACCGGCAGGTCTAACGGCTAATGTTTACTTTTCTGCGAGGCACATTGTTTGCAGATATGCCCTCAGAGATTTTACGACAGATTTGATTCATGCACCTGTGATTTCATTTCTTGGCCACTGAACAGTCAGTGTCCCAAACATAATTCGTCAGCAATAGAAAATATGATTAAACATCTTATCCGCCGATTAGAGCTGTGCCTCGAATATAATAGACAAACCTTGGAACAGCTTTGTTAAAGGTGCTTATTTCATATGATTTTAAACAAATGTCCTTTTTATTTTGTTTCATTCTTTTTAATTATGATCATTTCTCACTGGGGACATCCATTTATTTCCTTTAATTTATTTCGCCATATTCATATAAATCACATTCACAAAACTATTAATAGTTTACAATTTTTTTTATAAATGGTTCCTGTAACACCATAAAATAACAATTATGGAGTTTTAAATCTTTTTCATGGATGTAACATTGAACTGTGGACGTGATTTTGTTCGTTTTAATTACGTTATAAAAAAAATCTAATCCTCGGCGGTAAATACAAGTTATTAATAACGTGGTATGAATAAACTTGAAGTTAATTAATTAGATAGGAGTTAAATTGACAATTTTATACGATGTGGGTAGTAAATGTGATGAGTTTAAATGAAAACCGCCCGATTGTGATGTTTTCGATGTAGCCGGTAGTTAATTGGATTGTCAGAGATTAATGCATTTGTCAAAAAGAGTTATAGCCAATGCATCTTTAATTGAACTGCCTCGTACTCCGCAATGTTGAGCGGCATCTTTCTTCGCTTACATAAGTTTCAAATATGCGCTGATAATATGTGGTAATTTTCACCAGTTGATTTTATCTATATTAATAACTTGTAAAAACTGTCTATATAAAACGTTAATAATGCAACATAAAATATGTATAACATACATATTCGTTTTTCCTTCAGCATGTGCCATCGGAATATCCTAAAACGATAGGAACAGGAAATTAAATCCTTGGAAATCGATCTGTATTTGATGATCCTACTGATTAATGAAATTATCTGTATGCTTCGGTATATGTACACCAATACTGATCGAGGTTTTAGTTCGCAGAGTAGTTGTTTCCAACATATCATTAGTTAAAAATTCTACGCAAATATTTTGAAAAAATAATTTAAAAAGTGTGAAAGCCCTATATTACTTCCCTGTTGTGTTTTGAACAGCAACGCAATGTTTTTTAAAGTATAGGGTGTTGACATGTTAAATTTTTTTGGGCGCCTTTGGCCATTTCTCAGACAATTACTTAAACATTTCTACGGCAATGTTTTTTTTGTATTTAAGTATACTTTTTTGTTGAATTAACAGTTTTAGAGTTGTTTTGGATATATTTAGCTGGGTTTACTTTTAATTTAAAAATATATATAATAACTCGAAAATAATTGCTTTTTATATAAAGTGAGAATCATCTCTTTCATATAAAGATCGTTGTCAGCGTAGTAGGTGCCATGGAAATTGTGGGCTACTTGATGGCAGAATTCTCCAATATCTTCATCACTCCTTGATATGTTTGTGAATATTTGTTTTGATTTTTTTAAACTTCAGCAGTCTGTATCATAAAGGCTCCCGAAGTTACGACATAGACTTGAAAATACTCTATATGGTTTTAGTGCAAAATGCATTTTTGTGCATTTCTAGTGCCAAAATATACTGTAAATTAGTTATGTACACCTTTAACATAACTCATAAAAAGAACTGAGATTGAGGTTGATCTTGATGAAGGTGACCATGGTGGCCATTTTTCTATACATCAGGGAAATTCGAAGTGTCCCATAATGATTTGTATAGGGTCAGTCACTATAATGTGACAACTTATTGTGAGTTTGTTATTGAAATTACAAAAAAGTTTTTAATACAAAAGATTTAGCTTGCTTTATGAATTTTTATAATACAGTATTAGAAAAATATAATTGAATAATGGAAATCACTAAATTAAAGATTTTTTTTAATGGAACAGCCTATATATTAGTGCATACTTAGCTTCGTTAAATTTTCTCTTTTCAAAAATATATTAATATGTTACTGTTTGATTCAGGACTTTTCGACATATTTCAGTTTAAAGCTATTTTTGAAAAAACAGTAGCGAAATTTATGTCTGACGGATTGCAATGGCTATGGACGAGGCAGGCGGAACAAACAAATAACTTTGATAGAAGTTTATTTAGAATCATTATTTATTTCCTAAAACAAACTATTTTTACAAAAAAAATAATGTTTAGAGCGAGAACGAAAAATTTGCTCGTATGCTCGTTTGCATCCCGGGTTTCCAATTCCATCTCGAGCTGCATTTGACGACGTTGAGCGACGCTTTAGACAAACACATTCTCTTGGAAGACAGAAACGAAGAATTATTATAAATAAAGAATTAGAACTAACTATATTACTATATTTTCAAGGTAAGCAAATATCCATTCGAGGTTTACCATGGTAAATTCAAATATTAAATTATTGTAGAAAGGCCACAAGAGGCCACAGTAAATACTTCAAGACAGTTAGAAATAAGCCAAAGTAAAATTATTAGAACGTTACATAAATATATATGCCGCCCCTATCATCGTGTCGCTAGGGATTACCGTTTTCGAGATATTTGCATATAACCCCAGGTAAGTTTGGCCAGATTACATTATTATGATGTTACAAGGCACCTGTTACTCTATCTAAAATTAATTATGGGACACCCTGTATAATTTTGGAGTCCATTTGAAAATACTATATCAAAAACTGCCAACTCAAAGAACCCCGCACAAAATCAATGGAAAATGGGTCCCAGTCGATTTTGCTGAAATTGCATGCATTATGTTATAGTTTTTGACTTTCTGATCAAAAGCTGCCATGGGCCCAAAGTGATCCTATGAATAGTTTCAGAGATAAAGGAGGAACTATGTGATTTTGGCTGTAGGCCTGAGTAAACTTCACGAAGTTTCAAGTTGATGGATTCAAAAACTGAGGCATGTAGTGAATTTTGACCAGTAGGTACGATGCTTGTAAGATCGGTGAACCTGAATTCGGGGATAGCTTAGCTATCTAAGGTCACCTGGAGGTAACAATAAAGGTCGTTTCAAGGTAAAACTGAAAAAAAGACTTATAGAATTTTACAGATTATATTAAGAATTTAATTAACCGTGTTACAGATATATTCTTCTGGATTGAAATGTTGGTTCCTGTACAAACTCTACAAGACCTGCAGTGACCTTGCAATGATCTTGATTAATGGTCAAGAACAAGTCAGATAAATCGACTTCACTTTCCATTTATTTCATGCGGGGTTTGAATTGAGATTAAGTCAAATCAAATGCCTTTGACTTGATTTTCAGGTGACCTTCCCCGAATTCGGATTTTCAACGACCTCAAAAACATACACACTTACAGGTTAACATTCGTGAGAGACCGTTTCTTTACTTTGACCTTGAAATAACCTTGACTTGACCTAAATGTGGCCTTGTAGAGCTAAGCTATCCCCGAATTCAGTTCCCCCTCCCCAAACTTATTATACGCACTGGTTGAAGTTCAATACAAGCCTTTTCTTTAGTTTGATAATGAAATGACCTTGAATTGACTTGAAGGTGACCTTTAGAGTTACGCTATCTCCAGATTCAGATTCTGCGAGCCCAAAAACCTATACACTCACAGGTCCAAATTCAATGCAAGTGTTTTCATCAGTTTGACCTTGAAACGACCTTTACCTGACCTCCAGATGACCTTAGATAGCTAAGCTATCCAAGAATTCAGGTTCATCGATCCCAAAAGCATTGTACCTACTAGTTAAAATTCATTACATGCGTCAGTTTTTGGATCCATCAACTTGAAACTTCGTGAAGCATACTCAAGCCTACAGCCAAAATTACAAACTTCCCCCCTCTTTATCTCTAAAACTATTCATAGGATGGGCCCATGACAACTTTTGATCAAAAAGTCAAAAACCATAACATACTGCAATCGACTGGGACCCATTTTCCATTCATTTTTTGCGGGGTTCTTTCAATATTTATTAAATCATTTCTTCTTCAAATTTTTAATTTTTTTTGCAATTTACTATCCACAGCGTATAATGGTATTTTAGGAATTTCCTGTTGAGAACAACGTTAACCCACAAAAACAAGGTGTAGGTGGCTGCATTAATGTTACATATGTTAAAAATTAATATTTTAATTGTCACCTCCGCTTCTTAATTTAAATTTAATTGTAATTAAGCGATTGGGATACATTTCTTATGTAATTCAAATGCTAATATATTCAATTATGCAGGAAATGACAGCTAGATATATAATTTAAATTCTATGTCACCGTGGTTTAACCTATTTCTCATACGAAAATGTCACGTCACTTCAGACATGAATTTAGTCGTATTAATCTGCAAAAATATGTTAGGTGTAGGTTGAGACTGTTATATATTTATTTCCCAAAATTAACATTTAAAGAATTCCTCATCTTCTAAAGTTGTTTATATTAAATTGTTTCGGAAATAATACATTATTAAGAATAAAATATATGCAACAGTAAGACTACTTAGTTTTATAATTCAATGAATGCACATATCTATCTAAAATTTTCACTTTCAAGTAACTTTTTAATGAAAAATATTATGTTTAACAATCTAAAACGATAGTTGAAACTGACCTCGTTGCGTATTGCGAAATACAGGTATATCTCATAGAATAGAGGTGATTGTGAAATTTTTCTGCATACAGAAATATATTTCAACGTTATGATAAGATATTTTGATATGTAATAGATAATAAATCATAATTTAAATGCCTTTCAATTGTTGTTATATATTTCGCACGGTAGCACTTGCCGTAGGGTTTCGTGTGTTAACCAGTTATTAGATATTTTTTTCGAATTTAATTATCTTTCATTGTCGTGATATATGTTGCATAAAATAAGTTTAAATTCCAATCATTCTATAGTCTAGAGAACAAAAAAAATATGTCAATTAGAATTTTATTACGTACTAATACTGTTTTTAATTGCGCGTATGATTAATTCGCAAGAAATTGTTGTCTATTAAGAATCCTGGAAGAATTGATTTTCGGCACTATAAAAATTTATTTCAGTATAAGGAATTCACCTTGAATATAATATAATTATAGAACAAATAGAAGTAATTGTTGAGAAGACCTACGTAAATAATGTGCTTATGGAAATACTTGGAAAATTATGCTAATTTGTAATGCTAACAAGAACAGCAACACGTATAACATAATTACTTATTTTCTTACTATTTGGAAAATCCAGATTATACAGGGTCTGGCGTGTATAATCTATATAAATTAAACTACAGCCTCCTAACGATATTTGTAATAGAAAAGTTTTATAAGAAAAAGTTCTACTTTTGCGTTTTTTTTTTTTCGTAAATTAAAGTTCAATTATGGATCAAAATATTTTCTCTGGAACGGTGCTGTCCGTGTGCTGTACGAGTACGATGAGTTACGTGCTGTAGACCAGCCGCATAAACAAATCGTCTTTGAAAGATAGAAGAACGATACTTCTCAATTTTTGGGTAATTTTTCAATGCAAAAGTACAAACTAAGAAAAATAGATATTTAAAAAAAACTGATATTTTTTTTTATAATAATTAATAGCAATTATTACTATCTTAAATGCATTGTTGTTACTGTAAGAGTTCGCAAACAAAACCACATCCGTAAGCATTTGCACTTGCCAACCACGTGCACTAAACAAACTCCATTAAAATATGGAACAAAATGAAATAAAACTTATCATCTCTAGAGAAAATTTTGTAATTGATCCCCATTAGCGCGGATACAGGCATGGCACCGACGCACCCAATCTTGGCGAATATTTTACCAAATTCCGGGTATTCCCCTAATTGTGTCAGCAGATTGAAGTATACGGTTTCGCAATTCTTCCACCGTAGCAATTGAAGTATTGTAAACCAATGACTTCAACTGACTCCAAAGATAAAAGTCCATTGGAGTTAGATCGGGTGACCGAAGTGGCCACGGCACAGGACCAAAGCATCCAATCCATCACTGAGGAAACATTTCATTCAAAAGTATCGTTACTTCTCGAGTACTGTCTTGAAAATGAAACATGCGTGTCCGAACTTGTAATGCCACATCGTCCAATAATTCAGGCAACCGGTTCTCGCCTATCATGCCAGCCGAAACATTTACCGAGAACCGATGTTCAAAATGAGTTTCACTAATCGCGTGAGGATTTTCATCGGCCCATATGTGCATATTGTGGAAATTCACTTCATCATGGGTAAATGTCGCCTCATCTGTTACACAAACATAAGTAGGAAAATCTACTTGATTGGCACATTGCAGTAAAAACCTCCTGCAAAAAACGCATTCGTTGATCACAGTCCGGGGGTAAAACTGGGTGCAGATGATAGGAGTGCAACAGCTGGAGCCTTAAGATGCGATGTACAGTACAAGATGAGGTTCCTACTTGCTGTGCGGGTCGTCGAGTACTAATTGTTGGGTCTTCGTCAAGATTTTCCAACACTGCATCTTCAAGATTAAGGATCACTTGCTGACCACGTCCTTCTCCTCGAGAATAACAGTTCCCGTGTTTTGCAGCCGCTGAATTCATTGTAGGATTGTATTTGCACATGGGGGGTGACGTTGTGGCCATCGTTCCCGGTACAACCTAGTCGCCGCGAGCGCACTTTCTTCGGCTGCACCATACACTAACACCATATCGAAACGTTCGGAAATAGTACATGGATTGTTTTCTCGGTTAATTGTAAAACTAGTTTGTGCACAAACTAAAAAATGAAGCAAAGTGAGAACTAAGAATCTCGTTTTTAATGTAATCGGCTATTCTTATTTTTTACTTCTTTATAAAAATTACACTGTCACTATCGTGGAATTACAAAAGAAAAATGATGAGTCGATGGACGATGCTTAATATTTAATAATCAAGTGAATAATGAATTCATTACAAATACAAAATCTGTTGACTGCACAAATTTTTTGAGCCTTCATTTTCGTTGAATAAATAATGAACTTTAATTTTCAAAAAAAAAAAAACGCAAGGATAGAACTTTTTCGTATAAGATTTTTCTATTACACATATCATTAGGAAACTGTAGTTTAATTTTTATAGATTATCACGCTACACTTTGTATATTAGGATGCTCCGTTTGAAACTACTTTTTCGCTCGATTGACGAAATATTGGTCAAAACATTGGAAATAATATTCTCACCAAATTTCAGCTCTTAATTTTAATGTTAAGTACTCGTTATTCAATTTTAAAATTTTCTTGGCCATTTAACACGTAAACTTACTTTTTTTGAATGTGTCTATATCTCAGCTACAGTTTATGTTATTTTATTTGTCCATAGGCGATAATTATAAGGAATCTTTGTTATTTGAAAAGTGCAGTTTTACTGCTAAAAAATCTTAACAGTTTACAATCAAAATTTCAATACAATAAATTTGGTAATACAAGGATATTTTAAATTTTCACATATTTGATTCTATTTATCTTGTGTACTAATAACTCTACAGCTTAGATACTTATGATCTTTTTATAGCAAATTTAATTTCCTATAAAAACGTCATTTACCTTTTTGTTGTAAGCTTAGTCATTTATGAGAAAAATGTAAAAATCGAAAATAATTAATTTTAAGATATTTTAGAAGTGAAATCGTTCAAGTCAGATAGATCCTACCATGGCTATATTCAAAGAACAAAGATTCCCCTATAATTATCGCCTGTTGAAAATAAAATAACGTGAAATGCAGCTGAGATATAGATAATAAAAAAGTAGGTTTACGTGTTAAATAAATAGGAAAATTTTAAAATCAAATAGCGAGTACTTAAAATTAAAGTTGAAATTTAGTGTGAATTTTTTTCCTCGTTTTTTTTTGCAGTGTTTACAACAATATGTCGTTAATGGAGCGAAAAAAAATGTACGCTTCAAACGAAGCACACTAATATTTATAATATTAATATTGACTTATAACATTAATTAAACAATTTTCATTAAATTGTGTTTCGTACGAAAACAGTTAAGTAATATTATCTAGAGACATTTTATTAAACGTTTTTAATGACACCTAGTAAATTTTAATTTGGGCTCACTTCGATATTTTGTTTTTCATTAAATTTGCATAACTTTTGGATAAAATCATTGTATATTATTTGAAGCACAATTTTTGCTAATGTATTACATTTACTGATAACTACCTTAGGGATCCGGGATAGTGTCATCGACAGCCTTGACCCATAAAAAATTTCTACTTCTATTTTTTATAACTTTTGTCACCGTTTCTATGATTTTTGTACATTCTTTAAGAAAAAAGGCGTATAATATGTTTAATATTGATATCACACACCGTTTTCGAGATAAACCTGTTTAATAAATATTTATTACATTTGCTAATTGTTAAAGCGAGTTTATTCAGGCAACAACATTATTAAGATTACTTTCATATAGTTCACAGTCATAACAATTGTTGACGGTATGATATAATTTCGTGTTATCAGCGTAAAGTAATAAGTAAACATCAAGATCAATAGTAACATAATTTATAAATAAAATAAATAACAGTGGCCCAAATGTTGACCCTTGAGGCATACCAAAGCAAGTTAGAAACAGATCAGACTTAAAATACCATATTGCTTTTTATTGAATAGGTAGGAGGTTTCCAAGGTGATTATCATTGTCGAGTCTGTCAAACGCCTTAGACAAATCTGTGAATATCACTTAACATGATTATCATTATTATTTGCCTTAGAGTTGTCTTATATCCTCTTTTTCCAAAACACCCTATATGTAAATGAAAACAATCGACTAAATAGCATCACGCATCAATTAAAATTGAACGAGGCCATCCGTTTCTTAATTTTTGCGCTGCTACCAACGCAGGAGATCTGTTAAAGTAATATCCTTAAGATAAATTTAAATTGCCCGGAATCTAGGCTCTAAACCTTTCAGGAAAGAGATTTTCGCTATTTTTCGCATGCGTAACTACCTCATGTGGTTCTCCGACTTGGCATTATAATGATGTCGACTTCGTGCAAACCACGGGTAGATACGCCGATTCTGCTGTGTTCGGCATTTGATCGGTGATTGATTGATCGCTTTGAACAAGTTGGAAACATTAGTTGCTATTATCTGGGCACGTTATCGTGGGACGCAGCAGAACGGCGACTCCGCGTTGACATCCACGGGATCCCCGATAAACCTGGTTTATGTTTGAGACCCGGTAAGCAATTAAGAATAAGAAAAAAATAACGCGGATTCTTCCTACCAAACAACTGAAAAACTGATCAAGATCGTAGGAATGTCAACTGAAACAAATTTAGATGATGTTCGGAATCGGCCGCTCGTCTGTACCGTTATTTTTAATTGTGGGTTTATCTTATCTTTTCCGACTATCGACCAATTAATTTCTGATGATTATGTTTCACTTGTTCTCCAGTTTCTTTAATTGTTGCAATTAAACCACCGATAAATCCATGTGAAAGGAAATGACAACATTGCTACTTCTTATTTTATTTGCACCCAAGTATACAGGGTGTATTATAATTTTGAGGTAAAAATGTGACCACTAGTGAATTACAGGATGATTAGGTGAATTACTGCATCTCTTGCGACATAAAGACATGGGCGATTTTTATAAATTTTCACGCGGTGATTAGTTTTCCCATTAGTTATTTGTTTATTTGCGAAATTAAACAACCGACACATGGCGCTGTTTTTTTTTTGTAAAAAAACTGAGTGATTGATAAGGAAAAGAAATTATATTTCTAATATTGTGGATATGATTTGTATTTTATTTTGCTTAGTTATTGTAATTTGTATTACTGAAAATTCCTCACATTTTTGTTGCTATTGTACGTATTGTTTCATAAAAAAAATAATAAATTTGCATTTATCCATATAGTTAAAGTATAATCTTAGGCTATTTCACGTAGTTATACGGAATTTGGGATAGTGACATAACTAATTTTCAGCAAAACCTCACTGAGTATCGAGAGTAAGACATATTTGAATAAAAGTGAAATTTTCATTTAGATTTCAAAATTCAAGAACGTAATAGTCTGCAACCTATGTTTATATGAATATTATCGTAGAATGAAATCTTCCATCGACTGTTAAAATTTGGCTACAAAAACTTGACTTACTCTGTACCGTCAGAGAATTACAGCCACAATTTAATAAAACTGAATCCGAAAGTAAGAAATAATATTTAAAATAAATTTAATACCTACTTAATAGTTGACATACCATACTGTATAAGAATATTGACACCGACAGAAAATAATATTAAAATTTAAGTACGTTTTAAATGTGCCATGTTATTATAGCTTATACAGGGTGATTCACAAATGGTGACCAAAAATGAAACCTCGTATTCTTTGGTGAATTTTAAGGGGAGTCTTTCCAATAAAGTATGTATGTATAATTCCAGATATGCATATAGCAACTTTGATTTTT
Source organism: Anoplophora glabripennis (assembly GCF_000390285.2). NCBI lineage: Eukaryota > Metazoa > Arthropoda > Insecta > Coleoptera > Cerambycidae > Anoplophora > Anoplophora glabripennis. The sequence continues at coordinate 312,689 of NW_019416284.1, forward strand.
TTTTCACATTTCTGCTTTATATCGAGTAAACTGTATAGGGAAATTCAGGAAAATTTACAATCAAGTTAGGAATTCAAGAGTAATTCTAGGGGAAGTTAATAAAACCAAAGGGAAGTCAGATAAATTCGTAGGCAATTTTGAGGAACTCAGATAGGCATTACAAATTGTGTGGAAATCATGAGGATTTTTGGAGCTGAAATCAATTTGTTTGATGTTCCATAATGTATTTTTAAAAGCTATAACATATTATAATATTAAGAATCTATTATATACGACACACTGTATAAGAATGTCTGAATTGAAATACTTTGAATTTAACAGTCGAATCATAGATGAGTTGTTAAGATAAATATTATCTTGTTTAGTTAAAGATCTTCTAAGACTTAAAATATTCCGAAAGAAATTCCGAAACACCAGAAGACTTTACGAGAATATATTGCGTTACAATGTATAGTTCAGTTGTTATTTCTAAAACCTCATTTACATTGAAAATATTCTAGTTGCAGGTTGGTTTGGTGTTAATAGACTATTTGTGTTCAATATGTACTATAAAATAAAAACGAAATAACAACCAATAATTAAACGTATTAAATACCATAAAACGTTTAATTGTTCTGGGATATTATTATAGGTTTTTTATATTCTGTCTTATCTGTTGGCATCTAAACATATTTTATATGTCAGTGAATAAACCTTTTACTGGCACTCGTATCCCGTATGATTTTTTTAGTAATAAAATAAAGAATTTCGATTACTTCTTTTAACGACATTTTAAAGAGAATAGTTGCCTGTACTCTCATTTTCTAGATGAATATAGAATTCAACGCTGAACATACCTATAGTTTCAAATATCTGGAAATAGTCGAAATGTTTAAGTTTTCTTTTAGTAAGTTTAGAAAAATGCAGACCTATCCAGATAAATATTTATTTATTTCCTGATATAATAATATCATTCGATATATCCAGAAATGGTGACAAGAAACTCCTGGAACGATTGATTTATTGAACAATACCTCGTACACAATAAGAATAACTGAATAATATAGGTATTATACATCTAAATGCTTATTAATTATATCAATATTGAGAATAGGCTAAAAAATGTTTCTGCTGACATAATTCTGTTATTTGTTTTCTTTATTCCCTTTTTGATGGTAGAAATTTATATTCGTGTTCTGTATTTTATACACTTATATATTTATATTTTTCAACATAATTATTGTTTGTATTTTGTTATTATTTTATTGCTATTTCATTATTTATAAACACATTTCATTAACAACTGTCGCTGTTGCACAATTTATAATTTTATTTCTATTTTTTTCATTTTTTTCTATTTATGTATACAATTGAGTTTCCGTTCTATTTCATAAATTAAATTGAACGTAATTAAATTAAATCAAATTAAAATGGCGTTATAATGCCTTTAACACCCGGTCCTACTTGGTTGTAAAATATGGAAATTAACGGGAAGTTTAAACAAAACCAATTCTTCCATTTTGAATTTCATCTTATTCCACATTGTAGCATAATTGTTATTATTTACACCATAAAGGAGATAAGTATGACTAGTCGAGGACGATTTTGCGTCCGAGCGGAGCGAGGGCTGGCAATAGAGTCCGAGACTGGTGAATTATACTTAACTGCTGCGTGGTGTATAACATTTTATCTGCTCCCACAGTTCTTTATGATTCATGAAATGAAGATTAGGTTTTATTTTTTGACATTTCTTAATCAATTGATTTTGAGATTATTCGAAATCTTGCAAAGTCGCCTTGGTTGTTTGGATTTTGTCGTTTCTAAGGTTGTTTATAAACAAAACTACATAAAAGTTGCAATTTTGCTGGTTTTGAATTATTATTTCTAAATGAGTCATTTTCTAATAGAAAGTGCAGCAAATGCTGCCTGCGAATTTTTATTGGCCGAGAAGTTGAAAGTGCGCTACGGACGAGCATATAGAAATTTCAAAGAATGGTGCCAAAACAAAAATACTGGTGTTTCTGAAATGTCACTGCTAGCATATTTCAGGGAGAAGTCAAGAACTTTAAAATCACCGGCGAGTTTGTGGAGTGAATACTCAATAATTAAGCCTACTAATTTCATAGAGAAAAACGTGAATACATCAAAATACCCCAAGCTGAGAGAATTTTTGAAACGTAAGAATGACAGCTATACATCTAAAAAGTCAAAAGTTTTTAGTCAACGATTTTCTCGTTCAGGCACCCGAAAACACATAATTGCTAATGGAGGTGGTGACGGTCTTAGGCATTGCAGGAGCATGCCGTTCTGATGAGGTATGCAAACTTACTTTGGACGTCAATTTCAAAAATTTCGATGGAATTGTAGTTATAATTCCCGATTCTAAAAATGGTATGTCACGTACGTGTACAATTACTTCTCGTCTGGGTTCTGTTTCTCACCTAGAAATTCTCAAGAAATATTTCAAGATTAGACTGGAAATTAAAACTAAAATTTCACACTTTTATATGCGCTATGAAGCAAATAGATGTTACAACCAACCAGTCGGCAAGAATACTCTTTATATGATTCCTAATAAGATTGCACAGTTTTTCAAACTTGAATATCCTGAAACATATACAGGCCATTCATTCCGAAGAACATCGGCAACGTTACTGGCTAATACAGGAGTTGATGTAAATATTAGCAATCATGAGACATCGTACGTGGAAATCAGCCACAATTGCAGAAAGTTATGTTGCTGACAGTTTAAGTAACAAAAATGAAATAGCCAATAGTATCCTTTACAATGACACTTCAACTCCAGGTTCTAGTAGTACGATGCAACATGCTGTTTTAATGGATCAGTCACATAATATTGAGACTGCGGTGACTGAAATGAAGCGGTAAAATTATTTTGGGAAAAATGTGACAATTAGTAAACGTGAGGGGAATAATTATTATCCAGATTTTATAAATGCTACTAAATGTAATAACTACAATTACTGTAAATATTCATTCATAATAATTAATAAAATGTAATGTTCATCAAATATTTCTATTTATTTGTTCATAAAATATATATGCCTTTATAACTCGAAATCGCTTATTTCCCTAGTGAGGTAAGTTACCTCACTTACCTCCCGTGGTCCATAGCAACTTCCACTTCTACGGTAAAATCCATTTACCTCCTTGAAAACAATATATTAATAGTCTATTTACTATAGTGGGAGCAGATAAACAGATTTTGGTTTGCTTCACTAGTATATAGACCCTAGCTGAAACAATAAAATATTACAAAAAGGAAATTGTGTGAAATTAGCAACACTAAAGAATACAGTATAGGTACTGAAGATTATTAATAACCAGGGAAATAATTTTAACTTAGCATATTCGTTATAATCTTTTATAGATATCTTCCCATCTTTAACTGAAATATATAACGATACTGATACCCCCAAATTTAAAACAAATTATATTTTCCACTTGCCGCATATATTTTGTACGGAAAGAATCCAGTTCACCAATATACGAACGATTTTGCAGCATGTAGGTATCACCGAGGCACAATTAAAAGTTGGAAACGTATTATTACATGAAAATTGGTACTAAAGTAAGGTTCATTAGATCCGCAACACGCGCCCGGAACCGGAAGGTTCTCCATCTGCGTACAGGCAATAATTATTGCCTTGTTACGCTGTCGACAAATACGTGGTATTAATCAAAATATAATTTCAGCACTGTAATTGCGATTTTGACAGGCGTTTCGAGAATTATAAATTGCAAATGTTACAGTGATAAATCGAAAACGTAAAAATAGAGTCAAGTATATAAAAAAATCTGTAAATTAACAGAATATATTTAATTTTAGTTACCGAAAATGTTTATAAAATAGATGTTATACAAGTTGTATACAAAATCAGGGGGTTACTGCTTGTATAATTTTTTTCCGAGGATATAGTCACTAGTTTTCGATATAGAGGGCGTCAAAATTTTGGAAAAATATAAATTTTCTCCAACCGTCACAAAACTATGACATTTTTTGACTGTCAGAAATCTCTGAGGTTGATATTTTTCTTACGTAGAAAAAAAATGGTATCTTAGCAACAAAAGTGTTCACTTTTAATCCTAGCAGTTAAAGTTGACACTTTTCATCCTTAGATTAAAAGTGTTAATTAGTTTTAATTTATAAAAGTTTATGCAGCAATATTTACAATAATTTTTGTTTATCCACATTGATCTTAGTTTGAACAAATTAATAAAACATTGAAACTGCGACTACACTCATTTCTTGGAGCAATTCTCAAAGCAGTCCAACACGTCTTCATTAATAGTTATATTATTTTCAGTTGTTGTGAAATCAGAAATAATAACGGTGCTTGGTTTATTACCACTATCAACTTTTAGTATTATTTTCATAATACTTTCTTTATTCAAAAGAGAGTCTTGAATGTCGTCAACTAAAAGGTTAGCAGATGTTCGGCGTAATGCATGTCCACTGTACTCTTTCCAGTTGTTCAGTTTCAAAAATTTGCCACTTCTTGCAAGACGGCACTGATTTCATGAATACCGACCACCATGACACTTTCCACTAACATATCTGAGAAATAATCGACGTTCTACCAATTCGGGTGGATATAAAGTAATATATTTTCGATAAAAACTTAAATAATTGTGTACAGTTCTGATGTACCAAATTAAGGGTATTAAAGCTGGAATTACCCATCACCCCCACCTGTCACGGTAGTTTTAGGTCCGTAGTTTAGGTAAAAGGAATGTACACTATCGACAGTCAGTCTGTAACGAATCTTTAAACCATCAACTTGCAAGATAACTCTTATTTAGAATAAATTGTTAACTAGTAATCAGTGCAGTTTGTTCTTTATTTAAACCATTTGAACATTCGACCTACGGGTCAAACAAATTGTCTCTCAGCACAGTAAAAGGACGTGGTCTCTTGGTTTTGGTATTGGGAATTTTTATAATTAAGGCTCAGCATTATCAATTATTAAATTGACATCAGAAGAGCATGCGCCTGCAACCCCTATATTAGGACGACATACTGTAAAATTCGGAAAATTTTATTCCTTTATTTTTAAAACGTTTACCTTCATCATCAAATATAAATTATCAGGTGCACTATTCAAAAAGCAATCAACTTGTTCCTTTGTAAATACTCGCGTTTTTCCGTACATATCTTTCATTTTGTCTCTTGAGAGACGGAAGCACGGAACTTTGAACATTTGCTTATATCAATCCCCTTTATATCCAACGTTGACCGCAACATTGAATATTGCAACCAAAGCGTTGACGGCTCCATTTTCTTTGCTAAGTTTGAAAAATTCACCATCAGTACATCTTCTGAATACAACTTATTTTTTTTTTGCACCAATCCATAAATCGTTGTAGACACATTCATAAATATCTCGAGATTTCTTTGGGAGAAGATTCATAGAAACCTCTTTCGCACACTCCAGTATCTCCTCAGGTACACCTAAATCTTCATTAGAATCAATTTTTACAGAGTTTTCAGCAAATTGAACCACAAACAATCCTAAATTTGCTCGCCACAAAAGAAACACTTAATCCTAAAAGAACAATATACTATGTGAGATATGGATTTGGACAAAATATCTATTGAACGAAATAAAAGTAAACATTTACGTGGGGGTATACAAACCAATAAGTGAAACATATTTATTCAGAATATTTAAACACTTCTATGACAATGCGAGTTTGTAGGTATATAATTATTTTAAGCGGGTTGCTAAAAATTATGCATTGAGACATTCTGTAGTTTCACTCCATTTTTAATAACCCTGCAAGTGTTGGCCACACTTTACCGCCCAAATAGCGGGAAATTCAAGGTCTTTTTTAAATCATTTTGTTTCTTTAGATAATTCTAAACCACAAAAAAACTTGATGAACCAAGTATACAAATCTCTAATTTTTAAAATACTGAGTGCTCAAGTTTTCAAAATTTCGACGATGCTTTTTACAAATGCGTAAATGTTCATTGTGCTATTTGTGTACATTAAAATATAAAGTTAGAGTTGTTAAAAATAAAGCTGTTGACTGCACTATGCATACTTAAATAAATAATGTAGTAACCGCAGAAGCATACTGTTTACTAACAAAGTGTTTCTTTTGCACTACTTAATATTTGTCGAAAGCGCGCAGTTGCCAAAGGAATGTCGGGAATTAGTGATTCATTTCCGATGATCGATCTCCTGGTGTGACTCCTCCATAGAGGAACTGTGGGGGGCCGTCGGTAGGCCAACCGTATTCCTTCAAAATATGCAAATTGTTCCTAACGATCCCCATCAGTTACTTCACCGATATAATTCTGTATGAATATTCATTCCATTCATTGTTTGTATAATACAAAATTAATGAATCTCATAAATAAGAAATGGAGGTTATAACTCACGTTCGATGATACCATTAGGTGCATCGAATAAGTAATGTCATCGATAATACCTTTTTTTTATGGGTATGAGGATTGACAATTTGAGAAAATTAGCTAGATTTTTGTTTATGGTAGAATTATTGTCATTAACATTCATATAATAGCAATAAAAATGGATCCGTCTAAAACTTATTTAAAATTTTGTAAAAATACTTTGTATAAAAATGTTGAAAGTACTAACTACAATTTATAGATTTCATCACAGTTTGTCTCATAATATTTTAGTGGAGATTCATTTTTATCCACCAAAGATTTTTACTTCAATGAATTTTTATCTCAATAGAAGAGGCTAGTATTTTTATACAGGAAGGTAGTCATTTTGCACCGTTAGGAGATACCGTTTCTTAGAAATTTTGACGAAATTATCTGTAATTTATTACGAATTTTGTCTAAAATTTTCTAAGGAATTCAATTGGATTCAAGTGTTGTGATATAAAGACGACAAATTTCAAGACCATTCAATTTGCGTGACCCTAAAAATTTGCAGTTCTCTCAATTCGTCGTTAGTATGATTGTATTTACTATTATTATTCACGCAATCTTATTAAGATTTCACTTCCACTGTAAAATTCACTCATATTTCACTCAATTTTACTCAGTAATGTATCAATTTCTGTCCACACCCGATTCAGTGAAATTTTCACTCTATTTGTATGAGTACAATTGAGGGAAACTATTGCATCAGAAATGAGTAAGTTTTACTCAAATCCGAGTTACTGCTAACTGTCAATTGAGTGACTTTTGAGTCTATTCTGAGTAAATAAAACCTATCTACAATTGACTTTTTCTCTAATATGATTAACTATTATAGAGTAATTTTTTACTCAGACTTAATTAATTAAATAGAGTACAAAAATAAATCACTCATAAATGATTAATTAGGATATACTGTGTTGAAATTAATTAGACGCTATACCTACAGCGTGTTTTGAAAATGATGAACTTTTAAATTAGAAGAGACCTTGTAAAAATAATGTCTCAGATCTACTCTTTTTTTATATAGTATACATATATTAACCCTTGAAGTTAAGAGATGAAAATCGGTATTTCGTAATAACTTTTTATAATGTATTAAATTTGTATAATTTTTGGGTAAAAACCATGTTATTTGAAATAATGTCTACTAATGTGTACAATGTACTTAATAAATGCTTCTATATTATTAACGTTTGGAGTGGTTTTGAAATTTTTATTTAAATATAATTGTCATAAATTACTATTACTGAGTCATGGTGATTTCAACACAGATTTTGTCTTAGAGACAATAACTTAGATCTCGATTGGTTCACTGATTGGATAAATAAATTGCCAAAACCTATATTGTACGTTAAAAATTACGTAACTATAGGTAACAATTTCACTATCCGTTTATTTAACCAAATATCGAGACTTAATATATTGTCTTTAATTATTGTCATTAAATCACTGCATTTAAATACAATTTTCTCTAGAGTAACCAGATAAACCGATACTTGTCCAACTCCAAAGCATACCATACGCCATACTGTCGTCCACCACGAGATAACCTAATGGGACGATGGGAACAGACAAAGACTTAGGTACAAGTGCTGCAAATACGAGTTTACGTCAAGAATTTATTTAAGGTCTACCTATATTTGAGTGAAAGTACTCAGTTTTAGTTTAAATATAATCACAAATGAGTAAAGTGATCAAAACGTTCAATATTGAGTGAAAATGTACTCAATAATTTCACTCAATGTAATGTAATTTTACAGTGTAATGCTTAACAATATGTCGTTCTGGAAGTAACCCAAGTTAGTTTTTCAGTTCGTACCAAACAGTCGTGCTAAAAGGGAGTACAAAAATGGTACTATTTCAAGACTTATAAACACAAGATAAATTTTATCAAATCTGCGGCAGGTAGAAATAGTATATTAAAGTATAAGTGGATATTAAGGTCTTTAAAACACGCGCTATTTTTCACCAGCAAGTGTTTTAAAGACCAGTTATCCACGAATACTTTACGCTATTTTTTTTATTGGTACGCGTTGAAATCATAAATATTGTATTAATACTACAAAAAATGGAAATAAGAACTAATAATGTCAAATGGTTGAATTTGTGATGTTACATCAGTATACCTTTCGTTGTCATGAAAACGAAAAACAAAAATTAATTTGTAACTGTATTGGCACATAAGATTAATTGCTGTCTTCAAAGGATGGAAGAGCAAAAGGTAACAAATACAGATGAACGAGTTGTGCTTGCTTATCTTCAGAAAATGTCAAATGTATTAATTTGAACAGCATTTCATCTGATTTAAAAATTATATTATATATTAATATTTCAAACAATACCAACTGCACATTTCACATTTATTTAAATAATTAACATGTTAAATATTTGAATAAAGTTTTTCAAACATTTGTTAGTAATATTTTATTTGACGTTACAAGGTACTTCTGTCAGATCAATAATTAAAAAGGTAACATTTAGACTTGACGTTTCTTGGGTTCTTGATGTTGCCATAGTAACTTTAAAACACGCGCGTTTTTTAAAGTTGGATTTAAACACTCTGGGGCGTGCTTTAAATAAGCAAAATAGGGTACCAATAAAAAAAGACATGTTTGTGACTTCTTGTAGAATTCAGATTTTTCACACAAATTACACAGGTTCAGTCAAAGTTACCACTTGTGGTAGATTTCTTCTATTTCCCTTATAGATGGAATGAATAACTGAATAACTATAGTTTAAATTCGTATTCGCTTTAGTAGAGATGATTGACATGTATTGAACTGCTTGTGTAAAAGTATTGCAGCATAACTTCGAAAAATGTATATTGACAGAGCATTGCAACTGCAAACTGCTTAGAGCGAAGAACGTTTGCTTCAAATGTATGTCCACCTTTATGTCTTCAACATAGTCGTAGGTCATTGTAGGTTTCCATTCTATGGCTGGCTATTTTACCATCATATTGAATAGATGTGTCTTACTGCACTCAAACGAACACTCTAGATCTAGCATATGAAGTCAAGATAGTTTTAGTTGTCAAATACAAGAAAATAATTTTCATTTTTTTACAGAATAGCGAAAGTAACAGCTATTTAAATTGTACTAAACTATACTAAACTAAATACATTTTAATGTATTTAGTTTAGTATAGTTTAGGAAGTAGTTGACTATAATAATTGTTACTTATCTCTATGCAGTCCTGTCTAGTACACAAACTTCGAGCAAAAGCTAGAAAGTGTCATTCTTTGGCATTCTAAATAGTCCTGTAAATGTTGCAAAGTTGTTCCATACGGTTAAATACCCGATAGTGCTCGTACATTCATTACTGTTTTTGATTAAATATTTTTGGTGTGATGTTTGTAGAAGAATTTCAGACTTATCTTCGCTACTTTATTTTTATTATTTCAATTGCCCCTAGTACATTTTGGCAAACAGTCTTATTGTTTATTTAAGATATCGCCTGTGATAAGTACCTGTTCTTTTTATTTAGTTCATTTGACTTCACACAAACATCTGCAATAGCAGTTTTCAGTAGCTTTTTATACGACGCTATCCTTATTTAACAAATCATATCAAGTTGGTGGTCTATATAATATCATACATAACACAGTCACACAAAAAAATTCTTTTCGAGTCTGGAGGTCAGACTATATCTACTAAGTACATGTTTTCGTAAATCGGTATCCGTGATTCATTTAACCCCATCTCGTCAGGGTTTACCAATAATCCCATATAACCTCATAACCCAAGCTGTCAAGTCCTATTACACACAACGATTATGTAAAGGGAGCTGTGCACCCACAATAATTCTATAATCCTATACATTCAACTTCAAACCTTCTAACCCCATAACCGTATAATTCCATAACCCCATAACCGATAACTCCAATAACCACGTTACTCAGTTGTTTGACTTGATCTCTCTTCGCGGGATATATCAGGGCTCTATAAACAGAATATTAATAACCCTATAATTTTCCAACTCCCTAAGTATAACCCCATAACCCTATGACCCCGTAACCCTATAACCCCATAACCCTATAACCCCACAAATCCAATAACCGCCTTACGCCGTAGTTTGGTTGTTCGATGCAAGGAACATGTCTATATCATTATTGGCGTCCAGTTACTGCGTATCGTGGTCATTGGAGTTATAGGGTTATGGGGTTGGAGGATTATAGGGTTAAATATATTCTGTTTATAGAGCCCTGATACATTCTGCGATGAGAGATCAAATCAAACTACTGCGTAACGTGGTTATTGGAGTTATTAGTTATGGGGTTATGGGGTTTGAGGAAAAATGTATAGGATTATAGGGTTATTGTGGGTACACAGCTCTCTTTACGGGGTCGTTGTATGTAATAGGACTTGACAGTTTGGATTATGAGGTTATATAGGGCTATTGGTAAAACCCGACGTGATGGGGTTAAATCGATTACGAATTCGAAAACATGTGGTCCAGATCCGATCGACAAATTTGTGTTTTGTGTGGCTGTGTAATGAATGATGATACAAAATTGATCATTACAAACGAAGCATTTGAAGAAATACCTATTCATATTTCATTTTCATGAAAATTATCACAGCGCCACAAAAAGTGGGCTTGGTCATAGACCAGGGCGATTATTTCCAAAGTATTTTAACCCGCTGAATCTGAATGTAAAGTCAGAATTACCGGATCAGTTTATGTTTTGACGCTAACATCAAGAAACTCCTCTAGAAAGCTGTTTTCGAGATTTCAAATCAACTTGAGTCGTCAGTAACTGGAATTCATTATCTCATTGCGCCATATCCCTATAATTAACCCTGTTATTTTAACAATTTTCGTACAGTCAAGGAAGGTTTGTTACGTTTTTTTTTGTAGTGTAGATACAAAGAGAAAAGAACCTGCTTGACTTTGTAACACATATGTACGTTTCAGATCATGGGATTCATGATTTCTATGAGCTTGCATGCCCTGGGTTAGGGGATGACGGAGTTTTAGAACAGGACTAGAGACTCAATTCCTCAGAATTTCATGGTTATTCATCTTCGTATCCAGAGTTATAGGGTTACGGGGTTATTGGTCTATGGGATTGTGGAAGCCTGCCAACGCACTGTCATGTAGTTTCGCATCTCCATGACGTTCATATTCCCATAGAGTTTCGTATTCGGTTTCGCTCGCACCTGCCGGGTTACGGGGTTACTGGATTATGGGGTGCGGGGTTATGGGGTGTAATGAGATCATGAATTGGAATGTTCTTCAACTAGGACTCGGCTGGTCCAGCACTATAAAATACACTGGTTTCTCACGACTCAGCCCAATTTCTTTTGTGCCTCTTTAATCATTAAAAATGTTGGGTGAACTTTTCGATTTCGGGTGAAACCATTTTATAGTTAAGATAAATATTAATGTACTATTTTATTGCCTATATACGAGTATACTTTTAACGTTTCCTTAAATAGTAAACCCAGGAAACTACTAGCGTGGTCGTCCCGTACTTATCTAAAACCGCTAAAAATAAAAACTACACAACAATAGAAACATTAAGCCCGAATCGGCCCCATAAATTATCCGTACAAACGCACAGGATTCGTTTCAGATTAAGCTCCAGCAGAAACTAATAGTACCTGCCCGGCTTGTCCGACCGCGGTATCTGGTCGAATAACTCCTACAGGTGTTCCTGCTCGAACTACCCCCGTATTAGCGATGCGAGCGTGCTAGACCCGTCCGTTTAATTGGTAATTAAGCGTTGGCGCTCCGGCAGGTGGCTCCGGAGAGCCCCCTAGGCGCTGCGGATGCCCGCCGCGGGCAGCTGCCCTCGACGGGTTGACGTATCGCCCTCGGGTATCGATCCCTTTCGGTATTCCAATGCGGATTCATTCTCCTGACGCTTAAGTCAATCTTAAGACGATTTTAATGAGCTCTGATTACTATTTCAGATCGAAACGGAAAGTAGGGGCGATACGGGTTCGAGATTAGGCGTGTAAAATGATTGTTACTCTTGAAGGCGGTTAGATTGAAAGGCGTTTCTCGTGCTGTTCATGCACAATGCTTTTAGAGTGATGCGTGACAAAGTCATTCATAAAAAGTGAGGGCTGATTCCCTTATTATCATTACTCGAGAATTAGATCAGATATAAATTAATTTTGTAATCACTACACTGTAAAAAATCGGTGTGAATGGAAGCAATAAAGGTTCGGAGTGAATCCATTCAGTGAAATTATTTCAGCAATCAAATCCTCTCTTGAAGCAACGGGTGTAGAATAAACTTTTTGCTTTATTACTCCCCAAACATAAAAATCTAATGGAGTGAGGTCGGGAGACCTCACTGGCCAATTCCACGGTCCTAGGCGTCTCATCCATCTATCTTCAAACATTTCAGTCAGCTGTTGATCGATTGGATTGTGACAGTGAGGTGGAGCCCCGTTTAATTGATACACTTCCTTAGTTGGCCTAAAAGTATATCATCTAGAAAATCTGCCACAACCGTTTGCAAAATATTGAGATATCTGTCGGCATTTAAATTTTATTCATAGATATGGTAAGAAATTTGGTTATCTTTAATTAGACAAAAAACATTTACACTAAATTTATTTTGAAAGTTTCTTTCCCGGATAACATGAGCATTTTCAGATGACCACAAATGAGTATTATGTCTATTAAAAATACCTTCTCTCGTAAATTTTGACTCGTCTGTCCATATAATATGTTGCAAAAATTGTGGATTTCCTTGGTATCACACTAACATCTTTTCACAAAATTGTACACGTTGCACAGCGTCACCCGGATGAAGAACAGAAAGTAGCTTAAATTTGTATGGATGCATATCATTAGTTCTTAGCATCCTGTGAATGGACGCTCGTGAAATGCCTAAATCATACTCTGCGGCACGAGTTGAGGATTCTGGATGAACATTAAAATAGGCTAGCTCATTTTTATTACATTATCTTCATTTGAAGTTATTGGTTTTGGCAAAATTTTTCTGCACAAACATACTCTAGTTGATTTGCTAAAATTCTTCTTAACTTTTTTCTGCCCATTGGTGGCAAATTTGGATATGTTTCATTAAAAACTACATGTTCCGCTTATAATCCCATTGCAACGTCCGTGAATAAATTTAAAATATCTGCATTTGAATATGCATTGTTTTCCATTTCTTATAAACACTAAATTATACTGTCACTGCAAGAGACTAACAACAAATTGACAGATTAGTTGTTTGTTTTGAAGTTTTGCTAAAAATTCCACAGCTATCCTCGCAAGAAATTACATGATTTTAGGTGTGATTACACAAAAGATAGTAGATAACTTAAAAACTAGAAGAGGTAGATATAGGGAACCCCGATACCGTTCGAAAGAGAATAAAATTGTGTATCAGAATATAGAAAAACATACAGGGTGTTCCATTAAAAAAAAAACACTTATGAAGGTTTGAAATTAACTAAACTCGGCATTAAATTTCTAGCACCCTGTATGCAATTAAGCCACTTTGAAAGTATGGATGGGAAGCTTAGGGTCTAGCTATCCCCCCTATAAATATTGTTGCTTTATCTTTCTTACATGATTTGAAGCTAGTCACTGTTTATCTCCATTTTTTTGAAAAAAATTAAATATCTCGAAAACGGTTAATTTTAGGAATAGGGAAACTTCATAAAAGTCTACCTAAAATAACACGTTGAATCCAAAATTGCAATAATATATAGGGTGTTCCATTTAAAATAAGCAAGTTGATGGCGACTTTCGGTATAACCGGAAGTGGTACGTTGACGCCATTATTTTAGTTGAGAAGGACATTCCCAAAAACCCGGCATCCCAAATTTGCAAAATTCAAGTCGAAGTAGTCTCTGAAATAATTCTAATGGGCCGTCACCGTGATACGCCCTGTATACTCAGAATACAGTCACTCAATTGATAGTTAGCAGTAACTCGGATTTCAGTAAAACTCATTAATTTCTAATGCAATAGTTTCACTCAGTTGTACTCATACTAATAGAGTGAAAATTTCACTCATTGGGGTGTGGACCGAAATTGATACATTATTGAGTAAAATTGAGTTTAATTTGAGTGAAGTTTTTTACAGTGTACTTGCGTTAGATAAAGTTTTAATAATTTTCATTATAATTTTATAATGAAAAATTAGAGTAATTTCATTTTTAACGATTAACAACGTATGATGGTACTGTAACATTTTCCACCCTACTGAGTTGATTATTACGTTTCATTTTGTTTCCGTATTTTTGCTATACGTGTAAAATTAGATAATGATATAATTTTTAGCTTGATAATATAAAAATTACATTTACTTTAATCTATTTTGGGACTGTTTTCAAGGTACGTCAAAAATATTCATTTCTATTTTTTATTTAATTAAATATTTCTTGTCTGGTCTAGGGATGTGAAGAGTTTCTAGCAAAAATAACATTTGTCACAAAATTGACTTTTTGAGTTATTGTCAAACTAAAACATTTGTCACAAAATTGACTTTTTGAGTTATTGTCAAACTAAAATATATTTTATCTGCTATAGTAAATATACTATTAATACATTGTTTTTAAGGAGGTAAGTGGATTTTACCGTAAAAGTGGAAGTTGCTATGTACAACGGGAGGTAAGTGAGGTAACTTACCTCCCTAGGAAAAAGAACGATTTCGAGTTATAAATGCATATTTTATAAACAAATAAATAGAAATATTTGACAAACATTACATTTTATTAATTATTATGAATGAATATTTATAGTAATTGTACAGTTATTACATTTAGTGACATTTATAAAATCTGGATAATTATTCCCCTCGCGTTTACTAATTGTCACTAGAACCTGGAGTTGATGTGGCATTGTAAAGAATCCTGTTGGCTATTTCATTTTTGTTACTTAAACTGTCAGCAACGTCACTTTCTGTAATTATGGCTTATTTCCACCCACCATGGTCCACTCTTGATTGCTAATACATCAACTCCTGTATTAGCCAATAACGTTGCCGATGTTCTTCGTCCTGTATATGTTTCAGGATTTTCTAGTTTCAAAAACTGTGCAATCTTATTAGTAATCATAGAAAAGTTATTCTTGCCGACTGGTTGGTTGTAACATCTACCTGCTTGATAGCCCATAAAAAAGCGTGAAATTTCAGTTTTAACTTCCAATGTAATCTTGATATATTTCTTGAGTATTTCTAGGTAAGAAACAGAACCCAGACGAGAAGTAATTGTAAATGTACGTACATACCATTTTTAGAATCTGGAATTGTAACTACAATAATGTCATCGAAATCTTTGAAATTGACGTGTTATCCAAAGTAAGTTTGCATAAATCATCAGAACGGCATGCTCCTGCAATGCCTAAGACCGTCACTACCTTCATTAGCAAATACGTGTTATCGGGTGCCTGAAAGAGAAAATCGTTGACTTGTTATTTTGTAAAAACGTTTGACTTTTTAGGTGTATAGCCATCATTCTTACGTTTCAAAAATACTCTCAGCTTGGGGTATTTTGATATATCCATGTTCTCCTCTATGAAAATAGTCGACTTAATCATTGAGTATTCATTCTTGACTTCTCCATGAAATATGCTAGCAGTGACATTTCAGAAACACCAGTATTTTTGTTCTGGTACCATTCTTTGAAATTTCTATATGCTCATTCGTAGGCAGCATTTGCTGCACTTTCTATTAGAAATAATTCAAAACCAGCAAAATTGCAACTTTTATGTAGCTTTGTTTATAAACACCTAAGAAACCACAAAATCCAGACAACCAAGGCGACTTTGTAAGATTTTGAATGATTTAAAAATGAATTGATTAAGATATGTCAAAAAATAAAACCTAATCTTTATTTCAAGAACCATAAAGAACTGTGAGAGCAGATAAAATGCTATACACGACGCAGTAGTTAAGTATAATTTTTCAGTCTCGGACTCGCTCCGCTCGGGCGCAAGATCGTCTTCGACTTATAAATAATACTTATGGTGTAAATTACTATAAAAATAGTTTTTTGACACAATTAAGTCAGAAGGTTTCATTACAGACTTTTGATTATAAATTATCCTACAAACTTTTTTTTTAATAATTTACCTATTTCAAGAAAATCAGTTTTAACGCTCTCCTCTAAATTTGTTTTATTGATATATGTTCTTCTTGCTAGAAACCTTTCATATATGGAAAGAGTCATTTTTGTGATGTCACTGCTTGTCATAGTTGGGCATGGGTAGAGGAGGGTGGGTTGAATCCGTTTAGTCCGAAACAAGTGAATGTTGCTTGTCTGGCTCTAGGGATGCGTAAAAAATCATTTTTTTGCCATTACAACCTGTCATAGTAATTGGATGTGGTCGGTTATTGGGAGGTATGTAGCGCAGTCGAAGCGAGGTGCTTTAGCTACTTTCATAACTGTATATGTAATACGAACATTATAAAAAAATGTTTTTATAATTTACGCTCATTAAGCATTAACGTGCTAATACGGAAGGAAGTTAGGCTCACCTTTAAAATCCATAAAAAAGGCAGCAACCACACCGGTGCAATGACTACCGACCCCTTCTTCGAGAAAGGAACGAGCACGGTCGGTGAAAGCCCTAAATTACAAACAGGCTACACGGAGGTCCCGTGTCCTGCTATTTTATGGTGCTATAATACGCTAGAAAAAATGTTGACGTTTCCACCGGAATATATGTTACATTAACATCTCTATTATTTAAATTCCCAACCTTAGCTCGCCCATACAAAATTTCTAATTTACTTCAGTCGAGCACTAATATGAATATGTATAGGAAATTGTTCCATAAATAGTTATAATAAGGAACGAGATTATAGATTATAACATTAAATACTTACCACAGCAAAAATGTTACTCCCTTATAGGAACTGTTTTATCAGGAAACGTTATTTTTGTCCTTATTTGTTTGTTGTGTCGAGAGGAGTCGATTTTGGAATTTTGCGCTGTTATACTATGGATATAGTAAAAATATTGCCGATAAATATTTTATTCAGTAAAATCGTTCATGCAGTAAGTAATTCATTTTTATTTAAAATTTTTAATTTTACATTTAAAATCACTAATGAGTATGTATATCTAACAGCTTTCAGTGAACGGGGAAATATGTACAATCTTGTTTTGAAATTTGTAGGATATCAATGTTAAATGAATATTCCCCAACTTTAAAATGAGATCTGTTGTGTTCCAAATCTGGATTTTGATCTTGAAATCTTGCGAAAAAACACTTAATTTTTTATTGCAAACATCTTTAATAGATGTTGTATAGCAAAATACGAGTAATACAATAGCTATGTATTATTCAAAACACAAAAATGTTCATATAGAAGGTAGAGGAATAAAAAAATTAATTCTACAATCGAAGGAATTTATTAAATTTATAATAAAGTTTTTTTCCATATGGTGCATCGTCAAAAATATACAATTTTTGATAATAAGTTTTATAAAATTTTTATCGTCTAAAGAGTTTTTTTGCACTCCTTGGATTAAAGGTAGGTTAGGTTAGGTTACTTCCTAATTTCAGAATTAAATTTATCTTTAATCCCTCTCAAAAATAAACGAAAAATTACTAATGCAATTTTACACGTTTGTTAAGGTACCCACAATTTGACAATTGTTGGAGTGCGTTTTGACATGGTTTATTTCAGTGTATAAAATAATTTTAAATAATACATTTTGGTTACTTCAGGTCACAAAGTGCAAATAATAGAAAGGTATATACGCCGCACAGTGGGCGAAAACGCTCAAAATTTCGTGTGAGGTAATAAAATTTGTCCAAATCGGGATACGTATATGTATTTTTTAAAATACTCTTAATTACGTCCGCTTTCTTATGTCACCGCGACAATTGCGATATTTTAAAATCTCAACTTGCGTTATCTTAAATAAATACTCTTACAATATTTAACGAATATAAAAAATGTCATGTATAAATTTTAAAACCAGTTAATTATAAACCCTTCAACCACCATTTCTTGAAACCATAAATCTGTTGGTTTAGGTTTTGTGGGATTAAATTTTATGAGTCTGAGTTTTGTGGGTTTAGTTTTATGAATTTAGGTTTATTAGATTAGGTTTTTAGGCTTATGGTTTGCGATTGAAGGGTTTACAATTAACTGGTTTTAAGATTTATACCTTATTTTTTTATATTCGCTAAATATTGTACATATTTTGTGGTTTCAAGTATGGGAAACATTTCTGATTGTAGTTTAAGAGTATTTAATATATAGCAAGTTGAGATCTTAACATATAGCAATTGTCGTAGTGACATAAGAAAGCGGACATAATTACGAGTATTTAAAAAAATGTATCGCAATTTGGACAACTTTAATAATACTTGTTTTTTAAAGTACCATGGTTTTTCATGTTGTCATACCGTAGCGTTTATAATTACAGACTTGCACTTCTTTAGCCTTATAGCTGGGAACACTTGATCTGCTCTAGTTGTTCTCGGGGTAGGTTCTGTGGGGCCGGACCTGTTATGAGAACCCCTAGGCCCACCTTTTATTTCACTTTTTGTTGCTGGTTCTAATGCCGTTACGGACCAAACTGCTTCTCAGACAATTGTAGTTTTCTGAGACGTTTCGTAGTGGCCCCTGGAAACTTTTGCAAAGTCACCACTGAAGATGGGAACAGTGAAGAAGGGCGAATCGTTTGGAAGGATTCGATGCGCCTACTCCGACGAACCACCACTGCAGTGGATGTTAGTGCTATTAACAACATAATGTGATGATTCATTCTAAATATTACATTCCGAAATTTATTGTTATGTTATGCGTTTTACGAGCTGTTTTAAGATTTAAGTCTGATTAATCCTCAACACATGTCGGGATTTGTTTATTATCCATAATCAAATTATTCCGTATTAAAAACCATATCAATCAAAACGCTGCTCAAGATAAAAATATGTAAAAATTCCCATTAAAGATCGTATGGGCTTCAATGAATATTTATTGAAATTCTAAGCCGAGGATCTTCCATTTAAATTTAAAACCGACTAATAAACCTACACCAATCTCTGATCCCTGTGGGCAGTCGACAAAATGATAATTACCTACAAACACGAAAATTACACCTAAAAAACGAATGCAACAAAAGCCTCACCGAATTTTTTATTAATTGGCTATTCAAGTGGTACGTGAACTAAAATTAATCATGTGATTTAAAACTTTTTGGCTTTGCGGCGTCCAATAATCAGTTGTTTTGAGTCGAAATTAGTAAAGGATTATTAATTAGCGATAATAACTATAATTGTAAACACAAACACAATTGTTTATTTAGCTATACAAGAAAAATGTCGTTAATAGAAATTGTCAGGTAAGATATATTACCAAACATATTTTCTATTTTTTATGATCCCCATATCCGTTATAGTCTATAATATTTATTTTAACATGACATACAAGATGATTTATATGAATATAACAAAAACAAATTGGATGGATGTTGTCTGGAGTTTATAAGTTAAAAAATAATATAAAAACATATATTTATATGATTAGTGCAACATACAACTTAAACTAATACAAATAGAAATAACTAATAGATGTTCTCATATATTGAGACACACTTCTATAACTAGCGAATAAGATGTTAGTTCATGTACTCATTGGTCACACTTGTCTCGTTGCTCACAAATTAGGTTTGTGGCATTGTCGATGACGTATATATTATACATATCCCCACAGAAAGAACGCCATTGGCGTGAGGTTCGGATTTCCTGGGGGCCAAGTAATGAAACTACTCAAAGCACAACAGGTTTGATTGAAAGTGGTCCCCCCTTGTAAAAGAATATCTGCGGCGTCATCAAACTCTTTTTTACCGTTGGCACCAGTCAGACTGGTTAGTTTTTGTTCACATTTGATATGCTACTAAAAAGAAAAGGATAAAAGGAACTAAATTCATGTCCAATCTTTAGATCGTAGGTGTTTTATATGAATTTTTCATCAAGAAACATTATTTTCGTTTTCATTGTTTGTTATGCCGAGAGGAGCAATCATGAAAATTTGTCGCTATCACACCCTGTATAATGGTAAGATAATTATCTAGTAATATACTATATTGTTATATAATTTTGAGTGAATATATTTTCCTTTCTTACCTTGATTGGTTTAAGCTCTTCTTCTTCTACCACGCAGACTTCTTTTCTTCTTAGTTGGTCGCCAGCTCATATGAGCATATGTTTTCAATTTAGTTCAAAATTGGTCTGTTAATTTGGAAAGAGAGACCTTCTCTCTTCAATTTTAATAGAGTATGAATTTTTTTGACCATGAGAAATCTTACCTCAAGATTCTGAGAAAGGTTATTTATTATTATTATTATTATTAACAATTTTTCAATTCAAAAGTTTTATAATGACACTTCTGAGATCATATGCAAACCTTATTCTAATCTACTCTATTCTGCGCCAATACTTATTCTAAATCATAAAATTAAACAACAAATATCGAATATTCCGTACTAAATTAAAACAACGGTGCATTTATTTATAGTTCTTTGTGAATTTTACCTTTACTTAATTGTCATAAGGCACTGGGCTTCTTATTCCAATAGATCCTGAGGCTTTACGTCCCTCGATGTAAACTCTTGCTTTGTTAATGTTCCATGGTTAAAACTTGAAATCTGTCTTCTGAGTCAGTGCATTGTACTTCTTCACTGCTGTTAGTGCTGTTCCGTACATTTGATTCCCAAAATGGTGAATTGTGTCGTTTGGTTTCTCCTTCAGCTTGGTGTTACTATTACTGGTTGGTATTTTTGAATTGATTGGCTGGGACTTACTTGTTGTGCTTCTTTGCGGCTGGGAAATTCAAGAGAATGGTGTAGCCGGCTCTTTTCTGTGCTCCACTGTTGTGGAGACGTTTTTTTTTTTAATATTTTACTCTTGGCTAAATTTCGCCAGCGTCCCTACTTTTAATTTTCAAATTAATTAAATTTTGTTCTCCTTTTGTATCCCAGGTAACGCGACACTTTTTATTTTTCATATACCCACTATGTTTTTTTTCTTTACCACTTATTCTTAATACTGGTAATACAAAATTCAACCAATCACAACTAGTTTTAATTTTGAATAAAGTTAATCACATAATATTTTAATTAAATTATTGTTTGAAATCCTCTCTTTGATGTTTTACTTATGTCATATACTAAATTCAATTTTATTTTATGTACTATTTCAATTTCAAAGTGCCTTCATCACTCCTATTGGTCTGTCAAAACATATACTATTTTTGGTTTTACATTTTCCCCAAAACAAGCTTGGTCAAACTTATATTTTATTTAAAATTAATTTTGGTATTTTAACCTGCCTTTGTCTTTATTATTTAAATGTCTAGCCATTATTCATTTTATCACAATATATTATACAGAGTGGCCAAAAGAAAACGAAACAGAGCCATTTTCAGGAACTGCGTTAAGATTGTAGAAAAACGCTCAGATTTTAGATCAATCTTTGTTGGTATTTTTGACTCCGTCACTTTCACCCCCAAGCAAGGGTAAGCGTCACCCCAAAATATTTAAATGGCATTGGGGGTTGAGTAATATTTCTTTTGAAAGCTCTTACAATTCTCTTTACAACAGACTTTAAATTTTATAATTCCGCCCAATATTTTGAAAAAAATTTACATTTTTAAGTTTAAATTATGTTTAGTTGCTTACTTACTACTTAGTTGATTAAATGTTCAAACTGATGACCGCTCGCTTCCATACAAGAACAAAGATTTTGTTCGAAATGTTCGCGCACATTCCGAAGCATTTCCGGAGTGATTCGACGACATTCGTCGACGATTCTTTGACGCAAATCTTCCAGCGACGCTGGCTGTGACTCCCACAAATCCCCACAAAAAGAAATGAAGGGGCGATAAATCCGGCGATTTTCCAATCCAATTCCGTAGAAAGCGTTGGTCCAAATACTGACGGACAATTAACGCATAATGCGGAGGAGTACCGTCCTGTTGAAAAATCAAATGATCTTCATATTCTGGAACATTTTCAATAATATCAGTCAAGGCAGGGTCAATAACGTCTTCCAGTAATTACAAATACTTTTGGCCAATCATATTCCCAGGTAGAAAAAGGACCCACCAGCCGGACACCGAAAATTCCAGCCCATACATTTAATTTTTCCGGTTGCTGTGTATGCTGTGAAAAACTCTTGGGTTTGAATCGGACCAATAGCGGCAATTGTGCCGATTTACCGTCCCGTTCAAGAAGAAACTTCATTCATCAGAAAAACAGATGTTAAAAAGGAACTGTGGATCGTTCCCTGCTCGCTCACTCATTATTTCGCAAAATTGCAACGGCGGTCATAATCATCCTCATGAAGTTCCTGGACTAAATGTATTTTATATGGATGGAATTTATTCTTCTTCAAAATGGTTTGTATGCTAGTTCGATTGATCCCAGACACAGATGCCAGCTGCCTCGTACTTAATGTAGGATCAAGATGAACTTGTCCCAAACCTGCAACTTCACTAGCTTTATTAACTACAGGTTTTTCAATTTCTCGTTTTTTATTGGCTACGTTTCCTGTCTATTGAAATTTTTTTACTAACTCTAGAACATACTTCCTCCTGACATATCAATCTTGATGTTTATTAAATAGCTGAGCTGTTATATTCGAACATTTATTGTTCGTAAAGTAAAGCAAAATGATATCTACCCTTTCCGCAATGGAATAAACCATAGTGCTTAATTTTCAAAAACACAATTAAATAAACTACCAACGCTTCCAAATAATACTAGAAAATAATTTGGAATACACTAGTTTTACGTTCATTGCGTGTGTATTAGCATTCATTTATGTTTTTTACAATTGTCTTTTTTTTTAGGAAAGTGATAACAAATCGCCAAAAACCCATGTAACGCAAGAAATACTAAATTTATACCATTGGCGTACTTAACTCGAATGACTGACATTTTTACCGTTGCTAATTATTTGTACATAAGTTTCATCTTTAAAATGAAAATTCTTAATAAGTATTGGGCGGAATTATATAATTTAAAGTCTGTTGTAAAGAGAATTGTAAGAGCTTTCAAAAGAAATATTACTCAACCCCCAATGCCATTTAAATATTTTGGGGTGATGCTTACCCTTGCTTGGGGGTGAAAATGGCGGAGTCAAAAATACCAGCAAATAATGTCCCCCTTTAATCTAAAATCGACGGATCTGAGCGTTTTTCTACAATCTTGACGCAGTTCCTGAAAATGGCTCGGTTTCGTTTTCATTTGGCCACCCTGTATAGTTAGATATAAATTCAATAGATAGATTAATGTTTTCTAATTTTTGCCTGAGTGAACTGTCATCTCTCATGACATAAGTGACTAATTCCTTAATTAGTTTCATGCTTTTATGTGTGAAATGTCAAAATAATTTTGTAACAGTACCAACTGTACTGATAATATTACGCGATACAAATATTTTCTATTCATTGTCAGTGTTGATTCGGGGCTACTGAATCATAACTTATTAATTTATTCTGTAATATATTTTTTATGTAACGAACATTCCTCTAAAATATTTGCTCTTTTTTAAACAGCCTTCTCAATCTACAATGATGAATCATTGTTATTATTGTGGATGCTATCGATACAGATTTAAAGCTTATATTAGACTATGTATATCCGTTTCAAATAGGTATGTAGAGATCGTAATAGATTAGTTGTATTTCGTGTATCGTAATAATATTAACGTTGATCTTATCAGTAATGGAAATCTGCCGCTGTAATAAGCAATGTAGATACTAGATGTTGATACTGCAGTCTTCTAATAACTGGCCCACAATTAATTATGTAAACAATTTGTTTCAAGGTGAACCTATCTCATGCTGTTTTTTTTTAATTTTTTTGAAAAACTTATAAAAAGTTCCCATAGCAGGGTACAATAACAGTTAAATATGTTGTTAAAATTAATTTCAAATATTCTGCAGATATTACAAACATTTTCATACATTTTTTTAAATATCTGATATCATCACCAATCTTCATTTTTAGATATTTTGTAAAAAAAAAAACATTTCATTTAAAATTACCGCGTTTGATAATGATCTAATTTGTGAGTTTGCGCGTTAGAACGACTTTTATAGAAGCTTTAAAGCTAAATGCACAGTGTTCTACGTTTCTCATGGACACAATACTAGTTTTATGATATGTCAATATACAGGGTGTTTCAGTTCGAGTGAATCAAACTTTAACCACAAATAAAACTCGATAAATAATTCAGAATTTTTTTTTAATCATTTTTTTTTATTGTAACAGACTTTTTACTAAAAAATAATTTATATATACGTTTATACAATATATTAAGTTACTGTACAGAATTATTTGCTAACGTTTCTTAATAATCATTTTTTTATTTTAATATTTATATTTGTGTATAATTTGGCTATAAAAATACAAATACAGTACTACAGCAAACTTATTGATTTAAAAATATTAGTATTAATTATTCATATCCTTTTTCTACAGAGTCGTTATTAAAATTCTTTTTATGTAAGAATTTTACCCATGTCAAATTTATTAAACGCTATAAATGTATAAACTAGAAACAAAATGGTAGATCAAAGCGATTGCTATGTAATATACCGGTTCATTATCATTCATTTACAAATTTTATTTCACTACTGGTGTCATTGATAGCAATAAATAATTAATTATTACCAGTAATGGAATTTATACAACACTTTATATCTGTATTGACATGGGGTATTGAGGAAATATATGTAAGGTATAAAAGTCATTTGACTAGTGTATTTTTTTATTTATATTGTATTGTATTATTGTATTTATATTTATTTATATTCGCACACAGAGAAACGATAATTATCTTCTTATAGGACATTTTTTGTTTCCAGGGGAAAAGAATTTTTGGGATACATTTCATGGCAATATGTATTAGTCAATTCTCCGTTTTAAAACTCTAAAAAACAAATTATAAATCATGGTTTATAGGAAAAATAAAAATTTCTCTAGGACTTACATTTTCGTAAAACACCCGCTATATTAGAGAATAGAAGTCTCTTTAGATTATGTGATATTATCGTCTAAGATGTAATGTTTTATTTTTAATATCCTGCAAACGTCCTTTTTTGCTAATTTTTTATTATACGAGGATAGTAAGATTTTATTGTACTGTTTATCGACAGAATCCAGAAGCACCCTTCTGAAAAATCAATTTTGCCATGAAACTGTAAGAGAGGAAAAAAATTGAATGTACACTTTTTGTCAATAACAGAGTCTGAGTCCCCATAACTCCGCCACTGGTCGCTTGCGGGACTTCTACTTCTATGGAAAAATCGTATCTTATAAGAAGATGTGTCATGCCAAATTTGGCTTAAATAGCCTTCTTCATTTAACAGTTATTTAAAAAATTCGAATTTTTTTAAAAACCTTTAACGCCCTACATTTCGAAAATGGAATCTCTGGAAAAAAAATTATACTTGATTTTCTTCTTATTTTTTTATGAGGAATATCTCCTTAAAGTTTGTCGACTTAATCCTGAAACACCCTGTACATATACATTCAGGAGCAATAAGGGGTCAAGTATACAACCTTGAGGTGTTCCGTAAGTTATTAATTCGACTATCTTAATACGAAATCAGTCATTTGCTGCTCTCGTTTTACAGCGACATAATGGAAAGCTTTTGATAAGTCACAAAAAACGCTGAGAGGGTTCTTGTCAATAATAATTAACTGTAGGATATTGATTAAATTGTAACAGACGTGTTTTTGTAGAATCCATGATGCGAATCTGTAATTACATTTTTGTATTATTCAATATATTTCTACATTTGCTCTTTAACTATAATTCAATAATTTTGATATATTTCTATGATGATATCGGTGTATATGTCTCTGCCACGAAGTGGTGTTGAAGTTTTTGGAAAATCTCGCATACGTGAATATCTTGAAAAGTTTGCCGCAGACTAATGAAATCGAATTAGCTTCTAAACCTGAGGATGGGTACTTGAAATTGCGGAATCAAATGCATATCTTTGCAACTATGTAAGTAGCAGCTCGAGCCGCGCATACTAATTCCTGGAAATATCGTGTAAATAAAAGAATGGCTAATGCTGGCACGATTGCGCCTATGGGTGATTTTTATGAAAATGCTATTCAAATTCGGAGCAGTACAAGCAAATGCATTGTAATTTGCATCTCTTGAACGGGTTAGACGCACGTGCGGTAACGCCTGCAGCTTTGGGCTTGATATCGAATTAGCAGTTTTCGGATTCTAGCCACGAGCTTCAAAATTGGTAATATCCTGCGAATGTTTAATAACCATGAAAAAAAACTTTGAAAGAGTTTATGACGTCCTTAATCTAATCACGTAAATATCCTATACAGATTGTAATAGGTACTAAAAGAGGGGTAGGAACACTAGGAACTGACTGTTAGGTAACTCTTAATATTGTTTAAACAATTTGTTTTTTATTTTACTTTACTTTGGAAATAATAAATAGGCATTAATTATATAACATAATTTTATTTATCTTTGTTTTAAAATCACATGTCATTCACTTATGAATTTTTGGGGTTACAACTTTCTCAACATTTAACATACTAGTAATAATAACAAGATACTTGATAATCTGTCTTTAATATTTTATCCAATAATTTCCTATATGGAGGGTGTAACAGGGTTATGGTGACAAATTCCTAAGGCTGATTCCTCCTATTAAACACAAAAAATACAAGAATAACAATTGTTTCTTAAAATGATCCCTGAAAGTTCTGCGACTCTTCAAAGATTAAACTAGAAATCTAGTCAGATACGTTTTAATTAAGGGGCCTAAGAGGTGTGCAACTGTAAATTAAACAGAACCTTTCGCGGATTTGGGCAAACATTTCCAAACAAAACTTTTGTGCCCTTTGAATTTCTACAGCTAAAAGTTCAACATTCATAAAGTTAGGCGTACTGCATTCGTCGTGAAAAAGTCTCAACTCATACCAGTGGTATACATATGGTTACATTTTCCTCAAATATTATGACACCACTGGAAAAAATTGTACTTTTTAAATGCATAATTTACTTTGAACAAAAATCTTTTATGCAAGACTTTTACGTTTTTGGTATTAGTTGATTAGATGTTAGACAACGTGACAAACATAAGACTGTATTTTCCTCGTTTAAATTGAAGATTTTTTTCTTATTTGAATATTAGCCTTTAGGACCAGTTTTCTGATATACTGGATGTTAAATTAAAAAAAAATGATAATAATAAAATAAATTAACAGCAAACTCATCTCATCAGAATACAGGAATCTTTAAATAATGAAATTCGTGAGAAGACGTATTTAAAAGTGTACTGACGTACAGAAAAGCCAATTTGATAACATTTTTTAAAATCATTTAAATAAATTCTATATTTACAGAAACATATTTTTTCCAGTGGTGTGTCATAAATTTTGAGAAAAGTGCAACTATAGTAATCCATATATACGCCTCTCGTTTGGTGTGTGATTGAATTTTTTCATGTTGAATGTTATTTTAATCATGTTGGGTACACACAATTTTAATTCCATATCTTCATTTGTTCAGAAGATATTTAGAGCTATTCAAATTTTTCTTTATTTCAACACTCTGTATCTCAAAACAGGTGGGGCTTCGAAAGTTTATATGACAAAGTGCCATTATTTTCCCGTAATAAACCTTTTAATTGCCCGGAAAAATTATATTTTCTGTACTATAGAATTTATCCAAATATCTACATATTTTTCAAAAATGTACTTATAAATTTCAGTTAATTAAAATAATGTCATTATCTCACAAATCAAAAGCTGCCAGAAGAACTTTTTCTAAATTCGTAAATAAAAATGTTTCCCATTTGGAGACAAACAATTTGGGAAACGGTGGCCACTAAAATACAGAAATTGATTTACCTGGAAAACTTGTTAATATTATAAGATTATTTAGTGAAAATTTGGTATAGAGCCTGTACTTATCTAATGTATAGCCTGAGAAGACAGTGCAGTTGACCCTTAATAATGCCCCATAATAGTATGAAATAAAAAGGGGCAGTGTCTATTTTTCTACACAAAGAAAACGATTTATGTGATTTGGTTACTTAAACTCGATATAAATGTTCACCATCCTGAATGCAGTAAGTCACATCATAGATGTGAAGATTTAAATTTGGAAAGACGGCTAAACTCCCCAGCTATATTTCTTAATTGAAATATTAATCTGAACAGCCTGTGCCCCATCGTTAAACGAGCAAAGTGTGCTGATATCTGTTTGATAAAAAATCACTAGGTTTCTTAGTAATCTAAGAAGTATATTTTCACATTTGTGACCTCTGATCTGAAGCATCGCATCTATCAATTTATTCGATACGTATCTAGAGGCACCCCAATGCCTGCCCTGTCTACCTAGCGTGCCGGTGAACAATCGCGGTTTTTTGCCGAGGGATATTGGTCGCGCATTTCATTGTCGTTTGTGCGTTTGTGAGTGAGTTTGACGTTTTGCTTGATCGAGTTCATGGCACGTGTTTTTATGGCAGTCAGTAACATTATGTATCGTGAACATAGAGCGGCACACGGCTTGACCACATATTTAGCCTATTTCTGCTACTACAAGCGTATTGCCGCACACTAGCATAATATACAAACCAACAAATATTTTTCATTCATAACAGTACCTAAATGTAACTTTATTTCTACAAAAAAACGCAGTGGCGTATTTTTTTCTTAGGAAAATGTAGCGGCACCTGCAGTAGCACGCCACTGGTTAACGCCACAAGGTTAATATTACATTCAATAGAAGGTCTAATTAAGTGAATACTCTGTAGCAAATGTCATTCAATTCCATCTGCACATTATGAAGATATAGCAGAATAAATATATTTTTTTGTAAACTTTAAAACCCTGTAACTCGAATACCAAGTCTCAAAGGAAAAAAGTTTACAGAGCAAACTCTACTTAATTTTTGGTAATGATTCTAGTCCTGAAGTTTCTGTATTTAAAGTGAAACCACCCTGTAGATTACTACTATTTGCTTACTTGATTTGTCGCCACAAAGTTTTCGATGTCTATTAATCATTATTAATTAGTGACGACATAGACTCATCACAGGATTATGTGTAAATTCGTCCACTGCCGAGTTGACTAGCCGTTTTCTTAACCAGAGTTGATCCGATCATGTGCTCCAACCTTTACACTTATGTATTATTTACTTTTATGATTATCATCTTACTTTTTAACATTCAGAATGTGTCACAGCCGCCAGTAGCAGTGTTTTTTGCGAGACGCGTATAGAAATGCATTAATCAATTTTGCTAAATAAATACGAACGGTAATTTCAGTAAATCGAGATTGAATTGAAACGGTAAAATAACATGTTATTAAACGCAGTCATTAGATATCGCATAGGCAATGATTTATTCAGTTCCACAATAAGTTTTTCTGGTCTCGGATAATGCATCATAGATAAACATTGGTTGTCATGTTTGTAAGACAACATGTCCGTGCTTATAATTCATTAATTCAATTAAAATCGTAAAAACATTGAAATGCGTTCATTACATTATCATGTTCTTATAACCACCAAAGCACGCAGTTTATCTCTTCTAGTTTTTCACGATCTTGCCAGAATGACATTATATTTATTTATCTCACTTTATAGCTCTATTATACGTGTGCGTGAGTCTATCGCTCTAACTTGAAGTAAAGTTACCCTGGAAAATGTTGTCCTTAAAATAAGTTTCTATACATTTCCAAATAATGCTTTAGTAACCATTCGCTATAAAATATCTACTTACTATGGATGCAAATTTTGATAAAGAAATCTAAAGATAAGAGAAATTATACGAGGTCTGTTCAGAAAATAACCAAACTTTTTGAAATATTCGCTAAGTGTTATGCGGTTGGCAGCATTGCATTCCGCATAACCTCCTGAGTAACCACATGTTCTTGGACCTAAATTCATCGGCACCCGGAAGTACGAATCTCACATGTTTTTGGGGTCGCTGATTATGAATTTGAACTCCAAAATACTCTATCACATCAAATTTTGCAATAAACTTTTTTTAATGACCAAAAATTCGATATCTAGCCAATATTTTACGCATTACCCATATCATTCTGAAAATACATTTACACGCAAAAGAGTCTAATACGCTCAATCCCGAACTCATAAACCCAAAGCCCATAAACCCATACCATGTTTGTGGTACTGTGTTGCGAGTATATTCAAAAATTGACAAATAAGTCTACATAACTCTACGTCCCTAAGCCTAAGTCTAACTATTAAATTTCAACATGTGATTTTTCAAAGACGAAAAATGGTGTCGGGATAATTCCATGTGAGTTTTAAAAAGCAGGTATAGTACTTTGAGACTCCATTAATGGTTTCAGCAAATAATTTACCTTTCCATGTAATATAACCTCTAATATGCCAAAAAATCGCGATTTGGTAAGGATATCTCGAAAACCAGAGCCAATTGAGAAAGGGACAGGGTCAATTAAGCTGATTTTCGGTCTCCTTCAATTTTGGCCAAAAGAAAAAGAAAAAATTCTATTATTTATATTCAAGTCAGGATCAAGGTCAATTAGAGGACAGATTGAGAACAAGTGCATTAAATCAAAGGATCTCGGAGCTTAGGTTTTTTGGATCGCTGAGTCCAAATCGGAGGTTAGTGTGTCTGTATCGGGCCATTTTAAGGTCATTTCAAAGTCAAACTGAGAAAAAGCCGAGCAGTTAAGTCCAACCACCTGTTATAAAGGATTTTGAGGTCGCTGGGTTAGAATCTGAGGTTAGTTTGCCTGCATCAGGTCATTTAAAGGTCGTCTCAAGATCATTTCAAGGTCAAATTGAAAAAACCGAGCAATTAAGTCTATATAGGTTTTTGGGATAGCTAAGGTCGAGTCCGAGGTCAGTTTGTCTGCATTAGGTCATTTCAGGGTTATTTCAAGGTAATTTAAAGGTCAAACCAAGAAAAAACCGAAAAATCGATTACCGTTTTTGGAGTCTCTTGAATCCCAGGTCCGTTTATATGTATCAAATCACGTTTAAGGTCATTCTAAGGTTGATTTGAGAAAAAAGACGTTTTCTGGCAGGCTTAGTGAGGGGCGATTTTGGCCCTCCTTGTATTTCACCAAATCTTGTTGGAAACTGAAGACTGAACCTATATAAACCTCACAAATACTAATATTTCCTCATACCTACAAATATTATCTCGAAACTACCCATAATCCTCCATAAAACGCTGTATTCTCTCACACTAACCCATTTCTACCCTACCCTATAACCATTTTACCATGTACACGCATATTACTCCGTATAAACCAATATACCCTCATGCCTAGCCATCATAACCCATACCCGTCTTGTTCCACTCCATCTCACCCAATAAATTACGTTGTAGGTCAAGAGATCACTGATGCGAAATCCTACAACCTTTCTACAGCTCATTTTTATGTGTAATAAGTAGTTTTCGAGATAAAAGATGTGCTCATTTGCTCCTTCAGATGAACTCTAGCTCTGTTTATATTCGAATGACGTCCTTTTTCTCAAATCGACCTTAAAATTACCTTGAACCTTTATTAATACCTATAAATGGACCTCGAACTCGAACTCAGCGACTATAACAGGGGTAATGGATTCCTTTTCTCAACTTAACCTTGAAATGACCTTGAGCCGACCTTCAAATAACCTGATACAGATAAACTGACTTCGGATTCGAACTCAGCGATCCCAAAATTCTGTATAACATGTGGTCGGACTTGATAGCTCGGCTTTTTCTCAATTTAACCTTGAAATGAACTTGAAACAACCTTAAAATGGCCTGATACAGACAAACTAACCTCCGATTCGGACTCAGCGACCCAAAAAACCTAAACTCCTTTGATTTAATGCACTCTTTCTCAATCTGACTTCTAATTGACCTTGATCCTGACTAGGAAGCAGGAGGGTCCCGTTTTGGGGTAAAATCGATTGGCCAAAAATGAAGGTGGCCGAAAACCAAAGTCCTTTGGGAAAGTATATTCGTGTTGTTTGATTAAAATTTTGAAATCTACTGGAGGATTGACAAAATTCTGTTTTAATCTATTTTTATGTTGGAGCTAGTTTCATATTCGCAATATTTAAATAAATTCTAATGCAGATTTTCTAATAAATGTATATATAAGTGTATAATAATATATAAATCTTTTAATGGTTGCACAGCTATGCTTTAACGATAATATTGTTTTTGCATAAGCAACACAGAATGATATATGTTATACATTTGTAAAGCGATGACAGTAATGGTATTTATATGAACAGATATCAATTAAAATGAATGTGCTATTTTGATTACTTCGTATATCATAGAACTATCTCATATATAAACATTTAAATGTTACTTATATTTTTACCTCATTTCGAATGCATATTTATTAAAAATATTACTGTACCTACTCATTATGTCATTACCAATAATCATTAAAATACCTAGTAAATGTGTATCATTAAATTTTAATTAAATAACAAAAGTCTCTTTATAACTGCCTTACTCCTCTTTCCCTACTTAGTTAATCTCCTTATTCTTAAAATACGTCAAAGGAAATACGTTGTCTGTGACACAATAATCTAGACTTGATCGCATAGTCTAGCCGGTTAATTATTTTGTTTCAAGCCGACACCAAATTTATTAGATTGGCATGATTACAATCGAAAATGCGCTAGATAGATAATAAACGCTTACTGGTGACAAGTAACAATTGGACTATGTTTCCGCGTACTGACAATGAGTTTATCTCAATGGAACGTTCTCTACTGGTATTGTTAATAATTGGATAATTTAATTACTTCCACAAAATTAAAAAAAGGTGATTAAAAATGATGTTGCATAAGATAGTATTTTATTCTACATGAACGATTTTAATATTAATTTATCTATTAATCACTAATTTTTATCGTGTTACTGAATTAAGTAATTATTAGATTGGATCTAATTGTATACTGATACTTTTATCGTTTTATGTCATTGTAGTTTATTCTAACAATTACTTAAAGTAGTTGAACGAGGACTACTGGAAAGCATTTGAAAGTAGTGAATATTGAATTGTCTAATTCCTATTAATTAGGTTGCAGCTTTTATTAAATTGGTGTCCTGTTCGTACGACTAATAAATTATTTCCACTAATAAGTTTTTACGTATTACATTCGTTAAGGCAAGATCCGGAATAAACTTGAAATATGCCAAGGAAGATATCCTGAATGATTTGAGAATAAACGTTTTGAGCTTTTTATGAACTAGGTATATGTTATGTAGATCATGCAAGTGGGTGGCATAAAGGATCCTAAGTGGTATGTAAAGGTTAGAATATCGCGGACGCTATAGAAATCACACCTACCTCTTGGATTTGATATCAATTAATGCCTGCATCGTAGAAGGAACTATATTGTAAACTAAACAGAAGTTGTTCCATGATTTCAAGTTATATTTTAAAAATTCCAACTGGCCATTTAGCTACCGATATCAAAAGATTTAGTCAAAGACACATGAGTTAGAGCTAGAATAGAAGGGATTAAGGAAATTATTTAAATCCCTCTGGTCTGAACTAAAAAGTGACTCCATGTTAGGAAATGCAAGCAACTCATATCAGATAAAATCCAGAGGTTCTTCTTCTTCTTTCTTCCTAATGTTTGGTTCTGATAAGTCCCATAGCACCGCGGCCTTATTAGGCCTAATGTGCGTCCTACTACTTAGTCCTATTCATTAAAACATTAAACACACCACAGAAATGAGACAACCCCCAAATCCAAAGCCAAAGGCTGTGCGGAAGGGAGCTACACTTGAAAAAACGCGAATTCAGCAAATGATTTTGTCCTATTAACAAAGTCCAAAAGCTCCCTTGTTGACATTTCTCTCAGTTACTTGGGTTCCAAATAGAGTCTCCCCATGAGCGTCAGTCTACTACGTGCAAATCCCGCTATGCCCTCGGTAAACCGGATTGTCTACAAGCTTTAGCTTATGTAGATGTTAAAGTGACAGTGTTCCGTTATGAGTCCCATCACTCTCCTGAGCCGAATTTTATTCAAGCTCAGCAACCCATTTGCTCGCCCTTCAGAGGATATTCTATGTACTTCTTGGAATGGTTATGCCCTGCCCTTGAAGTCCAGTATTTCCTATGTTCTATGTCAGTCTATTCGCCCAGAACCCGCCTGACCACACTGGGAGATGTACCGCAGAAGGGCTCCGGGCCAATGAACTCTCTCGGATTCTTTCCTAGCAAGTGCATTCGCTTTCTCGTTCCCACAAATGCCTTTTTGTCCTGGCACCCAACACAGTCTAACTGTATTATTCGTGGCCAGTTGAGTCACAAGTTTTGAAGTTATCTTGTGTGTGCCTTAAGCTTTAATTGCAGCTTGACTATCAGAGAATATGTGAGTTTGCGTTTATAAAAAAAAAAATTCTGCTTGGAATACAGTAGGGAACCTCCCTAGACTGTAGCTTGCACCCATCTGGGTCCGAGTCCATATATTCCTGCACCCGTCCCTCTGGCCATTTTGGAGCCGCCCGTAAACCATACTAGGCTGCATCTTTCCAGGATATCAAACTTTTCCTCCCATTTGCATTGATCCTCGATGTCATCGCCCCCGATCTACTCAAACAGGCCAGTCTCTA
This sequence comes from Anoplophora glabripennis, assembly GCF_000390285.2. NCBI lineage: Eukaryota > Metazoa > Arthropoda > Insecta > Coleoptera > Cerambycidae > Anoplophora > Anoplophora glabripennis. Next base: position 347,660 of record NW_019416284.1, read on the forward strand.
GATCTTATTCAGTTTTTCCCTCGTTGTGGTCTGTTGTATTTTTTTCCACCATACCACAGCGCCATAAAAAAAAATTCAGAGGTTAGCATGGACCTATATGCACGTACTAAGGTATGAGTGACATCAAGGTAATAAGAAAGTTGATGAGTTAGCTGCATTTTAAGATACCGTTGTAGGAAAGACCCATGAATGGTGGCAAGAAAACTGTAGACAGAGGAAAGCCGAGAAGCAAGGCTTGTCAATGGAGTCGATGGCGGCCCTATTGAACCAAGGTTGAAGATACAAGGGGGGCTATTAATCGGCAGACTCAGGAAATATCCAATGTAAGTAATATTAACCTGGTAGAAGGCAGTTTATGTATTACGGGTATGAAGGTAGAGAAAGGATGCGTTGTCTACTGTTCGAAGAGAAAAACTGGAAACTGGAGGCTATTTTCTTACAAAACTAGGGGTCTAATTAATTAAAAGGCTGAAATTAAACAATGTAACAATGAACTGTAAGATCATAAAGGTTCACATTAGATCTATGGTTAGTCCTAAAGGAAAAAAAATGGTGTGTCCACTTCTAGTTCTACAATCTATCTGAAGATCGTATAATCGTTTACTTAAATTGTACGGTGTAGACTGTTTCCTTTATACTGAAAGTTATTTATTTCCACGTACCTTTAACTGCCATGTAAATCTTTAAGAATCATGTAGGGAGCTTGTTGATGGACAGTCACGACGCCCAATTGAAGCCCTTTGATTTGTACAGAATGAACTAAAACGTATTGCATCAGTTTTCTTAGATTTAATTGAGGTCTACTCTACCCTGCAATCGATGTTCCTCCAAATTCCTATTGTAACAGTGTGGTAAAAAAGTTCTGCATAATTCATATTTTCATTAAACAATTTTTTTTCGAAAATCGGTGGTACCCGTCGATTTTTATTTGATCCAGGGCACCTTGTTATGTGGAATTTTTTTTTTTCGATAATCCACACGGCAGCGATGACATTTTTTTTTAAATGACAACGCATATTTTTTTCGTTCGAAATTAATGACAGTGATAATTATCTAAACAACGGTGTGAAAATTTCGATGTCTTACATAACAATTTTTTTTAGAAAAATGCACCTTAAGTTCTTGAATGCAATAATTTGCTGTTTACGGATCAAATGCCTTAGAAAAAAATTTATTCGGCAGAAAGCATTTCAGATAACTTAAGTTGCAACTGGTGTTATGTAATTATTTGCGGAATTATTCATCAGATATTGTCAGGATCCTGATTAAACTGCAAAATTTAGAACCAAGTTCAACCGCACAAAATCCAAATAGTATGTAGCAAATTAAGGTCGACTTTTTGTCTTCGAGTTTGCCGATAAATTCCTCAAAAAAAAAAAATCCAAAGAAATGTTTACTTGAAAGGAGTAGATTACCTGAAATATTGAAGACTAAAAATCAGTACCGATTTAACATTCTTTGGTGAAATCGTTTAATTCGAAATGGCAAAACTTAGTGAACGCGAAAGAATTGATATTTTGAGGATGATTGGTTTCGGCGATAAGTTACGAACCCATCAAGAAGCTTGCCAATTATTTAATGCAACGTACCCTGACAGACCACCAATTACGCAATCTACGGTTAGTAGGGTACTGGCAAGGTTTGAGGAAACTGGTAGTGTGAAAGATGCTCCTCGTGCGGGTCGTCCTAGAGTAGATGATGAAACTAGATTGAATATCCTGGTGGAGCTCCAGGACAACCCTCATTCTAGTACAAGGTCGATTGCATTGAACAATGATATTTCACATGTAACTGTGGTGAACTTTCTCAAAAAAGAGAAATTTCACCCCTATAAGGGTCACTTGATACATGCATTGACTGAGGACGACCCAGACCGCCGTCTCCACTTTTGTGAAGATTTAATGCATCGATGTAACGGAGACCCCGACTTCCTCAAGAACATAATTTTTTCTGACGAGGCTACTTTTTATCTTAATGGATCGGTGCATCGACATAACTGCCGGTATTGGTCTCAGGAAAACCCGCACTGGGTGCAAGAAGTAGATCATCAGCACCCCCGAAAGGTGAACGTTTGGGCGGGAATAATAGGGCGTCGTATTTTAGGCCCGTATTTTTTCGAGGAAAATTTAACTGCTGCTCGCTATTTGGATTTCCTGCGGTTCGATTTGGTCCCAAGCTTAGCAGAGTTATTCCCGAACAACGAGGATCCTGATATTCCTGAGGAAAGAATTTGGTTTCAGCAGGATGGTGCACCGCCCCATTATGGAGTGCAAGTACGGGAGTACTTGAATAACACGTTTACTGGCCGGTGGATCGGGCGACGCGGAACAATCGAGTGGCCTCCGCGTTCGCCTGATTTAACACCTCTAGACTTTTTTTTTGGGGGCTATTTGAAATCGCGTGTGTACACAAACAGACCAGGTGATTTGGAAGAACTTAAAAACCGTATTCGTTTTGAAATAAATCAAATCGACCCGGGAATGCTTGAACGAAGTGTAGACGGCGTTTACACACGCTTAGGACAATGCCAAATGGTACAGGGTGGGCAATTCGAACAATTTCGCTAGACTTACACAAACATTAGTGTAATTTTACTCGTTTGAAATGTAATTTTGTCAACTTTGTCCTTTTCGGAGCCATTAATAGTGTAAGTAGACAATTATCACTTATAAGAACTTAAGGTGCATTTTTCTAAAAAAAATTGTTATGTAAGACATCGAAATTTTCACACCGTTCGTTGTTTAGATAATTATCACTATCATCAATTTCGAAGGAAAAAAATATGCGTTGTCATTTAAAAAAAAAATATGTCATCGCTGCCGTAAGTGGATTATAACAAGGTGCCCTGGATCAAATAAAAATCGACGGGTCTCAAATTGTTTAATGAAAATATCAATTTTATGCAGAACTTTTTTACCACGCTGTATATACGAAAAGAAGAAAAAAACAGGAACCTAAGAGAAATACAAAGTACCTATATAGATATGTTTGATAAAAAATGATGATACACATTTTATTTCGAAAGGTATTACAAATTAGATCAACTAACTGCTGTGTAATTTAAAATGTAATGTAAATTTAAATTGTTTTTATCTCTTACTTTAATTGATTGATATATCTATTTTTTTATCAGAATGTATGTGGTTATTGACGAATGCGTTTCTCAGAATTTCTGAAACCAAGCTTATATAATTCTAGATTTCAAAAGTGGTAGTAAAAAAAGTAGTCGCAAATTAGTAAAGTTCTAAGCTAGTAAAATGAAACCCAACAAATATGAGAAACAACATGGATTTTTACATAGATCGATAGAAACAAATTGATAAATTATTGTGAACGTATATGAACTGTTAAATACCCCGTGATTACCTATTTCAGTAAAACTACTGCTAAATTTAGCCGCAACATTTTCATCGATAACTTAATAAAAATTGCTGTATATCGGAGTTTAGATGCTTTATTGGTTTTCATCCTACCTACATAATAAATCACAAATTGTATTTTAAGTGGTTTCCATTCTACTCTTTATGTTTACACCTTTAATATGCCCCAAAATTTCCGTTTGATGTCTCTGTATTTTTGTAATATATCTTAACGACATGCATTTATGTTTTGAGCACAGTAAATTTTCAATGTATGTAATAGTTTGCCTGACGCGCTCTTAAGAGTTAAAGATTTAGTAATTATTTTTTGACAAAATTTGCAGTGGTAATATTTGAGTCAAAGATTTACAAAAGAAATTTTCATTTCGAATAACTAAGTATAATTATCGGAAACTGCAGACCTTTAATAGTAAATTAATTAGAAACGTCTAGATACTAAAGTGATATCCATCTCCTACTTCAGAAAACAAGTCACGTCTCAGTTTTGCAATACGTTATCCGGGAGTACATTATTTTATCAAATTTTTGCTTACCGAGCGGCGTATCGGTAAGGGCAAGAACAATAGGTCACAGATCACCGGAGTAATTATCGATCACGGCCCACCACATCCCACTATCTTCAAAAGACAATAATTTCTTTAGGCGACTGGTCATCTCGGCCTTTGCCGTTGCGCGGTTGCGGTGTAAGTGCTCTGAAGCTGACCGCTATTGAATCAGATGGAATAAACAATCGTGCGCGGGACAGTAGTCGTGAATGGCCGCCTGTCCAATTAGTAATTGAAATCAGACAACCCTTTGCCTTATAGCGAGCCCAGATGCCGCGATACAGCGGTAACGTACGGCAACCGAAAGCACGCTACTTGTAAACCGGGTAAATATAATGTGGAGTGTATGCATAAAGCATACAATCTAAATAAGCACATTATACATAACACTTTGGATTCGTTTCACTTATTTGGATTCGGTTCTGGTACAATGCGAGCGGGTTACTTTCTTTCGTTGAGTTATGAAATCCGCTGATGCATACTTCTTCGCGAGGGGGCCGATGGCGGTACCTTTCCCAGAAAATGATTCGTAGCGGAGACTTTAGGAAGTTTGACGCCAGCGAACAGTGGTGGAATTTGTAACTTCTAAACTCAACCATTTCCGAGAAAAAAATTATCAAAATCTCCAACTTGATGTACAAAAGTTCGATTAATTAAGGAATATTTACATAGCTGTGTGGATAGAATATCATAAAATACAATGTTTATCACTTCTTTGAACTCCTTTAAGCTTAATTAGCGTTGTACTAAATTTAAAATTCGATAAAATTTATATCGAGCAATGTGAAAACGTCGCGGCGATTATAATAACACGAGGTACTAAGCTGTCCACCAATACAGAAATAAGTTGGTATCTGGAATTCGACCGTGTCGGAGTGTTTTTTGCGTACCACTATTTCCTTTTTTTAAGGTCCTTGCTTTTTTAAAATGTTTACCAAACGTTTCATTCAAGTTTCACAACGTCTTATTGAAACTGGTAGTGTGATTTCTCGTCCTGAAACTCATGGCCCAAACTGACAAGTGGATGTCAATGCGGAAGAACAGATTTTAGACATTGTTGAAAGAGACCTCAGGCGTAGTAGCATAGCTCGAGAAGTCGGAGTGACTCACTGAACTGTCCACAGGACTCTACGAGAGCAGTTGTTATATGCGTATCATCTACAGAGGGTTCAAGAATTGTCAGCTGCAGATTTCGCCCCTCGGTACCTAACTTTTTGTAGATGGTTTTTAACTAACTGACAGCAACCCCCATTTTATTACAAGAATTTTGGCTACGGATGCTTTAATGCACATAATTTTCATAACCGGACAGAACAAAATCCACATATACAGACATCAAATTTCCAGCATCGTTTTTCGATAAATGTTTGGTGTAGAATATTAGGAGACAATCTAACATAACCTTTTATCTTACCAGGCAGATTGACAGGAGAGGCATATTGTAATTTTTGCATACTATTTTGCCGGAATTGCTGGAAGAAATATATTTGGACGTAAGAGCAAATACGTGGTTCATGCATGATGGGGCACCTGCACATGCAAGTCTACTCGTAGTTCAATATTTAAATGTTACTTACTATGTTACGTATGTTACTTTAGAAAAACGCTGGATAAGCAGGAACGGTCCCCATCGTTGGCCAGCCCGTTCACCAGATCTAAATCCATTGGATTTTTACTTATGGGGACACATAAAGAACTTAATGTATGCCAGCGAGGTTGAAACAATCGAAGAATTGCGAGGCGAGAATGAATTTTTCCCGCTGCCCATGAAATAAGGATAAGTCCTGGTATTTTCCAGCGAGTGCGCGAAAATGGGATTCGAAGATGTCGTGCGTGCATCGAAAATGATGGTGGACATTTTGCGCATAGGTTGTAGTTTGTTCAGACTGGTTAGCCCGATCCAGCTGCTGAGATTCTTTAAATCTAGAAAAGGAGTAGGTACAAATGAAAGATGTAATTGAGAACTATATCTAGTGGTCAATGCTAATTAATTGTCTGGGATCTAGAAAGAGGCAAAATAATGGCAGAAAGTGACCTGTAATGCAGTTACTATGAAAGGCATGGCAAGTGTTGCCGCTGTGAGGATGAATTGATTAATCTAATATTCCATTGGGTAAAATTTTGTAATGCTTTATCGTCAAACCGACTTTTTTCCATTTTTTTCTTTGCGATCTTTCTTACTTTCTTTTTTTCACCTATTTGAGAATATTGATTCAACACCGCGTGCTCAGTAGGTACACGATAAAATATCGCTTTAGCAGATCTTGCTACATTTTCTGGGAAAATTCAGTGTATAATTCTCCTAATTCCAGCGTCAACAATTGCTGGTTGAATTTGTGTCCATAAACTTGACAAATCAAGCATCATTTCACGAAGAGAATTTAACCGCTTATATGTCATAATTCTTCTACTCTGTTGTGCACTAGACCTGATAATTGCTTTTCGACTTCGTTGTCGACTTCGGTATTGTCACCATTGTTATTTTTGTTTCTCTATCATCGCCATTTGAACTAGCTGCTAACGTAGGTCCAGAACATAGTTGGGAGAGCAAGTTCCTGCCAGACTACGTTTGAGGCTCATATTACCTATCGTCTAGTCCTGGATTACCACTCCTCATAGAGGCTCCTGTCTGTTTCCTCGGCCATCGGACAAGCCTGATAGTACTACCTCTTGAGCATAAACCTCATAGATAAGCCTAATTTTTCTTAAGATAAGCATATTGCTTTTTGGTGTGTAATGCTTATTTGCCTTAGTTTATTCTCATCAGGTTGGTAAAATTATTACCTAAATAGCTTACCTTATCACATTCCTTTTTTTTACTTATTGCCGAGTATTTTATTGATTAACACCTTAAGTGTTAGCCGTTTTCATTAGTTGTTTTTTTATTCGCTTACTGTATTTCACTCATAAGTAGTCCACTGTTTGGTTAATTTTTTTTTAAGTATATATTGCATCAACCCACTCCCATTGCTGTTGAGCTAGAGCCAACTGTTGTTTCTGGAGATCACCTGGAAGCCTTTGGAAAAACAAGAGAATTCCTTTTCTGAGAGTATGGGTAGTGATTATCAAAGAAAGTTAACAAACCACTGCAACACAAGTGTGAAAGATTACACAGTACGATCATTTAATTCATTTTTTTTAATTGTAACAATAACTGTGAAATTTAAAATTTGCTACTTTCAAACAGTCTCCAGGAGTCCTTGTCCAGTCTTTACTAAGTAACTGTTTGAATAAAATCTAATGACATAAACGACAAAAGTATCGATATACGATTAGATCTAATCTGCCTCTTACTTAATTCTGTAACACTTGTAAAAAATTCTAGATTAATAGATAACACTAAAATTATTCAAAGAAATGAAGTTATGTCTTATATAATATCTACTAATTGAATTTTTTTCTTAAATTTGTTTAATTATACAGAAGTAAGTGCTGATAAGTAGTTAGCTTGGTATGAAAAACAAAAAAAAATAATATAAAGCTATATTATATCAAAATCCGAATACTTTATTTTTGTACTACGATGGCTGAAAAAACTGTTTTGCAGTTTATGCATAAACTTAATGTTTAAATGTATATGCCCTGTTATTTTAGGAAGTACGATCAATTTTCATAAAAAATACTAACAGTATAAGTAGTGGGAAATTGTACGTAGGTATAATCCTTTTCTACTTTCAGTTAAATATATTATTAGCAGCATCCAGAGTTATACCTAATAGTAAATTATATAATTTTATCTTTATATTTATACCTTAATAGGTACTAAAATACAGGGTGTAACCAAAATACTGGGCCAAACTTTAACATCGGATTCTACTTCTCAAACCAACAAAAGAAGTTTATAGAAATATGTATTCGAAGATGATTTGCTTTGGCCAAAAAAAAAAACTATTGGAACTATTTTCCCTTTCAATTTTTTTTCTTCCAAAATTTTTATTTAAAAAATCATTTTATCTATTTAGTCACTTTAAAATAAACTACTTTTTGCAACTTGAAATAAACTACATACATGTATATAATTTCACTAATTTTGAACAGTCTACATTGAAAACGAAGCTTTTCCGTACACATGTTTGTATGAACTTTTTTTGTTGATGAATGTAGAATTCACTATTCATGTTTAGTCGAGTGTTTTAATTACACCCAGTATATTAATTTGTTACTATATTAGCAAAGATCGATATAGGTATCGCTTATTAAATATTTTAAGTGAAGGCAGAATGTGGAATGAATTCATTTCTATGCAGATTACACACATAGTTCCATTTTTTTAAATTCCTTTTCAATGGTGCCGAAGCCAGAATGAAAATAGAAGTTATGGAACAATTTAAATAACTGTAATTATGGATTAAACTTCGGAGAGTCCATATTGCTATGTCTACACAAGCCTTATCTTTTTTACTTTTTTGTCTAAAAAAAATGGAAGAAGCAGTTTTAAGAAATTTTCTTCATATATCAAATAAATACAGTCACCTTTGTGCATAAAAATTGGATATAAAGTTTATTGAAAAACTGACGAAATCTTAATTCATGTCCTTGTCTATTTCTAACTCTTTCCTGAGTAATAATTTCTTCCGAAGTTAATATTCATAAATTTAATTCAGTATGAAATTAAGTAAAACATTAGATTTCTAATATAATTTTTTTGTTTTTCTTAAGTGTTTAAATACATTATGTGAAAATTATATAAGTAGTATAAATAGTTTAATTTACTACCATCTGACACAAGTGAAATAGCATGGAAGACGCTTATAACTTCTGGGTGGCCCGACATAAAATATAGAAGGCAAATTGGTTCATTAATGCTGTTTGACAGGAGTCTCTTTCAATTTAGTCATAAATATATCAGTAAAAAAGTAATCCAAGGGTACCAATAATTAAATTTATATACGTTTAAATTAATTGACATCTATATACAAATGGATGCCAATTTACGTCCGATTTTGGATGTGGAACTTTTATTCAATTAAGAAACTGATAAAACTCTTTGTAAAGAAGGAAAAATACACATGAAAGTATTCTTCATTTTATATTTAAGTGTGACAAAAAATTTTGGAATTTGGGAAATTTTGAATAAATGAGTGTGTGAATTTTTGAGAGGATTCATGTTAAACTAATTCTGGTGCGTGTATAAGGTTTTAACTTCTATTTGGTTTGATTATTATCGCCCAAGAAAAAAACGAAGAGAAATATGAAAATAGGGTATTAAGTTGATCTTACCTTAACGAGTACGCTCGAATCTAAAAGTAGCCATCGTTCCTGCGTGGCTTCACTGATTACTGTATGATTATTATGATTATTTTATGGCTTCTACATCTATTATCTACGTTCATGTACCATCGCCCTTCGGGCTTAAAGGTTATGTGGGCTGATGTTGCCTTTATTACTGCTTTTTTAAATGAGTGGCTGGTCATTAACTGAAACAGAAATTTATACATTAAGTCTGGATTAGTTTGTAACAAAGTCACTGATGTATGAATAACTTCATAGAGTTCCGTTTTATTTCAGATGAATATTTATACGAGACTAGAGATGGGCTACAACGAAACGTTTAGGTGAGTGAAAACTGTAATATTAATAAATAGATAATATATCCATATTTCTTCGTTATATACCCAGTTGCTTATACACTTTCTTACTAGTTTTATAATTGAAAGTCAAGTAAGTTTCAAATTAAACATTAATTAAGAATACAGCGTGTGTCAATAAGAATGGGACACAGCGTTGTGTTAGAGTTCCAAGGTCAAAATAAGGACGGAGTCAAATGTTCGTTTTTGTTTGACAAATAATTTATCTGCGTTCAATAAACAATGAATATCATCAGACAAATTAAGAGAATAAGTTTTTTAGTCTATTTTCCTCTGTTTAAATAATATGGTTAACAATCTAATACACTGAATCAGCGATGCACTAGTTGATTATTTCAAGAATATAAAATATTTTTATTTTTCATTTTACGAGAGAGAAGAAATTTTTTGCTTGTCTTTAAAATCTCTTTAAAATGTCTTTAAATTTTAATCAGGAATGCCCTTTTCTCGTAAATTGAATAAACATTTTATACTGTCCGTTTCTATCAAAGTAGGCCGATTCATATATAAATTAAAATTATAATACAAATTTTAGTTCTAAACAACTTTCCTCAGTAATATATTTCTGTATTGTTTAAAACAAAGACATGCTATTCTTTAACCATTTTTATACTTACCGATTTTCTGATAAGATAAACAAATATTTTAAATAATAATGCATTTTTCTCGTAAAATGAACAATAACAATGTTTTACTGTTCGTTTCTATCAAAGTAGTCCGATTCATACACAAATTGAAATTATAGTAATTTTCAATTATAAGCAACTTTCCTTAATAATATTTTTCTATATTGTTAAAAACAAAGGCAGTTTATTCTTGAACGATTCTTATATTTACCGATTCTCGAATCACCCAGGACATGCAAGATGAAAGTTATCCATGCCAACCGCATTTTAAAGACAAGCAAAAATTTTAATCAAGAGTGCCTTTTTCTCGTAAAATGAAAAATAAAAATATTTTCCCTCTTTTCCACTCTAACCGTGGACATACTATATACAGGGTGTCAGTTTTTTATAGACAAACTTTAACAGGAGATAGAACACATGTTTTTTAAAAGAAAAGTTCTTATAAACATATGTCGTAGAAGGCTTCGTTTCCGAGATACAGGGTGTTGAATATAATTTTTTTCTCTCGAATTTTCATTATAACTTATAAACGAATGCTTGGATTTTTTTCATGTTTGGGAGATAATGCCTATTAATTAAAGGGCATAAAACTAGCGATAAGAATGTTCAAAAACTTGCACAGTGGCGGAGAGGAGGGGGTGCTCAACCCCTTTCTTAAACAGAACTTCTACGCCAATGGCTGTTTTTAACAAAACGGTTAATTTCATTGTCTACATACAGTTTAACAAAAATAATGTCCTTCTTCTGTTTCGAAATTCCTGTGTGTTATTTTGATTTTTATTGTTTGTTGTGGTACTAAATTAAGTAATTTATTTATTATCAGTTATCGGCTAAATATTTAATTATTTCAACGAAACCTACCTAAAAATGGTTTATATACATACAATACAGAAGTTGTTAATTAAATATTGTTATAAATTCATAAAATTTCTCCATAAACATTAACATCAATGTTCATTCAATTTTTTTTTTTTTGTAATTCAGTTACAGTACATTAGTAGCAGCACATAATAAATAAAGATTGTTAAAATTAGTGTACTAAACAGATTTCAACTTAATAAAATAAAAAATAAATAAAAAATAAAAGTCTTGTATTTGAGTATGGCTTGACATAACAAATATTTATTTTGACTACTTTGGAAAGAGATAAAGAATAAGAGATTTCGGCTTTTTAGAATCTTAACAAGTAGGTAGGTTTCGTTGAAAGAATTAAATATTTAGCCGATAATTGATAATAAATAAATGAATTTAGTACCACATCAAACACTAAAAATCAAAATAACTCGGAAACGCACAGGAATTTCGAAACAGAAGAAGGGACATTATTTTTGTTAAACTGTATGTAGATAATGAAAATAATAGTTTTTTAAAAAAATAGTCAAGTTCTGTTTAAGAAAGGGTTTGAGCACCCCCTCCACTCCGCCACTGTGCAAGTTTTTGTACATTCTTATCGCTTGTTTTATGCCCCTTTACTTAATAGGCATTATCCCCCAAACATGAAAAAATCTAAGCATTCGTTTATAAGTTATAATGGAAATTCGAGAGAAAAAAATTATATTCAACACCTTGTATCTCGGAAACGAAGCCTTCTACAACATATGTTTATAGGAACTTTTCTTTTTAGAAACATGTGTTCTATCTCCTGTTAAAGTTTGTCTATAAAAAACTGACTCACCCTGTATAATAAACCATCTAAAATAAATATAAATAGAAAAATTATTACAATATTTTGCTTTAAATGCCTGGTGATTAGTCTCCCATGCTTTCTTGTGGTCTATGGTTCATAAAATTATATTTTAGCTACAGCTTCAGCCTCTTAGCCAATTACTTTGTTGAGTGAGGTTTTGTCTTGATCCTCTGGCAAGTGCTGTACTTTACCGATATTCCGCTATGCATATGTGTTTTACCGTTTCCTCATTCTCTAATTACAACCAATACAGCATCCTGTCTCTTTTTACGGTTGATATTTTAAGCGGAAATGCCCCCTCTAGTTAGAGTTTGTCGCCTTGTTTTCCTGAAGACCTGATTGAGTCGCTTTGTTCATAAATCGTTTCAAAGCTTTCTGACAGTTCCATATCATTCTTTAGTTACATCACGTGACTTAGGTCATAGGTACATCACGGGCTATTGTTATATCCATTACGTGGAAAAACCTAAATTTTTTTAATAACCTTTTTTTTCGTAGATCGTATTTATTTATCGTGAATATACAGTCATACGTTGTCGGTGAAATTTGTTGACATCCTGTATAATTGTACTTATGATGTGATGTCAAGAGAATAATCGGTCCTATCGTGTTTTCGTTCTGCTTCTTATAGACTGAATATGCAAATTAATTTTAAACTAATATACAGGGTGTCTCGCTTAAAAGTGGAACAAGCCTGTAACTCGTCTACCGTTCGGCCGATTTGAGTAAACTTTTTTTTGTTGGACACAGCTTCAAAAAATCTAGCTCGTACATACGTCGCGTTCCTTGAAATTCGAAACCGTGGCCGACTACGATGCAATTTATATAGCTAAAAATCGGAAAGTCATATTAGGGATTTTTTTATCCGAAAAATTTCCACGAATTCTTGATCAGGACCCCAGAAAACCCTACCAACCAAATTTTCGTTGCCACAGTATACAGGGTGCTCGGGATAATTTGGGTGTCTCGCTTAAAAGTGGAACAAGCCTGTAACTTGTCTACCGTTGTGTGTATAATATTTTTCTCATAAAATTTCCGTTGTTTAGGACGTTACCTTGAAGCCATAAACATTACTTGATATCCTCCTTCACCTGAGTATGGGATATCTTTGACTTAAATAGTGTCATTTTATGTTTCTTTAAACATCTCGAAAATTTACTTTCATCAACTTTCAATGGGCGTTTGCTCTTATAATGGTTATCTCGAGATTGCTTTATTTCTGATCCTATTGTTGGTTTCTTTTGCCTTGGAAACTTATCCTGTTTATTTCTTTCTGCATAATAATAATTTAGGGCATTTTTTAAGGTATTTTTAAGAACCCCTTTTTTTTAAAAAATAGTTAGAAAGCAAACGCAGGACAATATTAGTTACTTTTACGTTTTAATTTTTAATGGACATGCATCCATATGTATTCTTCTCAAAATATGAGTAGGTCTTGGAAATAATCGAATACTACCTTACGTACAAATGTCAAATATTTGACAATTAGTAGCGTGACTTGAAAAACTAGCATTGTTATATTGTTGATTTGTTGATTTGAAATGGCTGAACAGCAACTAACTTTAGTTGAAAAAGTTTCAATAATTAAACTCGCGGGTACAGGTGAACGTACATTGCGACAAGTCGCGCAAGAATTTAACCATATTAACCCTGGACGCAATATAAGCCATTCTACAGTATCCCGAATCAAGCAAATATTCGAAGAACAGGATCTGTTTCTAGGAAGAAAGAAATAAACAATATAATTAGAAATAACGGATATGAAGACATTTTAAGACATTTTTGTGAAAATCCCGAGTCAAGTATCAGAAGGGCTAGCGCCTATTTGAACATTAATAATAGCAAAATTTAGAGATGTTTGAGGAAAAATAAAATAATACCATTTAAACCAAAACTACTGCATACACTGGATGAGGGAGATACCCAACGACGCATGGAGTACTGTTTGTGGCTTCAAGGTAACGTATTAAACGACCGAAATTTTATTAGAAAAATATTATACACAGATGAAGCCACATTCACAATTAACGGAACCGTATCTGCAAATAACTCAAGATTTTGGGCGCACGAAAATCCGCATTGGGTTATACTGTAAAAGACAGTATTCCCACAAAGTCAACGTGTGGTGCGGAATTATTGATGAAACTATAATTGGGCCGTATTTTTTCACGATAATTTAGATGGAAATTCATTTTTACAATTTCTTCAGAATGACTTATGGGAGGAGTTGCATACTTTGCCTCTACACCAAAGACTAAATATGTACATTCAATTAGACGGCGCCCATATACACAATACAATAGTCGTGAGAAATTGGCTCGACGGACAGTTTCCAAATAGGTGGATAGGACGTAATAGTCCTGTAATTGGGTGGCCACCTCGGTTGCCCGACATAACCCCCTTAGATTTTTTTCTCTGGGGAGTTTTAAAAGAGAAGGTATATAAAAATCGCCCCACTACTTTAATCGAACTTATAAATGCGATTAGAACCGCTTGTCGTACTATTAGTAGGCAGCAATTGAGAAATGTCGAAAACAACAGAAAAAGAATAGAAAAGTGCATTCTATTAGAGGGTAACCTTATAGAAGCAACAATTTAAATAATTTTACTTTAACGTACACTCAATTAAAACTTTACTTTAAATATTTGGTATACACCGTCTTCAGGATAAGGATATCCAACATGGGCATATTGTAAAAGGTCATATTTGGTTAAATGGGAATAAGTTACCTAGTTAAGGGGTACACAAAATGGCATTTCAAAATTGTCAATATTATTTTTGGTTCTTTAGTTATTTAAGAAAGGCGAATTTTTGGATTTTTGATTTGCTTTTTCTTGCTAGTTTCATGTATAATTTTTATTTTTATTTCAGGTATATTCAGCGTAACACTGTAAACCTCACGTAAAGGGTTGATTTACTAATATATTAATGTTGAAATGTCATAATCAATCTGACCACGTATACTGTGTTAGCCTTCTCAAAATAATAATATTATACCACAAACCATTTGGAATATATCAAAATTAGACAAATAATTTTCAAAAGTGACATTCTTTCTTAATCTCAAATTGCTGTTTTTATTTCATTACCTTTAGGAGAATTACACAAATTATCCCGGGCACCCTGTATACTGTGGCAACAAAGATTTGGTTGGTAGGGTTTTCTGGGGTCCTAATCAAGAATTCGTGGAAATTTTTCGGATAAAAAAATCCCTAATATGGCTTTCCGATATTTAGCCATATAAATTGCATCGTAGTTGGCCACGGTTTCGAATTTCAAGGAACGCGACGTATGTACGAGCTAGATTTTTTGAAGCTGTGTCCAACAAAAAAAGTTTACTCAAATCGGCGGAAAGGGTAGATAAGTTACAGGCTTGTTCCACTTTTAAGCGAGACACCCTATATGTATCTAAAGAGGGACGGTGTTCCATTGGTTACATAGATTAGACGTCACCACAAATATGGCCCGTTATTCCGCAAGGCAACGTGTAATTGAGTACTTGAAATTCGTCGTTAAACGAAAGTGGTAATTTTCGATGTAGGCTAAATGACGTCCATAAGTATATAAGGATGCAGCGACCCAGAAACTGTAATTACTCACCCACACAACATCGTAAACATATCACAAAAAAGCAACCGGTCAAGACGTATGCAACTGGGCCGTGACGTTATTGCCAATAAAATCCGTCAGCACGATCAACATTTCATACGTAATTTGGCAATGAACCATTTCTGTCACTAGCACCGTTTATATGTCGTCACGTTTTCCAAATATTTATTGCTAATCGTAAAAATAAGTAATATACAACTGTTCGCCCATTTCTACTACACCAATAACATTTTTAATGTGCGCCGGTAATTGAGATTACTGCCGATAAGGATAACTACTTCTGTAGTTTATTGGCTGCTGTAAATTACACGTTATTGTAAATAAATTTAATTAAATACAAAATAATATTCACAGCTGGATAGATAAATACAAAGAGCGGGCAGTGAGCGGCGCGGTGAGAATTTATTAATAATATTTGATTTATTTCATAACAGCCAGCCTACTATTAATCGCAAACGATTTTTTTTATTCTGCGATGAGGCAGCCGTGCTGGCTGGTCCTACATGGTGTGTAATTATCCAATGTTTAGAATGTTCCTGAGTTTTTTTTACTGTTTCTCTTTCATTCTCGCCATTAATCTCTTTAGTTAAAAAGATAATAGTAGTTGTTTTGCCGAAGGTTACTACTCCCAGATATCACTTAATCCTGAAAGGATTTTCAACTGTCTGTTTGATGGAACCTACACAATACCTCACGCGATCATGTACGTGGAAATCGTCAATATGTCGTGAACAAATGCATGTATCTATTAAAAGATTGATATTGAAATTTTAACTTCGCTAATTATTTTTTATGATTTAGCAATAATAAAAGTGACGTATGTCTTCAAAAACCAAACATTTTTTTAAACAAATAGCATTTATTAACTGTCCAATTATCAAAGAGATCTGGCGGCTAGCTCTAGGAGGAAACGTAGAAATTTTTGACTTTATAGAATCCTGCCTTATACAGGGCGATTCACAAACGTGACCAAAAATGAAACCTCGTATTCTTTGGTGAATTTTAAAGGGAGTCTTTCCTATAAAGTTTTTATGTAGGACGCTTCGTTAAAAAACTACTGGGTGTTAAACTTAAAAAAATATTTTTAATTTTTTTTTAATAATTTAAAAACTAATTAGTGAAATAATTTGAAATTGGGCACGTATTTATCTAAACATTGTCCAAAATCTGAGGCCTTTTTCTAAGTTTAGATGCAACAGTGGCGGAGATACAGGGTATCGGTGGCATATTTTTCTAAATAACCACTGCTTTACTGTGGCAATCATGATATTTTCGGATTCGGTTTTCAATTTTCTACAAATTACTACGCTCTTATTTTTTACGAAAAATGCTTGATTTTCGAGTTAAACTTAAAAAATGAACTGAAAACAGCGGATCTCAACCCACTGGATTTCTTTTTGTCGGGGTGCTGTTAAACGGCTGACATACAATAAACAAATTAATACACTTGAGCAGTTAGAAGAACGAATAAATAATAATGCTCTTCATCAGATTCAAGCAACAATAAATTTGGAACAAATTACATTTTAGTTATTAAAAAGATGTCGCGCCTGTGTTCGTGGAAATGGAGGTTTTTTTTTAGCATTTACTCAAATAAAATCATTACAATGATGACTAATGTTATTAATTTCTTTATTCGATTAAATAACCGATTGATTAGTGTTTGCAATGTCATTTAATTAAAAGTGTTTTCAGTTCGTTTTTAAGTTTTACTCGAATATCAGGATTTTTTCGAAAAACATAAGAGAGTAGTAATGTATAGAAAATCGAATGACGAATTCCAAAATATCATGATTGTTACAGTAAAGCAGTGGCGTATGTTTACATAAATACATGTGCCTAATTTCAAATTATTTCACTTACTAGTTTTTAAATTATTTAAAATATATATATTTCTCTAAGTTTAACACTCTGTATCTTTTTAACGAAGCGTTCTAGATAAAAATTTAATACGAAAGGCCCCTTAAAATTCACCAAAAAATATGATGCTTCATTTTTGGTCACCGTTTGCGAATCACCCTGGATTTAAAGATTTTCTTAATTTTTCGTTCACACAATCATACCCGTTAAATTAGATTTCAAATTCACGACTAAAGTAACTCCATTTGTGTTTTAGAAAAATGATTGCGAGCAAACGGATAGAGAGAGATAGGGAAAATTTTATTAAAACAGTGGAGTCATTTTGAAAATAAATTTGGATGTTTAGAAACGTAGGCGATGTAAAAGGTACTACGTCTAGTTGAATTTGGTGGCTATGTTTGCTACTAATATTAAAAATAGGCATTATTATTTTAAAAAGACATGTGATGATAGATATGATATACAGGGTGTCCCATAATGAATTGTGTATAGAGTAACAAGTGATTTTGACGTAATAATATGATCTATCCAAACTTACCTTATTCCAAAACTTGATAGTTATAGGATGTCAAATTAAAGTTTTATTTTCAATTTTTTTTTTAAATAACCTTCGAAATAATTGATGTATTTAAACGAAATTTAGTATCCCACCCGTTTTTTAATAGTAATGTTTGTTTGCAATTTTGCTTTTGATAAAATAAAAATTATATTCTCTAATTTTCTTGTCGTTGAATCTTTTAAATGCAAGTATTTCAGAAACGGTAATTCCTAGCGACGTTATGAAGGTATAACTTTTTAATGTAAAAGTGATGGAAAAAGAGATGTTGCTGTCAGAAAATATAGTGTGTAACAAAAAATAATATGTGGAATAAAAATGATCAAAGAAGCGGCGTAAGTGGCGTCCTTTATAATGTATACCAAGATTATTAGGAAATTTGAATTTTTCATCTCAAAAAATCCCGGGATACCAAATTTACATCAATTACCTGGAAGGTTATTTAGTAAAATTGTAAATTAAATTTTAATTTTAACACCCTTTACCTCGGTTACTATCAACTTTTGGACTAAGGTAAGTTTGAACACATCACATTATTATGACGTCACAAATCACCTGTTCCTCTATGTACAATATATTTTGGGACACCCTGTATATTTTTAAATCTTCTGTGAGATATGAACTGTTCTCATTATCTCAGAATTTCTAAATACAGGGTGAGCTATAAAGATTGGTGGATTTGAAAATGAAAAATTCATCAAAGAATTACTTTGAATAGACCTGAAAATATATTTTATTTATATTAAAATAGATACCCGAGAAAATCATTTCTTAAAACGAACGTCATCCAAATGTACACCAACATGTCGCAAGCACTCTTCAAATCTGGATCTCAAATTGTGATTGGTTTGTTGCTTTAAACTCGGCTTTTTAAGTATCCCCAGAGACAAAAGTAGGCAGGAGGGAAGTGATGGAATATTTCCTTATACGCCATACAAGTTTTTTCGCAAACGTTTCGTTTATGAGAGGCAGAATTTCATTAGTGTCTTGAGACAGTGTTTTGTTATGGATTTTCAATTCTTGCAATTTCTGAAAGAAAATGTAGCGGGTTTTGGTGTTTCGATTTTTGATGTCCCGATTTGAAGTGTGCTTGGGACTCGATGGTGTATATCTGGATAGTGTTCTTTTTAAAAAATGATTTTCCCTTGTGTTTTCCACTTTAATGTAAATAAAATAAATTTCAGTTCTATTCTTAGCATTTTTTTTAATTAAAATCAAATTCACCCATTTTTATGACCAACCCTGTAGTAACTTAATATTGTCGTATAAGATAATTCGAAAATTACCCATGTTTTGAATCCAACACAGAAAGTTTCCGTAGAATACTAAACAGGTCTAAAATCACTCCGACAGGGCAGCACACAACGGAAACAATCAATGTTCCATGTGCTCCATGCACATGGAACATTTAAAATTTAAATTTTCACCCATGTTTCAAATCGCTTTAAGCACACCCAGTCAAAGTAGACGAGAATTTGTTGGTGCTGATAGTACTACCGGCAAAGACCAGCGCGGGCCGCCCTAATTATTTCGAGAAATGCCAGGAATGTTACGAAATTCGAGCTGCGACACGAGACTTGCCTTGCGTAAATCTAATTGTAAGTGGAGGCGACCTGAAAGATCGCCCAAATCCAAAGACGCCACATTAAGAAACCCTACCGAAGATCCACCTCAGAACTTGGCGGAGTTATTTGGACGTGGGTTTGAACTTCACCTCTGTTCTTCTCCGGAAAAGAAATCAGTGCAGTTCCTGGCCAGGTATTCTACTCTTTAGAACAACTGGTCAATATTCCAGTCTTCGAAATGGCGTTAGAAGGAGCTGCTATGGAAAGAGTTCAACCATCGAGAGACTCCAATCAGCGCCCAGTCCACAATGTGTCTGGTGCGTTGTCGAATGACCACCACGCAGTAACGAACTCCTTGAAATCGAGAGAGTTAATGAGAGAAGATCCAAAAGAGAGGACGGGATATGATAATTATTCATCTCCTTTTCACCTAGAAGACCTCTGTGAAATTAAATATATTTATACAAGTTTTTATTTAACTTGCCTTGTTAGTATGGGTCAAATCTTGCAACTGGATTTTAAAACAGTTATCCACAACCGATTGAGATGAAATTTTGCATACACGTTTAGTTTGGATGACAATGCATGGTTAGGTAAGTGACGTCGTTCTAAATCCAATATGGCGGACCAGTAATTTTTTATGCAAATGAGAATAATACGAAAATATAATGATGTCACACTAAATTCAGTATGGCGGACGCCCCAAGATGGCGGACCAAAACATAACGTTCCTGTTATGGAATGACCCTCTAGCAGTCCAGATCTCTTGCCAATACAAAAATTGTGGCATAAAATGAAAAAACCGTTGCACAAACATCCAGCCCATTCAGTTAACCATCTGCGCATCAAATTGCAAGTTTGGGATAGCACGCTTTCTGAAGAGTGCGCTAAACTGGTAGATACAATGCCTGCGAGAATTAAAGCTGTTATTCTTAATAAGGGTGATGTAACACAATCTTAATGTTTTTTTTTGTTAACAAACTAGTCAATGACACATCATTGCGTAGTAATATAATAATGACACTTCTATCGAGCAGCCATATACAACCCTTTTGTGGAATGGGGTTTAGACAACATTATGGGTTTTATGAATTTATTTATGAAAGAAATGGGCTTATTAAACTGTTTATCTAGAATAATGTGTATAGCGCATATTAAAACTTTTATAACCAATATACGACTTTTATTAAAAAAAAGCAATCATCTCCATACTCATTATAGAATGAGTTTAACTGGAAGGTGCTTAATACACCTTATATGAAATATGAAAATATGAAATATATATGAAATAAAGGTTATAAATATGAAATAAAGGTTATAATGAATTACTTATACATTATTAGGTGTTATAGACTTTATGTTCCAATTGTATAGTAGGGAAGATTTGTTGTATAAAGACCAATATCCGAATTTGTATATAACAATTATATTAACAGAATTATTCGTTCTTATACTGAATATGTTTCCGTTTTTAACGTGTAAAACGCGTCTTATAATGGTGAAGTGATCGTCACCTCTCCGTGCATAATCGGTTATGTTCGTAAAATTTCCGACAGTCCGCTGTGCATCGACTTACGAATATTACACGTCTAGTTTGATAGGCACATGTTTTGTGGGATACATGATCATATCGCGTTGTGTGAAATGGAAAATTATTATGTAAGTATCTAACTGTTTTATGGCTTGTAATTGTTTTGTTTTTTTAAATGTAAATCTTGTCTAAATCTTAAAAATTATTATTTTGTAGGTCCTATTAGAAATTGCTGATGTTAAGTTTTACATAAGATGGAGGAACAGTAGGTTAACGGTGACAAAGAAAAGCATGGGTATAAAGTCAATCAACCAGAGGAAATAAAATTATATGGAAAGAAGCTCAACCTTTCTGGGGATGCTTCATTCTTAAGGTGGAAGGGCTATAGTGCAAATTCTCATGTAATACAAGAAAATACGGGTGCATCGTTGCTAAGAAAATAAACTGGACAGTTTTGGGAGCTATTTGTCATAATTTTTAGTGCTTAAAAGTATGTTTTATGTATGTTTACATTAGAACCTTAGCTTGTAATTACAGTTATCCAATAAAATTCCTGAAAACTTAATGACATATGTTTTTAACTCATACAGAGTATACAACAGTTTAATACATTTATTATTATAGAACTTATAACCAGTACTAGATGTTCTAATAACGATATGGAACACTTTAATAACAGTTATTGCTATTATTTCGTAAAGGGTATAAAAAACGTTGTATATTAGTTATACAATAATTTAATAAAGAATAAGGTTTATAGTCACTATACAATTGTGCTAGCAGTACGCGTTTTATATCCAATATTCACCTGTTTAACTGTCACATATAGTATACAATGGTCTTATAAGGGCATATAGAATTCTAATAAAGAATACAGCGCATTTCTTTCAGTGTGGTTTATTTTTTTCATTTTAATGAATTTTAATAAAAGCTTGTTTTTAATTTTTTTTTACTTTTCATTTATTTAAATACAGCTTTTTGAAATATTGCCTACCCACATTTTTTAACATTTTCTTTACCAATTATGTTTCTTTCAGTTTCCTTCTCTTTAAAAATAAATCGAGTTTGCTAAACTTTTATCGGTAATGTGAATATATTAAACATATTATTAGAATTAATGTGTAATTATAGCCTAAAGGTATTGCATGGAAGTGACATATTAGTTTGAAATAATTAAAAATATTATTTGTTTTGCAACGGACATTTCAAAACACTTGAAGTAACGCTTCAAAAGGAGAATAAAAAATAGACATTTATTCAAGATTCCGTATGTTTTATTTAGACACAGTGTGACTAATTTAAGTAAGGAATCTCGCTTTTCTCTTTTTATATAAGCCTTGTTTACAGTTCCCCTTTAACAGTATCTTGTACTGAACAAACCGACACAGCTACACGAAATCTGTGAACTTAGAATGATCAAAAGCCCTCGCAAACAAACCAGTAAACAATCCTCATGGAAAAGGCTAACCAGGTGCACCTTATCCCGTGGCCGCCAAGAAAGTGTCCAGATGAACTGTTAGATTGTTTAGTCTACCCACATCTACTCTAATTACCGCTACTTTAATATAATAATTGCTTTTACGTCTGAAATGCAAAAATTATTACACGTGCACATGGTCCACTTGCTCTAAGCTATTCGGACGCATAAAATTATAGTGGTCGTCTGTTTGTTTGCATCCAAGCCGATTTATTTATTGTCGTGCGGGATACAGCCAGTTAAACGATTCGTATTGAATAGAACAAACACGCTGACAAATCTAAACGCGAAATATTTGTTCCCTTTATCAACGATATTTATTTGGTATCATTAACAAATATTTCTGTAATGTTATTCCAGTGTAAATATGTATAAATCGGTGTTATGCATTAACTACGGATTGTTTAACAAATAATTGACTGTATTAGATGCCGCGTTACAGAACTTCACAACTAAATTTCATAAATACTATCTTCTGATTATAACGTAAAATAGTTTTGTGGTAATTTCGAATGTAGAACATGATAATGCTCGTCGTATGAAGCAACTGATGCCGGGTTACACTGTAAAATTTGGCTCTCACACCGTATATTTTAATACCTACTATTCTACTATTAACCTAAATAAACAGTTGGGTAAACTAATTTCCAATCACATATTACATTTATCAAAAAAAAGGACAAGGCAGGTATTAATTTAAAGTAAATAAAAAACAACTTCCTTGCAACAAAACAAAGTAAGACTAAATTTAGCGTAATTTAATAGATATTTATTATATTATCAAATACCTACAGAGGTAGCTAATTATGAAATCTGTCTCACAATATTGTTTGATCTCTTTAAACACCTTTCTCAGGAAGTAATGACATAAACTACTGCTCTAAACAAATTAAAATCACCATCAGCGAAAGAATTTCTGAATTAAGAAACGAAGAAAAATTAAAAACTATTTTTAATTATGCAAAAACTATTACTGGAGTGCCAAGTAAACGAATTAGAAATATTTTCGAAATATATTTCCCTTTAATTAAGTACCTACTCGTTTTGGCAATTTACATGATTTAAATTTTTTTGCTTTAATAGATTCTTCAAAATTTCCGGAATAGGCAAACAAATTTCACGAAAAATCGTTTGAATGTTTATTACAAATGTTTCCAAACGTTTTTGAAATGGATAGGTTGAAAAACGAACTTAATATTTTGCACAGAGACGAATAATTTCGTAATTTAGAAGTTCAAAAAACGATAGAAATATACACAGAATTTAAAATAGTATTTTCGGAAACATACAAATTGTTTTGTCCAGTTTTAACAATTCCTGCAACAAGTGTCTCGATAGAAAGAAACTTTTTGTATCTTAAGCGCATTAAGACTCAGGTACCTACTTAAGAAATACAATAAGACTTATCTTAACAAAGACATGTTAAAAATGGTACATTTAAGTGAAATCGAGCGTATTGAAGTTTTAATGATCATAGGATGATAGGTGATAGAAGACGAAATTGTAACGAAGTAGTGAATATTTTTCATGAATTGCGTCCCGATCGGCAACGTATTTCTAAATCAACCGTTTCAAAAACATTGCAGCGTTTTCATGTAACTGGTGGTCGATAGATCGACGAAAAAGTGGAAAACCAGTAAGGTTTACAGATGAAGAAAATTCTTTAAATGTCATGTTAGATGTTGTGGAAAATCCAATAAATTCGACACAACAGAGGGCTTTAAATCATAAAATGAGTCATTATTCTATTAAAAAAATTAGCAAAGGGGGAAAATTACATCCATAATAAAATTCATTTGTTACAAGAATTGGGTGAAGACAATTATGATCATAGAATCGAGTTTTGCGAAGTTATTATCGATAAATTAAATGAAAATGTCAACTTTGTTACCCATATATTATTTTCTGACGAATCTACATTTTGTTTAAACGGGCTCGTAAACCGACACAACTGTAGGAATTGGTCAGACAAAAATCCGCATTCGATAAAGTTCACAACCAACGATCACAGAAAATAAATGTTTGGTGTGGCATTATTGGTCGACAAGTCATAGGACCTTATTTTATAAACGAAAATTTGACCTCTGAACGATATTTATTGCTTTTGCAAGAAGATGTTATTGCGGTTATTCCCGAACAATAACAATCCCAATTTACCGACAAAACAAATATGGTTTCAACATGATGGGCTCCTCCTCATTTTGGACGTGTGATACGGGCATATCTAAATGAAATATTTCCCAATAAATACCTAGATTGGACACAGAGGGGCAATTGAATGGCCAACTAAGTCTCCCGATATGACCTCGCTTGACTTTTTTCTGTGGTATCACATACAAAATGTTGTTTACAAAATTAGGCCGCAAAATGTCGAACAATTGCAGGAAAAGATAAGGCATGAAATTTCAACTATTCCTCCAAACAACCTTTTAAATTCACTACAAAATTTTGTTCAGCGAATTTATTAGTGTTTGGGGGTAAATGGTGAACACTTTGAGCTTTTTAAAAATAAAATTCCAAAGAAAATATTTGTTGTTTATTAAAACTTGTTTTCTCTTTTTTTTGTCATAACTATTGTTTTCATGAAACTTAAAATATCCAGGATATTCATTAAAAAATACATTTTTTGTTCATTTCATGCATTTTTATCAACCCTGAACTTATGCTTTTTATTTTTTATAAAAAAACTAATAATAAAATTAAATCATATCCATGACTGTTATTTCCAAAAAAATTTCCATAATTTGGGGCACTTTTTATTTCATTTAATAAATTTGAGAGTGGTAAAAAGTTATTTTCAAAGTTCAATATCTCGAAAACGGTTAATTTAATGAATGAATTCTGAAATGTTGACTTGAGCCTTATTTTGCAAATCGAGAGAGATCAATTAAAGAGATTCTTATATCTGTACCATAAATGAGAAGCAAATATTATTAATACCGTACACGCCCTTGCCATAAAAGTAACAGAAAGGGTGTTTCTCGTATTTGCAGATTTGTAGAGATAAATGCTTTTCGATATGGTTTTATTTTTATGGATCTGACTAACCATTAAACACCGAACGCATGTTTTCAGTAGCATTTTCATAAATTTATATGACATATATTCCTGATTTATATTTACATATTATAAGTATTTCTATATTTCTCGTTCAGTAGTGCATAAATCAACAACTTTCTAATAATTTTGAAATCGTTATGTTCGGTGAAGGTACCTATTCCATATATCGGTTAAGAAATTGTATACGTATAGATTTATTTCATTCGGAGTGACTTTGACCAATAGTTTTATTGTTTACTCGACATTAACATAAATAATATTCAATAGAATTGTCACAGTTGCCATAAACTAACAACTTAATATGCCATTTTATACGGCGACTGGACGTATAATAATTTTTTGAAATATATTTTACGTTTACGGCTTCGTGCTTTTGTTTTACAACGTGTATTTGACAACTATTATTTTATACGTCCCATAAATATTGAAATAATGCCACATAAGAGAGATTCATGGGCCAATGTGAAAATTATAACGCGTGGGGTTTTATCGTTACCGTAGTGTGTGACCCAGGCGTAAATCACATCTAAAAGCCATCTTGTGAAACTAGTCATACTCATAGGTATTTTGCATCCAACGGAAAAACTATAAAAATGTGTCAAGTGATTAATTTTACAAATAATACATTTGTAAATGTCTTGAAATCTGAAATTGATGATAGTATGGGTGGATTCAATAACAGCAACTTTGATAAAGGGAAATATATGGGCGCACACGATTTCGATTTAACAATGGAATTTGACTGCTTTATTCATTCTATCAAGAAAGAAAAGTTGTGGGCAGTTGGTTTTCGAGGTTGGTTTTTCTTTCACATCTTCGCATTTATAGCTTAAAAAATATGTATAAAACTTAATAATGTCTATTCTAATACACAAAATGTGGTCGAGGTTCCTCAGGGCTCAATACTGGGTCCATTCATTTTTTTAATATTCATCAATGATCTTCCAACTCATGTTAGTGATTGCACTATACATATACGCAATTGACGTTACATTTGTAGTTGTAATTTCGAAGCTGGAGATATTGGTGGCCAAAATAAGTCAATTGAGCTAAATATGCCTTATTCAGATGTTGCTGGTTTTAAAGATAAAGTTCAGTGTTTGAATTTTATTTTGAAAACTGTCTGAGTACGAACAAAAAAAGTAGCACTATTATGTTTTTTGACATGACAAATAAGAATTTTTAACTAATTTTGGCGTTGCTTGTATAGAGCGTTAATTATGCCCTATCCTTTGATAAATAGGGGAATTTTTTTGATTTTATTTAGAATTAAGTACGTTGTGTATTGAAAATATGAAAGAACATCCTTCGTTTCATAAGAAAGTTATTCGTGTTCGTATTCGATATCTCGCTTGGTTATCGAGATATTTGCATATACAAATTTCAATTAATTTCGTTTTTAAGCAACTTTTAATCAAGTGAAGTTTCAAATCAATTTATGGCCAGGCATAATTGGACATCATTTAATAGGACCTGTTGAATTACCACCTAGATAAATGGTCAAAGATACAAGGTGTCCCACGGTGACGAGACATTAGACATGTTTCAGAGACTACTCCGATTTTAATTTTGAAAATTTGGGCAATAGTGTTTTCGGGCATGCCGTTCTCAACTAAAATAATAACGTCCACTTGACACTTCCGGTTATACCCGAAGTTGACGTAATCTTAAATGGAATACCCTGTATATTATTGCAATTTTGGATTCTACGTCAATTTTTAGGTGAACTTTCATAAAGGCTTCCTATTCTTAAAGTTAGCCGTTTTTTATATATTTTATTAAAAAAAAATTAAAAAGCACTGCCTAATTCAAAAAAATGTGTATTTTACAATAATAAAGTTAGAGCGATAAAATTTATATGGGACATAACTAAAGCTCTAAGCTTCCCTGCCATAATTTCAAAATGACTTAATTTCATACAGGGTGGTAGAAATTTAATGCCGAATTTAGTCAACTTTAAACCATCTTAACTTATTTTTTTTTTTAAATTGAACACCTTGTATATTTTTGCGCAACCTGTTGAACAATTTTGTTCTCTTTCGAATGGTATAATCAAAGTTTACAGAATAAATATTCTGTAAACTTTGGTATAATGGTTCCCTATACCTATCTCTTCTGGTTTTTAAGGTATTTACCGTTTTTCGTGCAATCAACGGATATCGCATAATTTCTTGCGAGGATGGCTGTGAAATTTTTAGTGGAACTTTAAAACGAGCACCTAATCTGTCAGTCAATTTAACAAATACAGCGAATGTTTATTTGTGTATTGTTTATTGTTAAAGATTGTTAAAGAATGGAAAACATTAACATTTATTCAAATGCTGACATTCTAAATTTATTATTTATTCATGGAGAGTGTCACAAGATAATAAATTGTACTTGCAGGGTATCTAATGAGAGATGTACTCATTGACTACCAATCAGTAGGGATAAATTAAAAATAATTTTAATAAGATAACAGAATTAAGTTATTGCCCAAATTTTCAAAATTAAAATCGAAGTAGATTCTGAAATATGTCTAATGTCTCGTCACCGTAGGACACCCTTTATTTACAGTTTTTCAAAGACCAACTACCCAATCTATTAGAGGATCTTCCCTTACAAACACGCATTAATATGTTGTTTATGCACGATGGTGCTCCACCTCATTTTTGTTTAAGAGTTAGGGAACACTTAAATAGGATTTACCCAGATCGATGGATGGGCCTGTCAGGACCAGTATCCTAGCCACCTATATCATCAGATTTAAATCCTTCGGATTTCTACTTCTAGGGCGATTTGAAATGATGGTGTTTACGCAACTTCTATCTTCTATAACAGGTGAAGATGAACTGCGGCAAAGGATTTGGAGCGTACAGCCATCACTAATTAAACGTGTTCGTGAGTGTATTAGGCAATGCGGTGCTCATTTTGAACAATTTTTATAGTAATTAGTAATTTTTAGTCCCGAGTGGATATTTCTTAAATTTCTATATTTGTTTGTTATTTTGTTTTTAAAAGATGTCTTTCTTTCCCTTTAAGTTGTTTTTATGAAAACTATAAATAATTTGGTTTGTACACTAGTAGTCAAGTCACATCGAGTTTAATTTAAGAATTAAACATTGCTTAAAAACGAAATGCATTAATTGAAATTTGAATATGCAAATGTCTCGATAACAAAGGAAGATATTGAAAGCGAGCAAGAGTAACTTTTTTTGTGACACGAAGAACTTTCATATATTCAATACAAAATGTCCGTAATTCTAAAGTTAAAAAACATCCCCTCATTTATCAAAGGAATAGGGCATAACTGACGCCCTATATAAGCCAAAATTAGTTAAAAATTCTTATGTCATGTCAAAAAAACATAATAGTACCAATTTTTTTGTTCATACTTTGACAGTTTTCAAAATTATTGAGTTTCAAAATAAAATTCAAACATTGACCGCCCTGTATCTTTGAAACCATTAATATTTGCATGAGGCATATTTGGCTCAATCGACTTATGTATATATATTCTGTGTTACAGAAGAATCCCTCTTAGGTGGAACACCCTGTAGTTTGCTACTTAAAAAATATTTTACCAAGATTTTTTTACTTCTTGTGTTTTTGGTATTGTATTTTGTAAATTGTTTAGTTTTATTGATTTGTCCGAGGTCATGCTTTATGATTTTATGGATTAAATAAATTATGATTGTTATTATTTAGCACCTTAAAAACTTATCTGTACCAAATTCCTATGCATTCCATTGTTTAAGTTTTTAAAAAATTGATTTTTGAAAATCATCTTTGACACCGTAACAAAAAATCTTTTTATATTTTGAGGCTCTATCAGCTCTTGGATTTACGGTATCTTTTTCCAAAACACTCTGTATCTTAAAATTTAATTTTGTCGGTAATAGAAGACCTTTACAAATAGGTATATTCTTTATATATAAAAAAAACTAAAAGTAAATTTATTTTGCTAGGGATTAGGTACTTTACTTTCTAACATTCTGATCTAAGCCATCTTGTAGAAATGATTCTAATTTAAAGAAGAAGTAATATGTTTCTGTTTATAATAATAGTCCTATCCATTTTACAGGTTAATAATGAATATCAATTTAAAACTGTACTATAATCGATTACCAACTAAATTGAAAATGAAATAAACTGCATGAAATATACTTATTAATGTCCACAGAACAATTGTTTCACAAATTTACAATTCTAAGTATCGATTGTAGTTGCATATTAAAATAAAATATTAACTAGTCATCAGCAGTATGACTCATTTCATTAGCTATGGTTACGAATCGCCATCTGATAGGAAATACTTACTAATATTCCAGTAGCGTACATAAATATAATATGAGAATTCACTTGTTTGCCACTTCTGAATATATTTAATAGTTAAAAATTCAACACGCTCAACGATTTTACAGTAATAATTTAAGATAACATGTTTTAGCTAATTAAATTTTTAATTAAAATAAGCACGTTTTATTATCTTGTATGCAGGTAGTTTTTAAACTGTCCTGCCAAAGAGTAGATAATATATTCCTACAAAAAAAAAAAGAAATCTTTAAATGGGTCTAAAAACGCTTAGTAAAACAGTATTATTTAACCATTTGAATTTATTTTCTGAAATGTCTTTGATAATAACTAGAGCTGTCGTAATTGGCCGCGCACCAAAGGCATCAATATAAAATAAAGTGAATAATGATTAGAAGAATTATGTCATTGTATCATTGTGATACACGTAAATTGTTTTACGCATCGTTGCTATCGGTTCCACAATCTGGATGGGATCCATTATAGATCGCATCATCCCTTATTTCTGAAGAGAACGTCCGGCCGACATCTACTGATGTAATGTTTGCATAATTAAATAATCTTCTTCCAAGCTGATCCATATGGTAATTTTCACTCGGAATTGTATTTATTCTAGGAGGAATAAAATGTTTTATTATTTACTATATCAAATGGTAGGTTACATGCAATCAGTATGAAGATTAAATCAAATATAAACTGTCTTCTGGTTTTCGTCAGTTTTTTATACGTGGGTTGCGCACTGTTTAATACTTATTACTTTATGTTTTTAATATTTATTTTAAAAGTTTTTATACATACACAAGTACGTATATACTCAATTACGTTATTGTTTATATTTTTTTAGTAAAAGAAAGTATTGTTCGTTATTTGACTTTCCCTATGACCACATTGGACAAATTTACTACTGATAAAGCTGTGATGCTGACATAATTTATTACTTCTTGCTTTATTTTTAGAACTCATTATTTTCCTTTACTTTCATAAAATTCTTTTCTATTCTAGCAAATATCTCTGTTTTGTTTTCCACCTGTTTTTATATTTTAATAATTTTATAGCTACTGACGGGTTACTACTGGTAAATTTGTTTTTTATTCTGTATAGTATGAATTGTTTGTTGTTTTTTAACACTAACTACGCTCGACATAATTACACACAATCATACATCAAAAGACAACTAAAATCGAAAAAAGAAATCGTTCGATTACAGGGAAATTGGCGACTAAACCGACAGCTAGGCAGCTCGCGTGACTGACTAACGATGATGGCGCCAATGCTTAGCGGACCGATTGTGACAGCTCTAATAATAAAGGATAAAGGATTTATCTACATCATCCGAATGATAATAATTGATTGTAATAATCTCATTTTGCGCAGTGGTGGAGATTTTGGGGAAGATGAGAGTTTGTAAAGAATTAGGTCACATTTCTATACATTTTCTAAAAAGTAAGACCGACGACATATAAAGTGCATTGTTTCTGAGAAAGCAATATATACCAGGTGCCATGAAACCAGAAAAACAAAGGCCTAATGTTTCCTCATCCTCATAAGCACCATGACTAATACGACAACATATTTGAATACTGCATACAGTTTTCATTAAGCAACCTATGGTCTAATGTTCCAGTATATTAGTCAAGAAGGATTACGCGGAGCTTGGGCCGACCCTGCATCACTCCACTTAATCAACTGTTTACAATGCAGTATCTAGATCAAGTTCAGTGTAGTCTTACTAAAGTCAAGAATTAGCGGATTTTATACGAGAAGTGCGAATATGATTTAAATATGACGTCTTTTGAATTTGAATATAATAGAAACATTCTGTATAAATTATAATATTAAAATATAAATTTTGGATGTATGGTGAACTCAAATTTATGAATACCTTTTTTAATTTAGAATATGTTTTCCATAATAAAGAATATTTTTTACTACAAAATTCGTTTTTTTCTGCTTAGCTTACAAATAACATAAGGAAAAATTAAAAAAATTTCTATTAATTAACTTTATCTATGCAATCCGGCGTAGATTTCCTTATATTATTTGTTGCCTATCATTCAGGGGCATCCTTACATCTAAACAAGAATGAAAATTAGTCAGAATTAAATAAAATGGCCGTTCATTTGACAGATTTTGTCAGAGCTCTTCGAAATATTGAATTATTTAAGTTATTAGTGATTGGATTCTGCTTATTTTTGTACAGGTAAGTCCGGTGGTTTGTTATTTATACTTTGCAAAGATTTGATGCGATAGAAAGCATGATTTATTTGGAATAGCTAGCGATATTTTAGTGCACTGTGTTTTAGGTACCTGTTACGTTGTGAAATTTGTAGTTTTCTTCGCTGGAAACTACGTAGAAGCTAGTAGCGGAAAATTTTCTTGGGCTGCCAAAGTAACTTTATCTGGACTCTGGCAAACTATAGATTTACTGTTAAATATTTAATTTTCTTCCTTGGACTCTCTCTTCTTGTTTTATTTTTCGGGAGCTGCGTCTCCACTCTGTACATCTTGCAAAACCCAAGCCGTAACCAATCAATAATTTCTTTGGTTTTTTCCACCTTCCTGATCATTCTGTCCCTAGCTTTGCTTAAGGTCCATGCACAGAAATTTTCAGTCTTTGGATGTCCTTTTCAAACACTTTTTCACACCACAACTTATAACTAACACATTTTGACAAATGTCCTTTTACTTTTTTTTACAATTCTATAAATTATTTACTAAAACATTCTTTATTTTATATTTTTTTAGGTCATCTCTGGGTATTCTTACAAAGCCACCTTTAGCTTTGACATTTGTGAAATTTATTATAAAATTTGACATTTGATGAGAAATTTTTATGTTATATTTAATGTTGGATCGAGATATCTTCTTCAAGTTTACTCGTCTTCCTGCGATATGTATACCCGATTAATCTATAGACTTTACGCTTTCATTTGATATAAGTCACTCTAGGTTTAAATTCGTTTTCCTTTATGTACTGATTACTAACAAGTGTCGATGTCATGCATTTTTTTGAAAATTTATTCTGTACTTGAGAATAAAATTAAAAGATTATTATTTTTATACTATGTAATATCATTGTTCATTACTGGTGTTATATTCAGAATTTCCATATTAACAATTTTATACCAATTTGGTGTTGCTTTAATAATATTTAAAATTTTTATACGACTTTAAGTTGTCAGGCAATATTTTCATCTGAGTTTCTACATTAACATTTCAAATTCGTTACAATATAGTACTTTTCTGAATATTCTTTACTAATTCTTTACTAATTCAATTTCTATTTATCAGTACGAAGAAATTCCCAATTAACTAAAAACATACCATGTATGTTTTCAGATATTGCTGATTTATTTATTATATCTATCAATTAAAACAGTCAGTGCAGAACATTCGCACCATAATATATTTGTATTATATTTAAAGTATTTGAGAGATTGGATACATCTGTTTAATTTTAGTACTAACGTAATTTAAAATCAACATGAATAACGCGGTACATCATAAAAGTATTGCATATTGCTTGAGCTGTGTATAAAAACATATTCAATAAACATACAGTTACGTATACAATTAGTTTATAAGGAACAGTATTGTCTAGATGTCACGCCACTGCTGTTTCGTGTTCGTACTGTCAACAATATATGCGCTTAAACCTATTTCACACATATTAGATAAAGGAATTGAAATTAGTCTGCGAAAAAAACCAAACATGTACACATGTCATCAGCTCCTCCTCCCAATACTGTGTTTGCTGTTTCTACCTCGTGCTGTGATGTCTGTCAAGTGCTACGAGTGTTTCACTGTGACCCATCCTTATTACATGGACAATTACGTCGCCAGAAAGCTGTGCAAGAACTTCGATTACTCCGAAGATTTCATTACCGACTGCGGGAATTCAACGTATTGCAGAAAGACGGTGATGAGGGAGGTGATCCTGCATCCCCTTGTGGAGACCGAGAGGGGTTGTGCCAGCCAGCTTTATGTTGGACTTACTCTGAATAATGGTGCGTGGTCTAACGAGCGGAGGGTAGTTGAGGATGTTTACAAGGAGGAATGTAATTACGTGGAAAATTATGGTCTTCGAGACGCCAAAGTCGAGAACTGCTTCTGTAAAACAGATTTGTGCAATTCTTCGGGGTTTGTGGGTTATTCAATGGTGTGTCTTAGTATGTCAGTGATATTAGTTATTAGAAATGTAGTGGGTGAAAAGCTACAGTTAACTTGATTTAGCTTTTTTAGATATTTTTAGAATAGAAAATGTTTGCATAATATTTTTTATTTATAGACAGTCAAATTTTTTTAAAACCTGACATAAGCCAACTTTTTTATTTGGAGTGATAGACTAGTACTTCCAAATACAAAGTTGTAGTATATAAGTAGGAACTAGGTAGGAAAAATTTACGAATAATGCTTTCCAGTGTTGCCAAATTTCTTCAGTAGCTACTAAAACAATATTTTTTAAATGGCAGCACCGTATTTTTTTAATATAATTTGACAAATCTTCAAATTCTAAATAAAAAATATTAAGGCACATTTCTTTATTGGAGTAGCCGTTTTAGAACAATCAGCAAAAGCAACAAAAATAATCTGCTGTCGGCAGATATTAAAATAAGCTAACATTGCAAAAGCAGGCCTTGGAAATTAAACAAAAATTGTGTTGATTGAATGGAGCCATCATTATTGTGGTTTTTGACACCTGTTGTATTTGAATGTGTATAAAAATAACGTTTTAATTCAGTTGCTAAGATGAATCAGTTATTTAATCCAAAAGAGAAAGTTGAATTAATTATGTTGGTGGCTTAAACATACACAGTGCGTGCGCTGAATTCGGTACAAGACATAACGATAAAAATCCGGAGTTTTTGAGAAATAATAATAATAATATTTATTCAAATAATATCAACAATACAATAATGTACATATATACACATATATACATACATATACATAAAAAGTGAATAAATTTATACTCGATAAGTGTTTAACACTTGTTTCAAGATAAACACAATAAAAGGAAAGGAATACAGTACTTACAATGAAATTTCAGTGCATATACACAATAAACATACATATATTACATATAAACCAACAGTTGCATAAAAATACAGTACACTAAAAAAATACACAAACTACATCAACGAACTAGGTGCACTAGTCTGCTGGAACCTAATGAAAATATTCATACAACACTTCTCTAGGTGTTTCCAATATATATATTTTAAGTTTTTTCTTGAATGAAGAAAATGACGCATTATGAATTTTTAAATAATCAGGTATCGTATTATATAATTTTGGAGCCAAATACATATTGGATCTTTGACCTATATTTTTTTGCATCAAAATGACAGTAAAACAAAAACAGCTGTCAAATAACACAATGACAGCACAATAATGATGGCTCCTTTCAAACAGCACAACTTTTGTTTAATTTCCAAGGCGTACTATTGCTATGTTAGTTTCTTTTATTTCCTGCCGACTATAGATTACTTTCTTTGTTTTTGCTGATTGATCTAAATTAGCTACTCCAATAAAGCAATGTGACATAACATTTTTTATTTAGAATTTGAAGATTTGTCAAATTATGTTAAAAAAATACGGTGTTGCCATTTAGAAAAATATTTTTTTAGTAGCTATTGAAGAAGTCTAGCAACACCTGAAAGATTTATTTGCAAATTTGTATTTCCTACACCTTTGCATTTGGAAATAATAGTCTATCACTTCAAATAAAACAGTGGGTCTATGTCAGGTTTTAAAAACATTGCACTGTATAAATAAAATGTGATGATTTATACTGAAGGTCAACGTAGGATATTTACCGTATTTAAATTTTAATTGAACATTCCTTAAGTAAAAATAAGCAAAAAATTTATATAAATCTTTATTCGAAAATCCAACACTTTCGAAATATGTTTTGTTTTTCAAGGTTTTCGAGAAAAAAATTTTTATATGTATATCTAGAATGCGCAATAATCACAGTGTCAGAAAATAGAAGTGTCAGCTCCCTTTTCAATGATTTGACATTTTGACTCTTCAGACTTTTTTCAATATTTCCTATTGCTTTGTTAAAATTACTACATTTTTGGAAATAAATCCCTCTTGTCGAATTTTTCTATTTTCTTAAATTTTAGAATGCGTTGTATAATAAGGATTCCATTTTATTTATTTACCAGCGAATTTGGAATTTTTGAAAGAAATAAGTATATCGGAGAAAGGTTGATATACAAAAATAATAACAAATGAAAATATGTAAGTATATTAAACATTGAAAAATAAAATACTCAAATAAATTTAAGAAAAAATCGAAAACTCTGAGGATTGGTTTTAATTTTCAAAGTGTCAACTAATTATTATATTGCGAATGTAGCCTTATTATTTTTCTTAAATAAACCTTTTTTTTATTTAAAAATTTATAGGTACCTATTTCTAATGCTCTTTACAATTTTACTGAACCGTACGTATCCCAAAAACGAGATCATCTGGTGTAGAACTGCTGTCATTACATAAACACTCACAAACACATAAATGCAAATGATTATATGAAAAACCGTAAATCTGGACTAAGTTTTAATAAACTTTTTTCTTATGTTTGCATGCAGAATGCTTAAAGTTTGTACACTTCTTCACAGGACGCTCTGTATATGATTATTAAATACAACTCTGTTAGTACAGGTTAATGTAAGTATACAATTAAAAATAACTAATAAATATCTGATCTCGTAGAAATTTTGTTGTACAAAATGTATACGCCATATCTCTACTTACCTTGTAGCTAGAAAGATCTTATCTGTTAATTTAATACTTGACAAATACAGGAATTTTCTAGAAGGAGTGCTAATTGAACGTGCAAAGTGTTAACCTGACATAACAAAGTATACTGTAAGCATTTTATTTAATTTAAATGACAAGAACTGCTGATGTGCAAATTTTTGTTTATAATTTGATAAAGTCGATTATCTAGGTGTATTGTAAATAAATATAACCTTGATATACTTTTATTTTTAGCATTCGCGTATTTCATGAAATTAAATTGTTCAAGTTATACCTATTGAAAATGGCTAAAGCCAAACGTTGAAGAGATATTTTTAATTTCATAAATTAGTGTTACGGATTTATACCTCCACGAATACCAAGGTACAAACACTTTTGTTAATAAATTCAGAACGTATTGCCTCACAGTACTTATTAGTTGTGTATCTGTATTTTTAAATTCGACCAAAAGAGGGCGCAGGATTCAACTGAGACAACATTAGTTTTCCTGTTTTAAATTTACTCTTTTTGCGTGTTGTTTTAGCATGTGTGAATACACTTGTTGCATAATTTCTATTTAATTGTTTTTTCGGTGTTTTTATTGAAAAACACATTTTCTTGTACATGTGAAATTATTTAAACACTGCATTAAAGAAATCTCATGAAATAATAGTTCAGGTGAAAAAATTATGCAAAATATTTATTTATGTTAATTTAATAATTATTATTAGAGAAAAGAGCAAAACAACTAAAACCAAGTCAAAAATAGTCTATGGGTATAAGATCCGGTGAACGCGCAGGCCATTTGATTGGTGCATCTCTCGACCTATCCATCTCGCAGGAAAATTTAAATTTAACTATTATCTAATAGCTAATGTACTATGAGCAGGAGCTCCGTCATGTGCGTACCACATGTTTTCACGGATAGTTAGTGGCACGTCTTTAAGCAATATTGGGAGTTGCTCATTTAAAAATCTCAAATATTCGGCTCCGCCGAGACGTCGAGGAAGAATAAACAGACCAATAAGATAATCTCCTACGATTCCTGTCCATACATTTAAACTAAAATTATGTTGAAATTTGGATGCCCAAACTTGGTGAGGATTTTCGTCAGACCATGAGTGATTATTGTGATGGTTGAACCATGTCTTTGAAATGACGCTTCATCACCAAAGAAAATACTGGATAAAATATTTCTGTTTTCCCTTGAAATATTCATATACTATTGACTAAAATCTATCATGTTAGGTAAATCAGCAGCAGTCATTTCCTGCACAGATTGTAGATGGTAGAGGTATAAAAGATTATCATTCGCAATTTTCTAAATCGTAGTATGTGAAAGTGTTACAGCAGTAGCACAGTTCTTGTAATATTCACAAAATACTTGCAACATATCGACATACGCGTCATTAGTATACATAATTTGTTATTTTATTCAATTCCAAAACTATTTAATATCTAGGACGCAGGTAAATAGTGACTAAAATCAATTAACACTTTAAACTAATACTTCAAAATTGCAATTTACGAGTTTTATCAAAAGACATTTACCTACTCGATTTTTTATTATTTATTTAAGCAACTCGAACCTTGGTATTCGTGGAGGTAACGACCGTTCAAATAAAAACGTGGTCGAAGTTGGCTCTGACACATTGGACGTAGGGCGTAGCTTATAGCGACCAACTTAACCTCATTTCTCAACGAGCTGTATAGCAGCTGTCAGTTTCAATAACAAAGCGGCGATACAGCGTTTTGACAGATGACGTTTAAGTTCATTTGCTATACGCTACGCCCTACGTCCAAATTTTCAGAACCAACTTGACCACGTTTTTATTTGAACACTCGTTATAATCCGTAACACTAATTTATGAAATTAAAAATATCTCCTCAACGGTTGGCTTTAGCCATTTTCAATAAGTACACCTTTTTTGTTCAAAAAAGTCCAATATTTCATACTTTGTTACTAAAAGTTGTATACGGGGGTTGGCAAAAAAGTTACTACATATTCAATGCGTGACGTTGCCTGTAGAGGGCGCCTCGTACTCGACACTCAAAAATCATTATTATATTATTTTTCCCATCATTAAAAAATCTCTCTGTTGAAAATTTGAAACATTTCTGACTAAAATTATAGAAATTATTAAGGAAAAACCATTTTTTATTATTTACTTCGACACCCTGTATCTTTTTTATTATGCGACTTGGGATATAGGTATGTTAGGTTAAATCGACTTATTTTCACCCAAGGAATATCTGGTATCATTTGTGCCTCTCCATTTAAATACACCCTGTATAAACCACTGTGGCAGCTTAGGAGTTTATGACTTTAATACAATGATATTTAAATTAAAATTTAAAGAAAATACAAACCAAGCCTGAGTAAAAAATTACTCAATATTAGTTCAATTTAAATAATATTTGAGAAAAAATAATCTATAAATTGGTTTTATATACTCAGAATAGAGTCATAAGTTACTCACTTGATAATTAGCAGTAACTCAGATTTGAGTAAAACTCATTTCTGATGCAATAGTTTCACTCATTTGTACTCATACTAATAGAATGAAAATTTCACTCAATCGGTTGTGGACAGAAATTGATACATTATTAAATAAAATCGAGTGAAATTTGAGTTAATTTTTTTTACAGTGAATGAATGTTAAATTTGATATCAATCAGACCTTTTAAAAGTGTGCCAGTAAACAAACATTATGTACATTTATTTTCTTGTTAGGTACACAAGTTGTTCACCATCTTCAAATTTTGTGAGTATAAAATCATATTTCAAGGCTAACTTAAATGCAGAGAAGTGGTCGATCTTTATTCGTTCCGAAGTTTAGGTACAAACATACGAAATTATGAAACGTAAATAAACAGAATTAAATTTATAAGCCAAAAAAAACTTATCTTAGTTAAAAAAACCTTATCTAGAAATAGAAAGTCTATGATTCCGATTCAAGTCCATGATTCCGATGCATGTAAAGTCTATGCATGGCATTCTGATGCATGGCAGTCTATGCATGACAGTCCATGCATGGCATTCAGATGTATGGCAAGTCTATGATTCTGATGCATGGCCACCCCACCACAATCCTTTATATTTTCATTTCTGTTTATCTAACTTCATAACTTCATGGGTCTGTAACTTCGAAATATATCAAGATCAACTTACTACTTTTGATTTTTGAACTCTTAGAATTATGTACTCTTATGCTCTAAAATTTGAACCTGCTATAAGGAACATCGTGTATAAAAATTACCATTAGTTTGACGTTGCTATTGCTAAATACAAAGCATAGCTTGTTATAATCTTACGTTTTTCAGATGATTCAATCTATTGAATTTTGGATATGTCGGTAAATTTAATTAACCTCCCTAATTTATTTAATTATACAAATCTTGTTAGTTTGAAGAGACAGAGACTTGAATTATTTTTCTTGTTGTATTTGTTCACGTTTGTAAATAATGATGAAACACACACACACGAACCTGGAATCGATTATGTACAACACGCTCATTATAAAAAGCAAATGTTGGAAAATTGTACGACGCGACGTGTCTACAAAGTATTGATTGAATCATATTGAATCAGAACGAAATTAAATATAAAATGCTGTAAATCCGTTATTAGCGAACCCGGATTTGGCAGCCGCTCGAAATTAAAGTCATTCTTATCGATCCTGGTACTATGTCAAGCACGATTAGTCGGATGGTTTACCCTTCGGCGAACAACCGCTACAAAAAAACCAAATCATCTGTAATTTGCCACGCACCAGATAGTACCTTGCAGATAAAGGGGTTCTGTTTAATTTTCCA
This sequence comes from Anoplophora glabripennis, assembly GCF_000390285.2. NCBI lineage: Eukaryota > Metazoa > Arthropoda > Insecta > Coleoptera > Cerambycidae > Anoplophora > Anoplophora glabripennis. The sequence goes on from NW_019416284.1 coordinate 388,004, forward strand.
ACTCCAAATTTTTAAATTAGTGTTAAAACGAATCTCTTTGTTAACAGTTGTACTGCACCTGTTCCAAAAAAAAAGCGATATGTTTGCTTATTTACAGCTCGTGCGCATCATAGTCCGCTCCTTGTTAACTTATCTACTTCTGCAATCAATTGATATAAATGTGCTGAGTACACGCTTAAATGCCAATTAATGATATTCTCGACACGCACATGCAACGGGCGTACTTATATGGAAAACCGAATCGCAACGGAAATTGAACAGTAATTCTCCTCTGAGAAATATTCAATAGTATTCACTAAGAAAAAATCATTAATTGCTTTGCCGTGAAGAAACTCAAATTTAGAAAGTTCGTAATACATCATGTCATTTCTTAAAAAACGATTTTGTATCTCTTTTTTACATATGACGATCTAAAATCAAAAATTATGTGATGTTTTTTAAGCAATTTCCTGTGTAAAAAATATTTGCGCAATAACTTTGACGGATTTCAGTTAAAAAACTTTTATGTTGTTATTATTTACCTACAGATTTTTAGGTGTTTCGTTTACAAATTTGTTTGTATATAGTCCAGTATACAACGGTAAAAATAGGGTATTACCTCTGAATTCTTAATACTCGCACCGATTTTCACCCTCCTTTACAAAAATTACATATCCCTAATGTGTGCTTATTGTTTTTAGAGGGTGAAAACGACTCTTTGCAAAAAACGTAAAAACCATAGATTTAAGTGTTATGTCAATAGAATAAGCATTCTTTTATGTTTTGAAAAATAAATTTTGATTTGTAGCAACATTTCAGCCCTTAAAATCCACCCTTTATGAGGAAAAAAGACAAAAATTAGTTTTCGCGGCTCTGAAATGTTTTGACGGAGCAATAATGAAGAATTTAATATTTTTTACTGTTTATGAAATAATACATGATTTATTTATTAACGTTTCAACCCTTAAAAACCACCCTTATTGTAGAAAATAAAGCAAATTTTTTTTCAAATATAGCATTTATAATGAATGAAAGACTCATCACTGTTTATAATATTACTGATGATTCATTGCAACGTTTCAACCCTTAAAAACAACCCTTAATGAGGAATTGAAGGATTATTACCTGCTTCAAAACACTCAACGTGTGTGTGTTTGTGCGTGTATTACGCCTCGGAAACTATCGGAAATTAAGCCATTTACACATTTACACGATACGACAATTTTCACTGAATAATACAATTCGTTTTTTCACGATAACTTTTTTAATTTTTAATATTTTTCATCACTCCATAAAGCAATTTGCAGGGAACTGCAAGAGCTACAAGTCAACCTTTATAGTTGAAGGGTCTTGAACTCTTCGTTTTCGAGATTTTTAGGTTTTAAGGGTTCAAAGAAGGTGGTCGTTACACGCAAATGCAAACCAAAAAAAGGGATATCTCAGTTAATTTCGCTCTACAGAAAAATTGAAAGAGAGCAAAAAAGACCTTTAATTTTGAACTCTTGCATTTTTCACGTATCTTGTTTAGTTTTTGAGTTATGTCGAAAAAAAGGAAATTTTTTTAAAAATTAAAAAAACTTTTTTTTCATTATTTCAAACTTTTTTTAAATTTAGGCATTCTAAACCGGTCAAACTTGCAGAGCCTATTATTAGTACCTAAATAAAATCAACTGTACAGGGTGATTCACTATATTTTGACCCCCCTTTAACTTTTTTGTTTTAAGAGTTATAAAAAAATGTGAAATACAAAAGTTGCATGATTTTTTTATAAATTTTTCGAAAAAGATGGTTGAAAAACAATTGAAGTCCAAGCAAAATGGCCACTGATGTTAACTTTGTTAATTTAAATGGAACACCCTGTATACAGGGTGGGCCACCAGTAACGCCTCGGTCGTTAGTGACCAAACGGCAAATGTTACAGAAACCTGTTTAGGTGGGTATGTGTAGGTTGATCACGGCTACATTTTAAAAATATTTTGAGATATATAGGGTGTCCAGGAAAAGCGTACCATATCAAAGTTATGTTTTTTTTTAAATAGAACACCCTGTATTTTACTGTATTTTTGAAAGCACCGTAAAAAAATAGGTGAACTTTATTGAAGGTTCTGCATACCTAGGACTTACAGTTTGTGAGATATTTCAATTTAAGTGAAAATGCAGGCATAGCGTAGAAATTTAATATTAGCAATAAAAAAATAATTTTAAGGAAGCAGCTTTGGAGGGTCTATTTAGAACGTTCCCTGTCTTGTACAAGGTTTGTTGGGTCCATCTCTAACAATAAGCGAGATACTATTAAAAAACGAAAAGAAGGTGTTTTATTAAGAAAATAAGACATCTTGTAATTGTTAGACCTCTCTCTTTTTTCTATTTACGTAGGGATTTACAGATTTAGTTATAATTTATTTTGACATATCGGATATTGATATCGTCCAAAATAAATCAATATTTTAACTAAATCGCACTAATTAGGTCGTGAGAGGCCCAATTGCTCATGGACAATGTTATATGCTAGGTTACACAGAAGTAGAAAATTGAAATATTTGGAATTAAAATATAGAGTATGGAGAATAACTTTATTTCAATTTTATACTTCTGTATAACCCTTTTTAATTAAACAATAATACAAACTGTCAAACAATAGCAATGTTGTTACGACATTACCTATCATTGTCACGGCCTCCTGAGGCAAGAATTTGGTTTCAGCAGGATGGTGCACCGCCCCATTATGGAGTGCAAGTACAGGAGTACTTGAATAACACGTTTACTGGCCGGTGGATCGGCGACGCGGAACAATCGAGTGGCCTCCGCGTTCGCCTGATTTAACACCACTAGACTTTTTTTGTGGAGCTATATAACAATGTCCATGAATTAGGCCTCTCACGGACTAATTAGTGAGATTTAGTTAGAATTTGGACCATATCAATGTCCGATATGTCAAAATATATTACAACTAAATCTGTAAATCTTTATTAATCAGAAAAAAGGCAGAAATGCCTAAAAGATGTCTAACAATTACAAGATATCTTATTTTCGTTTTTTAATAGTATCTCGCTTATTGTTAGAGATAGACCCAACAAACCCTATATGACTATGCTCGATAGGGAACGTTCTATCCAAATATGTAAAAATATAAGGGTGTTCCATTTAAATTAACAAAGTTAGCATCAGCGGCCATTTTGTTTGGACTTCATTTGTTTTTCGACCATCTTTTTCGAAAAATTTATAAAAAATCGTGCACCTTTTGTATTTCACATTTTTTGTATAACTCCTAAAGCAGAAAAGTTAAAGGGATGTCAAAATATAGTGAATAACCCTGTACATGGATTACGCTTAGTTTCTATTTTTATGGTTCAGCCATAGATTTTATTGTTGAGTTTTTCTCCGAAAAATTGAGATAACCATTTTATTTTCATCATAACTCCGCGAGTCTTTGAACTACGAAATTTTTTCAAATAGCATTTTAAAGGCCTTTCAAATTTATTGTTTACCAATAATATAGAATCTAAAATTTGGGTCAGTCTTCTCTATAGCCAGAATCCAGTCATTGGTATTGTTTAGCAGCGTCAACTCGCCATCATTTGCACATTTCATGATATTGCTAGTGATAGGAATTCATGTGGCGGTAATTGTTGAAGTTTGAAGTGATAGATTGTTCCAAAAACTAAGGCAACTGTGGAACCATATTTCCAATACTTTAGTAAATCCTGCCTGATTAGAATGGAGTAAATTCAATGTTATCGAAATGAATAATACTCTAGACATTGTCATTGATTGATTGGTTTATTAGCAAGTACCAAACAAAAAGCCACACAAGATTGCTAATATTTCTGTGTTCGTTATTTATTTACTCATTTATTTATTTATTTATTTATTTATTTATTTACTTTATTTTAATTGCCATATCCAACGGGCAATGCCCAGTTACAGGATAAGGTTACAAACTAAAAGAAACTAATAAAAATAGGTGAAATAGATAAAAATTATTCTTAAAATAAAGTAAATACCACAAAACATAATATCTAAAACAAACAGGTAACGGACAAAAAATATTAAAACGCTATAATACAATACAAACAAATGCAAAAACATACTTACACAAACATAGAATTTAAAGTAACACTTTTTAAATTTAAGTGAGACTGGAACAGAGTTATGGAGAATGATATAACAAAACAACTAAATTAGAATAAAAGAGAATTCTAGTCACCTAAAACATATAATTTTAACTAAATATGTAACAAAGTTAGCATATAGTATTCCCTTAATTTATAATGTATGTATAATTTTTTCCCATTTACATTTAAATCTACTATCCACCTCTAAACGTTTTTCGACAGAAAAAATATAAATCACGTACTCTAATGCATCCCTATATCATTTTAAGCTGTTGTGTTACGCTCGAAGAACCAAAACCATAGAATAAATACGAAAAGTGAATATACCTTACCTCCTTTGGTGGTCTCCTTAAGTAGACAAATCGAATAATAGTCATACAAAAATATTGCTTCAGTATGTATTTGATTAATCACTCCTAAGTAATTTTTTTCAACTAATTAGGTATTATAAATTTCTTAAGCTGAGTGTGAATTACATAAATCACTTTGCAGCTTTTATGAATTTTATTTATGGGTCTTAGCAGTAAAAGTACGTAAAGCTTTGAATACCAACACGTGTTATATTAATGGTTATTATGGTAGGAATTAAAACACTTCTGCTAGAGTAGGGAAAATGTCAAAAATTAAGACCGTAATACTAAAAGCTGCAGTTTTCGCAACACTTGTGTAAAATATAAAAATCCTACACTATTTCATAGGAACAAGATATTCCTTCCGTACTTGAAATAATGTGTTTCTGAAATTTTTAAGATTCTTCAATAAATTTAAGAGTTTCTAGATATTACAACACATTTCTTTTTAAGACAATCTTTTCTTTTGGGCTCTTGGCCAGAATTGATATCTTAAAGACGTCGCGTTCCCACAAAAGTGTGTTTTCTGCAGACAAAAGATTTTAAACATTTAATAGCTGAACTATTCAGGGTTTACTCAAAAACTTTGAGGATGGAGAGAACAAAGCCTGCAATTTATCTGCGTTTCCGCGACTTGGTGACTTAATAGGGGAATTGTTATTTTGTGTGTATTATTTATTAAGTGACTAAACTTCTAGTATAACTCATCTGTACAACTGAGCTGCTCAACAACAAAATAGCATAATGGTGGTTGGTGAGAGGAATGAAACGTTGGCAGGATGCTCAATAGTATCTATCTTATCTATCTCCGCTTACATCTTATGGCGCAAATTTGTGAAACAAAAACTGTAATATAAAAAGGTAGAACCACTCCAGACACAGACACTGGAAGTGTAACGAAGACGCGATTCTACCTATGCATAATATAAATTAATTAACTGATTTTATTCGGAATTGCTAAAAGATATATAGAACTTATAGTGGAAACAAAACCATTACAATACACTTTACAATTAAGAGATTCATCAAAATAAATTCCCGGAAATTTAACACTGCTCGCACCATCATTTTCAATACTTAACGCAGTTGTTAATTTTTAATGTTACATCATCACATTTTTTCTGTCTAGTATGAAATCTAATCATTTGCGTCTTGTTTGCGTTTAAATATAGACAATTTGGAATAAACCAACTACACATATTTTATATAGCTTTATTAACATCAGTATTAAAATTATTAAACAAATTACTATTGAATTTATATAGAGAATAAACAGTATGGGACCGAGCACTGAAGCCTGAGGCATCTTTTCAAATGAGCAGGAATCAGATATAATTTTCATAGCATCGGAAGTAATATACTGTATAGAGTCTACTTCATAAAAATTATTAATCATTCTAGAGAAACAACTTATGCCATAATTATAAAATTTGTTGGATAAATTAACATGATCAACCCAATTAGCTCCACTAAGATTGCAGAAAATACCGATTTAAGGAGTACATATTTGAGTGAAAGTACTCAGTTTTTGTTTAAATATAATCACAAATGAGTAAAATGATCAAAATGCCCACTATTGAGTGAAAATATACTCAATAATGTCACTCAATGATATAGCGTAGCTCTTTTAACAATTTCCAAATTTTTAATAAGTCAGGAAAAACATCAGTTTGAAAATATAAGAAAAAAGTTAAAAAAAGTTAGTTGGAGGTTGAATTATATTATAAATTTTATCACACATTTGATTAGGAACGCAACATTAAAAGCGTTTTTAATAATCTATGTAAGTATCAAATAGCCATATTTTAGCAATATGAATACCAATCAGATAACTTCAGAGGTGTTAATTTCTAGCTTTGAAATAGATTTTCTGGATTTATTTTTCCGTATTAATTTGTAGAACTCATTTCAGAGCGCATATTGCCAACTGAGTTCACACCTGTTAAAAACAAGACAAAACAAAACAAGAAATAACATGAACTGTGGTGTTATATGTAAAGCTTTGTTTCATTGTTTTTCCGTACTATGAGACAAGCTCAATTTAATTTAACTTTTTGTTAGAGCCAACAATAGTTTTTGTTATCCAAACTGGCAAATGATGTACGGAGGAGGTGCAGGAAGGACAAATTTGTTGTTGCCATATGGCATATTTATTGGGATTGCATCCTTGGACTGCTATTATTATATTAACCATGGATTTAATTTATTGCGTTTTTGAAGATGATGTTCCTTTGTGAATTCTCTGGTCAATTTTTAGATCCCAGTATGCTAGTAATTTTCGTGTAGTGGAACAGTCGGGTTTAAATTTAGTTTCAAATAGCTATAAATAAAGGTAAATCTGTTGGCGACAATGCGTTCAATTTGTCTTGTAAAATGTATTAATATAGTATAATGCGCCTGTTTATCGGGAACCAAGATAGTTTTATTTTATATACTAATTATAGACACGTTAGTTGTCGAAGAGATTCGTTTGTGAGACCGCTAATTTTATACAGGGTGTCGCGTAAATTTCACCGACAACGGTTGACTGCCGATATACTGGGTGATAGTTTTCTCCGGTTACCTCTGCCTTTTAGCTGTCAAAACTCTTAAAGTGGTCGTATTTTTTAAAACCGGGCAGCAACATTGAAAATGCCGTTTTATTTAAAAAAATATTGTCACGTGAGAAAATCACGTACAGAAAGCCATTCTTGAGAAAAATTGCATTATTTGCAGGTCTGTGCGTTTCGGTTTGCGTAGCAGTGTTACGGATTTAAAACTTTAAGTTCAGTAGGCGATAAAAACAAAATGTTGATTGCTGTGACTATCAGGTAATGTCATTGTTGTCGCGTTTCTTTAGGATTCTCATCATTCCACACAAGCAAATTATGAAAATTTACAATCTAAGTTCTTGAGCTGGAATTACATGAATGGACCGAAGAAGTTGCTTTTTTAAAGTTTTGTGAACATTAGTTTTACATACATTTAGTTGTCTTGATACACTGCGGACACTTCATAATCTGCATGTGTGGAGTGATGAGAATTCTAAAGAAACACGACAATAATGACATTGCCTGATAGCCACAGCAATCAACATCTTGTTTACATCGCCTACTGATCTCAAAGTTTTAAATCCGTGACATTGCTACGCAAACAGAAACGCACGCAACGCCATAATAGTTAAAATAAATGTATCAAATTTTAATGCGATCGGTAAAAGAGTTATGAAGTTATTAATTAAATTAGTTTTATTTTTGACAACTTTGGAGGCGTGTAACTCAAAAACCAAAAAGTTTTTATTTAAAAAACTTTTTTTTCAAAGATCGTATTTATTCATCGTCGTGAATATGCAGTCCAACGATGTCGGTGAAATTAGCGGACACCCTGTATGTGTTGCTTAACGTACAGGGTGTTTCTAAAATAGGGTTCCAAACTTCTGCTGCGTTTATAACTCATTAAAATAAGACAAAAAGTTCATATTTATTAACATGTGCCCTAAAACGCACCCTTTATGCTCTTAAAAGGGCTCAAATAAAACTGTTTTTTTTTCTGTTACTGACAAAACGGTCGCAAATAAATAGAAAAAACGGCTACTCCGTTTTTCGACATGCAAATCATATGCGTCCCATTTAGGTTGATGAAGGGTTTTTCGGCCCGTATTTTTTATTTCCTCTGAAATACCTGTCGAGAAGGAAGTCTTCTATTCGGGTATGCTGCCGCATACAGACGCCTCGCTTCTGATGCATTTCCAGCCGCACGGCCGTACATAAAGTGCATATCTGCCATTTCCGTGTTTGAATATGGCTCCATTTTATGAGTTGCATTAATGTTGTATACTTAAATTTTCCACTCGCCACTTTTACTAATTAAACACTGCAAAGCTCAATTGACAGTTTATCAATAACTTAAATAGTTAAGCGTTGTGGCAACGTCAGTCTTTTATTTGCCATGGTAAACAGATTTTTATAATTTTTGGCCTAATAACTTAAAGAGCAGAGTAATTTTCAAACTCAATTTACTCGAAAGATAATCTTTTTTACGTAAAATTGTTAAGATTTTATAAATTTGTAGAGAAAATTGTAAAAAAAATTGAAATAAAAAAAATTGCGGGCCGAAAACCCCCTTCACCAACCTAAATGGGACGCATATGATTTGCATGTCGAAAAACGGAGTAGCCCATGTTATTTAACGTAAAAAGTTATGTAAGACCCATACATTTTTTTCTATTTATTTGCGACCGTTTTGTCAATAACAGAAAAAAAAACAGTTTTGTTTGAGCCCTTTTAAGGGCATATAACTTCCTAAGGGTGCGTTTTAGGGCACATGTTAATAGGAACTTTTTGGCTTATTTTAATGAGTTATAAACGCAGCAGAAGTTTGGAACCCTATTTTAGAAACACCCTGTAAAAATAGGTACAGGGGTGTCTCAATAGGCACTGCCAAACATTAAGGGAACAAAATAAGTGTTGATATAACATTCTGCTTTCTTCTTCACTTTGCTGATTTTGTTATAAGATTCCTGAGGTCAAAATCAAAGTCAAAGTCAAAACTACTTATTGTGCATAGTTACAATGGCAATATACAAACCTATACACAAAAGGACTAGACACAGATAACTGATGATTAGCCTACCCCTCAGAAAGTCAATTAACTCACACATAATAACAAGTCTACATATTAAAAGCAATATAATTATAAACAGCCATTAAAACAATGTAAAAAAATAATATACCTTATAAATATACATACAAAACACTCGTGCATGCCTATTGCCTATGCAAATACACATACAAATACATAGTATACTCAGACACACATCATACACACACGAATATTATAATTATTATATTAATACATCTACAGCAGCATTTGTGGAGTTATCGTTTTCCATGACCAACTCACGAATGCGTTTCTTAATCAGAGGTGCATTACGGAGTGTTAAGTCCTGAGGCACCAGTACCTACATTATTTAATACCGTAGCTGCTAAATAGGTGAATGAACATCTGAAATACTCAGTTTGATGACGCATTATTTGCAAATCATGTAAATTACGAAGCTGACGATCATGTACATCATGCCGCCAAACCAACTTCTTATAAAGATAGTCAGGAGTTGTATACACAGTATATTATTTACAAAAACACAAAAATGAGCATATCGTCTTTCACTGAGTCTTAATTTACCAAACTGTCTAATAAAGGGAGTGACATGGTGAAAAAAGGGTATATATGTAACAAAATGCATGCACCAATTTTGAATTTTTTGCAGCCTAAATTTATCATCATTTGTAAGTAAAGGACTATAAACATAGTCACAATAATTTAGATGAGACAAAACTAAGGATTCAACCAATGTTAATTTAATATCAGAGCTCAAATAGCGTTTTAAAGGTGCCATTTGCTTAAAGGAGATGAACGCCTTCTTACATAATTCAGTAACATGTGAGAATTTCAGGTAATTTTCAAATACAAGACCAGATTCTTTACTGAACTACAGTTTCCAAAGGACAATTGTCAATATAAACAGCAAAATCCCCCAACTGTCTAGTTTTTCGACAAGTACCGATAACCAGGTTTTTACATTTATTTGGGTTAAGTATTAGAGCATTTTAATGGTATAACTCCTTAATCCGATGCAAGTCAGAATTAATAAGATCAACCGCAGTTTATTTATTCTCGATTTGAACCTGTATACAATTTGTAAATCATCTGCATAGATGTGCAAAGTAGTGTGCACTACTAACGACACAAAATCCGCAGTACATATACTAAAAAGTAAAGGCCCCAGGACAGAGCCTTGTGGCACTCCGGATTTTATTATTCTGTGTTCAGAAAATAAAGAACCGTTTTCAGTTTTAATTCTAATAAGTTGCATTCTGTCTTTAATATAGTAAGTAATCAAACCAATCATGATATTTATTATAAATTCCATAGAAAAATAGTTTGGCCAATAAGAACTAAAATCTATTAAGTCAAATGCTTTTGACATATCTAAAAGCGTAAGGCTTAATACCCTAGAAGAGCCGTAAAGCATCATCAACCACAGCTGCAAGTCCCATTCTAGTCCCGTTCTTGTACTAAAACTTTTACGAAATTCTAATTTGTTAGAAGGTAGAACATTATTAGAATTGAAGTGAGTGATGAGCCGATTATAAATGAAGTATATCTTTTGTAACTTTTATAACTTTAATATTTTAGATTTAAGGTGGTTGTGGAAATTCCAAAGAAAATTCCTGAATTTTTGGAAGAATTTTTTTGTTTGAGCACGTACTGAACTTGAATTTCAAATAACTATTTAAACATATTGTGCAGATTATTTTAAGGAGATGTGAACAATTTCTTTTTACAATTTTTTGCAGTTTGCATGTATAGAAACAATCTTATTACCAACATTTTAGAAATTAAATGTTGTTGGCAAGTATATCTAAATTATTATCAAAATAATGTCATATGATAACTGTTTGAGAGGTCAATTATATCAAATAGTTCTTTTTATTATTAAATCTGTCTGTAAGCAAAAAAGTTATTTGCAACACATGTAAAAATAGAAAGTTACAGTCGCCTGCTATGACGCAAAGGATGAGCATATTAATTATTTTTAAATACCTGTTTTTTTTCTTTACAAACGAAAATAATAGGTAGAAGAAAACATTTGTTTACGTAAAAATGATAAATCTGGCGAGCTCTGGGTTTAGACACTCTGTATAAGATAAGTAAGAACATTTACAACCTCGATAAATTATCTACAAATTGTTACTTAGGTGTTTTTTTGTAATTTGAAGTTTAAAAATGATATTAAATGCAACTTCGGCTATTTTTAACGTTGCATGACTTTCAAAAACCGGATTTATCTTGAAAAAGAAGAGCTGTGCGAAAAATTGTAATATAATAAAATATTCTAGACAAAGTTTTAGATTGCGACATTAGGCGTGAGTTAAAATAAAACTGGAGACAAAATAACCTCTTCCCTCCTAGTTTCGACGTTTGTTGTTAAGAAGCAACCCTTGCGGATTTTGTTAATCACAGGAAGTATTTCACCCAAATTTCAAACTGATGTGTGGAAAATTGTCACAATTATTGTGAAAAAAAAAAACAAATTTTAACAGTTCAACTTTAACATACTGTATATTTTAAAAGGAGCATTTTTGTACATAAAGTAGGATTGAATCGTCATATTTTGTCTTCGAAAATATGCAGTTAACGAGATGACTTGTTTTTTTGTTACACATATTGCTGATCTGAGGACACTTATCGGGTCGCTCGCAAAACTGCCACGCCCTGTGTGGTGTTACCAGATCGTTAATCGCCGTCACGACTAAGCGATCACTTCCCGCTTGCAAGTGTTTTAAAGACACGTGTTTTATACGCTATTTTTTATTATACCTGCATCATAGCGTGAGATATAAAATTGGAATTTAAAATTCATTCAAAATAATTCTTAAAGTATGAAAGATAATTATGGAGATGTACAGTGAATCCATGTAAATACAGTAGTGTAGAAAATAAATCAAAAAGGAAAATTATTAAAAAAAACTAGGTACTTATGCATCTATATGCTATTGGCATTTGATCAACTGTAAGACGACTATATACCTTACACAGCGCAATGTACTACAGTTAATCGGTGTTTAGAAAAAGTTTACGAATTTAACGAGGCAGTAAATAAGTACAACTTTATCACGGCTATTTTGTTTTATCGAATTCAATTGTTACGTTTATTACTATCATTATTCCCTATTGTTAATGTAATTGGTAACTTTAATTGAGAGAAAATTTGTACTTACGTGATGTTATAATAATAATTCAAACTGACCAGCAAAAAAAAATCGAGAGGTTTAAGTCAGGAGACCGCGGTGGTCATTCTACCTTCTTCTTCGTCCAATCAATCTTACTTCTTGAACTTCATTAAGATAATTTCGAACATTTAATCGAAAATAATGATACAAGAAGGTATTCGTTGTCGAACAGTTAGGGGCTCATCTTCCAGAAGCCCAAGTTCATTTCGAAGAAATTCGAGATATTGAAAACTGTTCATTGGATTTGGCAATATGATCTACTACGAAAATGACAAGATAAATCAGCATTTGTCCAATCAAATCGGCTGCATAAACCTAGAGGAGTACGCACAAAAACAAAAGATGCATTTTAATAAATAGGCTACAGACACCCAGCTACGTAGTGCTTTCTAATATAACATCTTCAAACATTTTTTTCTCAAAATCTGTACATATTTTATTCCTTTCTACTTTTGTTGACGCGTATATCAATTTTTTTTTTAGGGTAAGTAATATCAGTTCTTCATATAATTTTTTTTTCATACGGGCCTTCGTTAACAAGTTACGGGACCTCAAAAGTGAAAATTAAAAAGTTATTTTTATTTAGTCTCTAAACTATTAACTTCAGCATTATGCAAATTTGGTAATCAATAACACTTGTTTTTGATATTATAACTGAAACTTCATTATGCCCAGAACTCCAGGGATGGACTATGCCCAATTGTTAACAAACCAGAATTTTTTTCATAGATGGCGATTGAAATCTGCCTGTATCAAAAATAAGTTCCCTACAGAATTTGCCAACGACAATACCCTTTTCATTTATCTCGGTAAAATTAACAGTTTAGAAAATATTTGTGATTTTATGTCACATTGTACATCGAGCGGCGCATCCACCATTTTTTTATTTTGATTTTTATTGGACATAATTACTATGTTTGAACCGTACATATTTTTAAAATAAGAACCTAGAAAATCTTACTGTCTGCTAATGCAATTTTCACTAACAAAATTTGACAAACACTCTTTAAACATAACATAAAGCAATTCATCCCTTGTCTGTACTGGGGTTGCGTCGTACATTAAACTTTTCAGGTATTTCCACAGGAAAGAAGTCCATCGGATTAAAAGCTGAAGAACGTGGTGGCCATGAAATTGCACCTCCTCTCTCAATCCATTTATTTCACAGCCCCACAAAAAAAAGGATCGGATCTGGTATTCAGACCCAAGTATTTCCATGTATTTTTTCCACTGAATACGAATATGCCTTCAGATTTGGCCCAACGGGTCTGAGTTTTCGGGAAAATTAAAAAAACGGGTCAAAATTCACAAAAAACGTCATTTATGATCGACGAAAGTTATAGAAAATCAAATTATTCTACCAGCTCACTAGACGTATCATTTTTCACTCGTTTAGTTCCAATTTATCATCATAGAGTCAGACAAGCTGGTCTAATTTCATTCAAAAACAGAAAATAGATCGAAAACGCCATTTTCATGGCATAGTTTGTTTCAGAGTTCTGGATCCATCTTTTTATCCACCCACCCATTTCATACATATTTCTATCCAGTCGTTCATACATGATTATGCATATCTATTCATCCACCTGTACCACCTATAAAACCCATCCATTTCTAAATAGAGGGACTAAATGAAAGCGTAACCCTTTGCATAGAAAAGAGAACACGTTAGAGCAACAAAAATAAGAATGATTTGTAGATATCGTTTTCTTTTGTTTAAAAAGTAGAATATTCTACAAGTTTTATTGCATTCTTAATCTTCTAGGCTGTTATCTCATCTCTCAGCACAAAAAGTAGATGGATAGATGGGTGGATGGGTGGGTTTTATAGGTGGTACATGTGGATGAATAAATATGCGTTTTCATGTATGAACGAATGGATAGAAAGATGTATGAATTCATAAATGGGTGGGTGGATAAAAGGATGGATGCAGAACTCTGCTACACGAATTATGCCATGAAAATGGCGTTAAGCATCTGATCCTTTTTTTTGTGCGGTTGTGTGAACGCAATGGATAAATAATTTCGTACTTCAATATTGAAATGGGTTATGTGTAAAGTGTGCTTGTCAAATTTTGTTAGTGAAAATTATATTAGCAGACAGTAAGAGTTTCTAAGCTCTTATTTTAAAAATATGTACGGTTCTAACATAATAATTATGTCCAATTAAAAATTAAAAACAAAAAATGGTGGAGGCGCCGTACGATGTACAGGGTGGTTGATTTTCGATAGTTTTATAGGGTACAGCCAAAACGGTGATAGATATAAAAAATCTGATATCGATATCCCGTCCTCTTTTTTGAGTTTACTTCGTTGGTACCAAAAGGTCTTGGCTAACTTGATTAGTTTTAGATATACAGGTTTTTTTTTGAAAAATGGCCCATTTACATTAACCTCTTTATCTCCGTTGTCATTCAATTTAGAAGAAAAAAGTGTGCACATTATTTGTTCTATTTTTTGTTAGGAAGCCAGTGGCGTACTCAGATTTTTTACAAATCGCACAGTTTTTCCGATATTACATAAACATAGGTTTTTTTAAATAAAACATCCTGTATTTGGCCATCCTGTTGAATAGCTTTTTTTTACCTTTTCAGCCATATATAATAATAGATACTTTTTATTTGCCTAAATGAAGAAAAATGCAAAAATGTATATAGATATATTTTCAGTTGGCCATGTTATTTATTTATTCGTCTTTTGTTGTTTAATATTGACAGTTAGTTTATTTTTTACTGATTGAAAGCTTGTTAAACGTCTATTATTTGGTTTCAATTTTGAAAGGTATAAAAATGGTGTACGAAAATCTTTATAAAGTTCAAATGTTGGAGTATTACATTGAAAGTGAAAAAAATAGTGACAGCTTTAAACTTATAAGTATTTGGAGAGATGCCCAGAGCGTCATCAGCCAGAAAAGATAATTTTTAGCCGACTCTATGATAACTTCTGTGAGTTTGGTTCTTTTCAAAAACCGAAAGCTAAATCTTATAATATACAGAATAGAGAAAATGATGAAATCAATACTTTAGCTTTTGTTGTCGCAAATCCCAATGTATTCAGCAGAGAAATTCAAAGGACGATAGGAATTGGTAAATTCAAAGCATTGAGAATTTTAAAAAAACACAAGTTCGATCATATACTATAAGAAAAGTCTACCATTTGCATCCAGGAGATGAAGAGAGACGTGTCATTTTCTGCCAATGGTTTTTGCAGCGTACTCATGTAGACCTCAATTTTTTTCAAAATGTTATTTGGACCGACGAGGCTTTTATAAGCAGCGAAGGTATATTCAACCGGCATAATGCGCGTTATTGGTCAGATGTGAATCCTCACCAAACTGTGGCCAGAATTCAGCAAGGGCAGTTTGGTTTTCATACATGGGTAGCTCTCTTCCACAATAGAGTGTTAGCTTACGAAATGTACGATGAAAACCTTAGCGCTCAGAGATATGTGAGAATTTTACAAGAAAATATTATTGAACCGCTGGACGATATGCCACTAGCTCAACGATATCACATGTTCTTTCAGCATGATGGTGCGCCTCCACATAATTCCCACATAGTTAGAGAATTATTAAATCATAATTTCGGGGACAATTGGATCGGTACGTACGGACCAAATAGGTGGCCGCCTAGGTCACCAGACCTAACCCCTATAGACTTTTATTTTTGGGGGGATCTTAAAGACAGAATTTACAAGTATAGAGCTAATAATGTCGAGGAGCTAAGGGAACATTTTGAAAACTATATTCAACGGGTATCAAATATCCACATTTACAATGTGACCCGCTCCATTGCCAAACGTTGTCAGTTATGTATCAACGAAAATGGCCGACAATTCGAGCACTTGCTGTGACTTTGTTATGTCATTTTGTTTTATTGTTGTTTCTCTCATTTTATAGTTGTTATTTTTGTTTAGTTTATGTTTAATAAGTGTACCTATAATTAAACCTATTAAGTAAAGATAAATGGATAATCTAATTTATTTTTTCTTGTAATTTTTTAGTCTAAGTTAGGTGCTTAATATAAAAATAATAATAGAAAACGAGGAGACCAATACTAAATAAATCTCATGGGCAACTGAAAAAATATTTATACATTTTTTACATTTTTCTTCATTTAGGCAAATAAAAAGTGTCTATTATTATATATGGCTGAAAAGGTAAAAAAAATGCTATTCAATGGGATGGCCAAATACAGGGTGTTCTATTTAAATAAACCTATGTTTATGTAATATCGGAAAAACTGTGCGATTTGTAAAAAATCTGAGTACGCCACTGGGTTCCTAATAAAAAATAGAACAAATAATATGCTACTTTTTTCTTCTAAATTGAATGACAACGGAGATAGAGAGGTTAATGTAAATGGGCCATTTTTCAAAAATACCCTGTATATCTAAAACTAATCAAGTTAGCCAAGATCTTTTGGTACCAGCGAAGTAAACTCAAAAAAAAGGACGGGATATCGATATCAGATTTTTTGTATCTATCACCCTTTTGGTTGTACCCTATAAAACTATCGAAAATCAACCACCCTGTACAGTGTGACAAAATCACAAATATTGCCTAAACTGTTAATTTTACCGAAATGAACCAATAGGGTATTATCGTTGGCAAATTCTTCAGGGAACTTATTTTTAATACAGGCAGATTGCGATCGCCATGTAGGTATGCAAAAATTCTGTATTGTTAACCATTGGACAGAGTCCGTCCCTGACGTTCTGGACATAATGAAGTTTCATGTACAACGTCAAAAACATTTGTTATCGATCACCAAATTTGTATCGTGCCCAAGTTAATAGTTTAGAGACTGTAAATAAAAATAACTTTTTAATTTTCACCTTTCAGGCCCCGTAACTTGTTAACGAAGGCCCGTATGAATAAAAATTATATGAAGAACTGATATTATTTTGACTTCATCTATTTGTACTCGACTTTTTTGTATCAAGTACAGGGACACCCTGTATAAAAGCTACAAGAAATATTGATATTAAAAGGTGAATTTATTTACCTATTAATATCTAAATGTTATACAGTTTATTAGTCCACAGAGTTTTGGTTATTTGTAACACTAAGAGATAAGGCAAAATCTCAAGAGATGTGTAATTAAGAAGTCTGCCGCGGAGAGGCGGATGTGCTCTATAAGTCTCGACGCCAAGACATTGCGACAAGACCGCTAGATCAATGTCAGCCAATTATGCCAAGTCCAAATTGCAGCAGAACTTAAACAAGCCACAGAACTATTTTAATGACGTTCGATATTTAGACACAAATTCTGAGAATGATGTACTAATGATGTGGATTTTGTAGCCCATCATAATGAAATTAAATGGTCACATATACAGTACGCGCCTAAAGTATGGAATAAATTCAGTAAAAACGAAACAAATTTTTTTTTGGGAAAAATCCTCGAACAGGTCGATTTTTAATTTAAAAAATACATATTTTAGCATATAAGCGATTTTCAACCATCATTTGTTTTCGAGTTTATGACGTCATCGACATTTTTTTTAAATAGCAACCCCATATTTTTTTCTTGATTCTGAAAGATCGTTTCATTGTCGATCCGACAGTATTAAAATATTGCCATCTTACATGAAAAAGTAAATGACGATTGAATGTTAGAAAACCCAAACCAATTAAAATAAAGCAAAAACGTTATCAAATTTAGTATTTCGAAATGCCTGAAGTTTTTTATGCATCACGTAGGTGTAAATCTTTACAAAGTGCGACTGTCATACTGACTTTCTAAGTATTGTAAGCGATATAAAAATTATTGTTGAATTTAAAGTATTATGGCACTTTTAACTGTCACACAAAGAACTGAAATTTTAATTCTTATCGGTTGCGGGGATAAGACTAAAGCGCAGCAGGAAGTTTGCGATTTATTTAATGAAAAACATCCAGATCGCCGTATCAGCCAATCAACAGTCAGTAAGATAACATCATCTAAATTTAGAGAAACTGGCAACGTTGTAGATATTCCAAAACCTGGACATCCAAGCGTTAGTGAAGATCACAAACAGAACATTTTGATAAGTATGGTAGATAATCCTCATAATACTTCACGATTGGTTGCATTAAACAATGAAATTAGTCAAACCACAGTGCTACATATCCTGAGGAAGGAAAAATATCCCTACAAAATTCAACTTGTGCAGGAACTCAATGAAGACAATCCCTACCGCTTACACTCTTGTGAAATTATGATGGATTTATGTCAAGTATAGAGATTTACACCGGTAAATATTTTTTCAGACGAGGCCACGTTTTGTTTCAATGATACAGTGAACCGTCAAACTTGCAGGAGTCGGGAAAATCCTCATTGGATGGCAGAGACACATACCCAACACCCACAGAAATTAAATGTGTGGACTGGAATAGTTGACAACAGAATAGTAGGGCCTTTCTTCTTTGAAGGAACCCTTCCAGGAGAAAGATATTTAGAATTTTTACAAAATGACCTTGTTCCAACGATTGCAGTAATTTTTCCTAACGATGATGACCCTGATATTCCTGATGACAGCATATGGTTTCAGCAGACGGTGCACCTCTACACTATGCGCGCCCTGTTCGAGATTTTCTTCGGAATTGTTTTCCTAGGAGGTGGATCGGCAGACGAGGACCGATAGAATGGCCCGCGAGATACCCAGATCTTACACCCCTGGACTATTTAATAATAATAATAATAATAATAATAATTTTATTTATCTATATAGTACAATAATGTTTACTATTTATTACAGACACATATTACATATAGATAAATAGGAATAATTTCTTACTTAAAATCCAAAGTGTACGTTAATAGACCACATAATTTAGAAGAACTCCAAAATTGTATTATAGATTAAGTACACAGAGTTACCCCAGAAATAATTCATAAGGTGCAAGAAGAATTTCTACACAGACTTGGGTATTGTCAAGAAGTCGGTGGGTGGCAATTCGAACACTTAATTTAGGCAGAAAACTTAATGAATTGTATTTGCTTGACATAGGAATTGTTATATTTTTAATGAATAAAATTTACGTTTTCTAACAATCAATCGTCATTTACTCGAAAACTTTCCCATGTAAGATGGCAACATTTTAATACTGTCGGATCGACAATGAAACGATCTTTCAGTATCAAGAAAAAAAATAGGGGGTTGCTATTTAAAAAAAATGTCGATGACGTCACTACTCGAAAACAAATGACGGTTGAAAATCGCCTTTTATGCTAAAATATGTATTTTTTAAATTAAAAATCGACTTGTGCGAGGATTTTTTACAAAAAAAATTTGTTTCGTTTTTACTGATTTATTCCATACTTTAGGCGCGTACTGTATAATAGGTTAGAAATGTACTTTAATTGTACACTTGAATTAAAATTTATTTACGTACCAAATTATCAGAAAACTGAATTTTCTTTTAGATAATTTTTTTTTCTTTTAAACTCTTAAATGCAAGGATTTTTTAAAGGTTACGCCGCTGAAAAAATAGTTTTATTTGCAGGTTATTTCGTGTCCCGTAACTTTTAAAGTAATATAGTGTCTATAAAAATGCCTTATCTCGCCACACTACAAAATTTATGCGTTGCACTGCTGTCACTTTTTACTTAAAATGTAATTCTTGTGCGGGACAATATAAGAGTAAAAACAACGATAACGATACAAGTCTGAAGACAAAATAGCATCGTTAAGTGCTTCTTCGCTGCAATACATCTGGACCTCGGAATGTGGTAGTAGAATTTACGTCAGTTGCATGTAATACAAACATACAAGTGTTACACCCCAGACGACATACATTCTCAGACTTGCCAAAAATTAGATTTCACTTTGAACGCGGTGTGGCTCGAGGGCCGAGACACAACAAATGAATAAGCCGCGTTTTCTCAACAGAGTCATTAGTCCCCAGAAGTAAAACATCCGTTGAGTTTGTCAAATGTATTTATAATATTGTTACAACGCCTAGAAGACGGGATGTTAATAAGCCACTCAATAAAAGTGTCACTGACAGTCGAAGTCTTTCATTTTATAGCATTCTTACCAACGGTTATGGATCTAATAAATTTTGTTTTCAAAACGATTACGTTGTAACAGTGTCGAAAGTACAAATTAGTATTTTTTTAGTGGGATAGATATACTTTGATTCAATAAAAAGAATCTCAAAAATTCCCGCGTAATCTGTAAATTTTTGGCCACATGTACCTTTATGCAATGGTCTATAATGATCTTCAAAACCATTTGTCTCTTCTAGAACGCCTTTTTTTTCATCTACATTTAAATTTATTTTCTATAAAAACCACATTTTGTATGAAAACAATATTTATTTACATTGTAACATTGAGTGAAATTTCACTTACATCGTACTCAATAATGTAGTAATTTTTATCTACTTTCAATTGAGTGAAATTTTCAATATTGGACTTTGTTATTAAATTCACTACACTTAACACACACTGAAAAGTACCCGCTCCTACAATTGTAGCTCTATGTACTAAAATTTGTTGTGATTATAGCTCCAAGCATGATATTTCACATATTATGTTTACAATTTTGTTGTAATAATTTCCAAACACCATTGTAAGTATTATATACATTGTTGTACCATTTACTAAAAGTTTTGTGTGTTTATTGACACAATGTTTTATAAATATGTCTATTAAATATATTAAAAATTACCAATAAATTATATAAGGAATACACATTGATATTAATTTTTAATACACTGTTTTGTAACTATTGATACATAGTAATTTTTACAGAATTATTGCTTTAATTACTATTTTAACTTGCTAAGAATACTACTTTGTTTTTTAAATTTTACTAAAATATTTCTGGAGGGGATGGAGGATTATTACCTTAAAAAACGAATTTGATGCAGTTCATATACATATATTTATTATTAGTAATACATTTCTATTAAATAAAAACATTGGTAGATTCATATTAATATTAAATACAGGGTACCTATCCGTTTTTCATTCCTAGTTCTGGCAAAAATGCATCATAAAAAGTCTTTGCTACAACATTTTTCTCTATATTTTTTCGTAAATCAAAAGTATTCAATTTTTAAAAGTTATCTTATTTTATCTGCAAACATGTAAATATTTTTCATTGATACGTTATACATATGTAGTAATTGTAATAGAAAGTTAATAGCTAAAGCCAGTGGCGTAGTAGTTATGGGATGATGCCTGTTTTTCAACGCTCTAAACTTTTTTAAGTACAAATATTTTTTGAAAATGACAATAATTTATGTAAAAAATTCAAACAGTTTGCAAATAATTTAATTTAAATGAAGTAATAAATTTATGTCCATTGATTTGTATCGTTACATTATCGTTAAATTGTTTACAAACACGTTTTTAGATGTTTAATGAATTATTTATTGTAATTTTTTAAAATCATATAGACATATAGAGTAACCGTCAATAGGAAGTCAAATTATCTGAAAAAGAAACGTATCATTTAATTTTATTAAGATAATATTTTCTCCGAAAATAGATAAAAATGTTATCATTTGTAACTACATACCTACTGCAGAACCATTCACCATTTTGGAGCAGGGATAAAAAGCGAATAAAACCCATAATATACCATGGCTTTAACTTATGAAAGACTCTTATTTATTATTTTATATTGTATCCTTCACCAATGGTAAGAAAGATAAAACGGAACGCACTATATAAAAGTGCAAGTAACACTAAAAAAGAAGAAAATTAAAGAATGCATTTTATAAAAGGTAACCGGTAAACAATACCCTGTCAGCACGAAAATAGGTCTTAAAGATATTCATTACGTTTTTATAAATATTATAGTATATAATATTACTTATTTTAGTATCAACAACTGATAATATATTAAAAACGTGGGTATATACAGGGTGTCCTGGTACTTGATACAAAAAAGTCGAGTACAGATAGATTAGGTCAAAATATTATCAGTTCTTCATATAATTTTTTTCCAAACGGGCCTTCCTTAATAAGTTACGGGCCCTCAAAGGTGAAAATTAAAAAGCTATTTTTATTTTCTAAACTATTAACTTCAGCATGATGCAAATTTGGTAATCGATAACACATGCGACAGCTTGTTTTTGATGTTGTAAATGAAACTTCATTATGCCCAGAACGTCAGGGACCGACCAATGGTTAACAACCCAGAATTTTTACATAGATGGCGATTTTAATTGGACATAAATACTATATGTACATATTAGAACTGTATATATTTTTAAAATAAGAATCTAGAAAAACAAGCGTTAATAATACAATCTATAAATATTGTTATTCAGCACTATAGCAGCATTTTATATTTTACAATATGCCATTTAATACAAAATATAGTGGAAAATACTATACTTATATTAAAATTTACAACAATCCAATTACTACAATACTGCATTTACCACAATATCGTACTTATGTGGTTTACTATATGTGTAGCTTATTCTCGAGCTTATTCTACTACAAAATTGTAAGCACAAATTTATAGTAACTGTTTCAGCAGTATTTCTTTCAGTGCTATTGTTATCAGAGATAGCCCTAAATTACACATATTGCAATTTTAAACTTACCTCTACAACATATGATCTATCCGTAGAATGTAAATTTGGTGGGGAGGACAANTTTTATCAGAGATAGCCCTAAATTACACATATTGCAATTTTAAACTTACCTCTACAACATATGATCTATCCGTAGAATGTAAATTTGGTGGGGAGGACAATGCAGGCAGGCAAAAAACTCCTGAATGAGGTACTTGGAAACATTAATTTAGATTTAGGTAGAGATATACTAAATATGAGGGTTTTTTTTAAGAATCTTCATAATCGTTGGAGTGTAATTAATTGGTTTTAATTTAAATATTGTTAAAAACGAGTAGAAGTTTCAAAGTGCTCAATACTAAATGAATAATGGATTCAGTTACTGTTTTCAATATATTCATGCCAATTATTTACAGTGTCGTTGCACTATACCGATGTAAATTAGTTCATTCAAGGACACCCTCCCAAATATAGGCACTTCTGTATGTATTAAGCGAATTAGATTTGTGTGATTCTGCAACATTATTACATTATTTAAAAAAGGATATAATATGCAGAGTGTCCGTAAACATAACTTACATACCTCAAGAGTAGCTTCTTTCCTACAAATAACAGATTTAGGTTGCTTTAGCGCAATTTCGCTTCTTACAAACGTTACGGATTTTCAAAGAAATTTTTTTACGATAATTTCAGATATTTTGTTTTAATCTCTCTCTTTCAGGGATAATTAGGGTAGCTGAACATAAACAAACGATTATTTTTGACCTAAGACATATAGTTCGCTAAAAAAGCCTGAAACAGTTTCTTCTATATTTTTTTGTTGGTAGAGCTTTGGGAAAACACATGAGATTTTGGAACTCCACTATATTTATTGTAATAAAGGTATATTCACTTGTTGCATGTCGTTCATCAGATAGTTAGGAACACCAGAATATTAGTAAGGGGATATTTTAGTGCAAGTGAATTTAATTTTTTTACCAAATAACATTAACTATCCAAAACTTAGCATTTGCTAAGATATAACTTGTGAAAATGAGAAAGTTATGTCTGTCTCAATAGACACTGGCAATTTTTTGAATAAAGGTAAAATCTATATAGCAAAAAATAATTTATTTAGTTTGAAAATTGACAGAAAGAGTAATTTTAATAACTCTACAATACTTCGAAATATAGGCTGACCGTAACTGAAGAAAATTGGTGTGTTATTGAAATCCATAGATTGATATCCATTTATTTCAGAAACTATGCATTTTAGCAACATGCAATCAGTATAAACTTGTACCATATAATAGGCCTCTTGCACATGCCGAATTTTGCATATATTTAAATATGGCCTTATTTAAAATTATTAATTATAAAATCTTTTGTGAAAAATTCTACTCGAAAATTGACTAAATCGTACGTTGAAATTTGGAGATGAGCATCCTGTAGGGGCGTGTCGTATGTTGCTATTGATGCAACGTCATCGGTAAGTAAACTGGCCGTTTCACATTAGAAAAGGATGTCGGTCGTATTACTTCTTAAAAACATTTATTATTTTTAGTTTACCTACATACGATAACGATACTGATGTGCTGTTATATTTATTAACTGGTTTCCATTCTATTATATAGGTATACCTAAATATGCACCTATGTAGCAAAATAATTAAGTCTGTCGAGGTATAGAGGAAAGTCGCTAAATCTGGGCTAGGGTTAGTAATATGGGCTATGTAGGTTTCTCGGCTATCTCATGTTGTTTTCTGTAAAAAACTATTGCAAACCTTAGATGGCGATGTTAGACTTTTATAATGTAGATGGCGCTTTTATTACCCGTCGGTAAAATAGAGTTTAACGTTTGTAAGAGTTTTCGTGAGTCACTAAACTTTATCAGGTAAGTTTATTTTGTTTATTGCACGAAAATTATCAGTGTCTTCAAGTCAATTTCTGGACTAACTAGTAACTGACTAATAAGCCTTTAAAGCGCCAATGTGTATTTCTTCCAGATAGTGTCATTTGAACACAATTTTATTTGATGCATAGACCTTGAAATTTTCTAATATGGGCTACCCCATTACTTTCATTATGGGCCACCGGCCCATATTTAGAACCGATGTGAATTATCTGTTGTTCACAACTAAATATTTCTTTCAGAATGCCTAGGAAAGAAGAAAAAAAAGAAAGCAATGGGACGAGAGCAATATGGAGCGTGCCATTATAGCTGTTCGACGACACGAAATGGGTACCCTTAAAGCTTAAAAAATCTTTAATGTGCCTCGATCTACTTTGCAACGATCTGCAAGTGAAGCTGCACAAATAAAATTAGGGCGTAAATCTGTATTAGGTAATGACATAGAAAATGAATTAGTTCATTATATTTTAAAGATGGAAGCAAAATTTTACGGGTTGACAAGGAAAGATTTAAGGCGGATGGCTTATAATTTAGCTTTAAGAAATAACATCAAACATCCGTTCGGCAGCGATGCAGCAGGTAAAGCCTGGTTAAGACTTTTCTTAAGACGCCACAAGGAGGTACTTTCTGTGCGACGTCCTACAGGTACCTCATTTGCCCGCGCGAAAGGATTTAGTCAGGAAAATGTCGCATCCTTTTTTGACATTTTGGAAAAAGAATACGAGAGAAAATTTTACCCTCCTGATCGCATATTCAATGTTGATGAAACAGGCCTTACAGTTGTGCAAAATAAGATAGCAGAAGTTATAGGACGAAAAGGCAAGAGACAAATTGCATCCTTAACTTCGCTGAAAGGGGTTCTTTGATAACTCTCATAGCGTCAATGAGTGCCTCTGGCCAATTTATTCCACCAATGATGATATTTCCTCGCAAAAACGAGAATCAACAATTAATGAGGGGAGCTCCACCGGGTGCCATTATGGCAGTACATCCTAGTGGTTGGGTTCAAACTAACATTTTCACTAAGTGGTTCCAACATTTTATTAACATTGTTAAGCCCACACAAGAGTCCCCAGTGTTGCTGATTCTAGACGGACATTATAGCCACACACGTAATATAGATCTGATAGATCTGGCTCGAGCTAATCATGTGACTATAATTGTTTTACCTCCACATTGCACTCATAAGCTACAACCACTAGATAAAACATTTATGGGTGTTCTTAAAGCTTATTACAGCGAGGAAGTAAGAGTCTGGCTACGCCACAATAACCGTGCACTGACTGCATTTGATGTGGCAGAACTCTTTGGCAAAGCCTATTTAAAATCTCAAACTGGAGAAATTGCCGTCAATGGTTTTAAGGCCACCGGGATTTACCCCTTGAACAAAAACCTCTTTTCAGAAGCTGATTTTATTGCTGCCGAAATAGAAGCTGAAAAGAAATCGAGCTGCCCAATCGATCATGACCTTCAGACACTGGATACTTCAAACAGTGAATGTGGAACAGATCAAAATAATTCTTGTGCAGTGCTTTCCTCCCCGATTCCATCAAGATCTGCTACACCATCTGGTGTAATTCCAATGTCCATTCCTACAAGCAGGTTTTACAAAGCACCCCTTCACCCTACAAATCAAAACAATTCTTGTTCAGCTCCTTCCACTTCTATTTCATCAGATTCAAATACACAGATTTCAAATGAAAAAATGTCTTGTGTGAAAACTAAAATGTCTTTTCTTTCGACTGCTTCTACATCGAAAACTGCGCCTTCGCAACAAAAACAAAATTCATTTATATCACCATTTGAAATTTCTCCTGTACCTTCTTTAAAGAAAAAAGCTTCTAATCGTGGACGTAAGACAAGTAAATGCTCCGTAGTGACCTCATCACCGTACAAAGATGAATTGACTCAATCTCTTGAAAGGGTAAAAGGAAAGAAGGTTTTAAAAGTAAAGAAAAATCTTAATGTGGAGAGATCTGTTACCCAAAAGAAGCGGTGCAGGAGGAAGTCATTTTCGCCTAAAATGAACCCTTGAAAAGATACATAATTAAATAGGAAGAAAAATATGGCATTTTTCGAATTTTTTTAACATATTGTGCCGTCAAAAGTTAAGCCCACGTTTTTTTTATGCGCATCATTTCTAATGATATTTGAAAGCCGAAAAGTCAAAAATCTCCGTGGATATAAGATTTACCCAAATATGGACTTTTTGAAATAGATGCTGTCTGGTTTAGAGTTAGGGTTAGATATATAAGGTATCGTACTGATTATTGACACCACTCCACACATTTAATAACCAAAGCAGTCAACTGCACTGTCGAAACGCGTTATTGTATATGTCGCGCTTGCCATTTACTTACCGATGACGTCAACGTATCGACATCCCAGTCCATGTCGTTTGCACGTGAAGCGAACCGATTAAAACTTTAATATCTAATAACTTTTTAAAAATAAATTCATATAACAAAACCTTTACACATTGTTTGTAGTATTCAGTGTAGATACAAAAACTATTAAAATATTTTTTCTGCAAGAGGCCTATTGAAATTACAAAAAATTTAATATATTTTTTTAAGCAACCGTAAGTTTTTAAGGAAGTAAAATTGTACTATACTCTTTCACCCGAAGATGCTACCTTTGAAGTATCTCGATTAATTTCTAGATATCCATATTTAGACCATTTAAACCGTTACACAGACAAAAATGATTATTAGTTTAGTTGCCATTTATCGTTGATTACATGCTTAATAGTCATGATAGCTATAAATTTATTTAAATTCCCACTAAAGCCATTTATTTGTTCAACTAACTTTTCAGTTCAATGCAATATTCGTGAAAAACTAAAGTTAGTCTGGAATTTAAAAAATCAGAAACTTATTTACAATACCATTCGATTTTAATAAGTAAAATTGCAATAATTGCATTGTTTCATCCAGAAATTTTGAGTATACATACAACATAGTGTGCGAGGTATATTCCGAAAATTATCTAGAATTTCTTTTTATAAATATCGCTACCTTTTCTTAAGACTGTACGAACTGAGCTGAAATTTTCAAAACCCGGTGCCTATGTCAGGAACATTAATTTAAAAAAATATGACACTTTTAATGGAACATCCTATACGAAAATACAAATTTACCAGTAACCAAAAACATGTGTGCTTGTCTACAAATAATATATTTGTTTATAAAAATACCGACTCTTGTATACCCAAGTCGAGGAGATATCGTACGAAAAAGACATGAAGATATGATGATTAGCGACTTTGCAGATGCTTGTTTAGATAGCAGGAAGTAATATACTCCTGCTGACAACAGCTTGCGACTGTAGCGATATCTGAAATTTAAGTATGGCCACCGACCTTCGCGGGAGTCATCCGACGCGTGCCTGATTCCGCTGCGACATCTGACCCAAGCACAATCAACAGTTGGCATCAAGTTCATAGAAGGCCCCATCAAAATGCTGGAATTGCATTTGTAACACAGATTTATATTTTATATATGTATGTTCTTTTCCTTACTCTAAATTCTTATAACATATTAAATTTACCAAGAGAATATACCAAAAGTTTTCAGTTTTCTATGTATAGGGAGATTCACTATGAATGTGACACATGTAATGGAAGTTGAAATATAGATATGTTAAAAATTTTGTCGGCAGTTATGTTTTTTTAGTAGAAGTTCCATCTTATTCATTCACAGAAAGAAAATTCATATCTTCACTTCCAGTAACAAGTAACTTGTGGCCATTGTCAGTTTCCAACTTAGGCGTTTTCTTTCGTGTTCTATGTGTGCATGTAGGATAACCGTATTATTACTTTAATTTTTCGTGTTTGTTTTTAAAAATGGAATCGTGTCTGGGTGTTAATGAACAATCTGTTAACAGTGGTAACCAAGCGAATCAATAGATCAACGACGTTATGTGATAAACAATGTTTATCAGGGAATTCGAACGCTAAAACGCAGATGTATCGATGAGTGATGTAATAATGTATAGTTCTTCTACAAAAGTGCCTGTCAAAAGTATTTATCGTGGGCTAGAAAGTAGTGAAAGTGTAAAAGCAAAACCTAAAACACGTTGAATATGTAATCCATAGGAAGATTCACGTATTTAAAAAATGAACTTTCAAGAGCACCCTATGAGAAAGGACAGCGATTAATAATAATTACACATATCAGAAGTGCCAGATTTGTTGACAATGGCTTACATGTGTTCGAATCGCTATAAATAAGAGATTGTCATGAGAATTTGGGCAGAGTGGAATTGGAAAAATGGTTTACATCTATGTTGTCTCACATTAGACCAGTGATTGTCATGGATTTTGCGCCCTACCATAATCGACGAAGAGAAAAATTGCCAAGAGATAGGTATAGCGAACTTAACTTTAAGAATAGGAAACCTTTATGAAAGTTCATCTAAAAATTGACGTAGAATCCAAAATTGCAATAATATACAGGATGTTCTATTTAAAACAACGATGATGATGTCTACTTCCGGTGTAACCGGAAGCGTTAGGTGCGTTAACGAAGGGCATGCCCGAAAACACTATTGCTCAAATTTTCAAAATTAAAATCGAAGTAGTCTCTAAAATATGTCTAATGTCTCGTCACCGTGGGACACCCTTATGTTGAAATCACAATTATTGGCAGTTGCACAAGAAGCCAAATATATGGAACATGTAGATTAGGGTGTCTCCTGTGAAAATATGTTAGTTTATCATGTTTTAAGAGCCCGCTCAAAAAATCAACTCAAAAAAAATTTTTTTTAGAGGTCGCTCAAGATTTTTAAAAATTTTAAAAATTGTCAAAAATTGATTTTTTTTAACTTTTTTCTCGTTATTTTATAATTTTCTATGTTGAAAAAAATCTCGATTCTGAAAATTTCAAATCGATTTTTAATTTCTAAAGGTCACTCATAATTATTTTAACTTTCAAAGTAGTGCACTTATGTTTTATTACTAAAATTGCCAACGCATTAACAAAAGAAACTAATATTTAATATTTATGGTAACATTTAAATATTCCTTCAAGGTTACGCTGGAAAAAGCAGTATTATTGTGCACCTTGTTTTCGGTAATAGACAATATTTTTAGTGTCGTGTTTTAGTGCAGTTTTTCAGCGTGCGGCCGTTGCTTTCTTGTTGTATTCCAGTAGACGATCGTTGTTCTGGTTCTGTGGCAGTGGAAGACACTGAAGACTCAATCTTTTTCGAAACTTCCATTTTATTTCTCAGTCATCAACGTAGCCTTCGGCAACTGCACTGGATTTCCACCCTCCATGACGTTTGAGGGCAAGCAGATGTGAGCCAGAATTGACTAAAATTGTGGCCGATGAACGCCGAAAACAATGTCCCGTGTAACTTTCTGGATTCTTTAGCATCAAAAACTTGGCGATTTCCCTAGCCATGTTTCCAATTTTGTTGATGCCAACGTTTTGGCTTGAACATTTTCCGTTTTGATAGTTTAAAAAAAACCTGCCTGTCTTCAGATTAGGAGGACGAAGAGCACAGTACTTTTTTAAGATAGTGTAAAGGTTTCCTGTAATTGTAAAACACCTTGGTACCTTTGTTTTTGTATTCTTCAGTTTAATCAGCATATAGCACTGCCGAAATCTTTGGTGTCTTCTATTTTGATATAACATAATTCCTCCCTTCGACATGCCCCAGATAGTCCAACTGCCACCACCGCCTTAATAAGTAAATATTTGTCATCTGATGCTTTCGTCAAAAACCGACAAAAATGATCTTCTGTGAGGACTTGGGACTTCTTTGCGACGTAGTTTTCGGATTTTCGTTTGATTAGCACTTGCAACTTTTTATAGTCTAATAAATCTATCACTTCAATAATTTCAGTCTGCGTTTTTTTAATTTTCAGAATTCAGCCTTCGTATTTACCGAACAGTATATTCAGCGACATGTATTAATTATGCCATATTGCAGAAATGAATTAATGGGATTATTTTTACGTAACGTAAAACGAACATTCGACATCACAAATTACGTATAAATAGGATAAACCTGGCAATTAACCTCGTGGGTTTAATTACTCGTTAACCATCTTGTAATATTTCAATATTAATTTTATTGCAGTTTATTAAAATAATTGTGAATAGTGGCTAGGTACTTTGTAGTGGGTAACATTAAATTATTGTAAATATATATCTTTGGTAATTCAGATTTCTTTGAAGCCGGTATCCAAATCTACAGATGCAGTCGATAAATCTTTGGTGGCTGATTTAGATTTGTTTTATTGAGGAGGTGGCCAAGTATTTTAACTGTGCTGCAACGAGGTGTAATTGCTATTATTAAGCTAAAAACAATTCTAGCAATTTAAGCGAAAAACTATTTTAACTCAAGTCGAAATAGAACCCATAAATATAAGATTTTTTTCTCTTTTCTTATTTATAGGTAATTTATTGCGTTTTAAACGAATTAGTTTTAAATAAAACATCTTGTTTTGACTGCAAGATACGCCTATTAGAAATCTGCTCTTATAATTCGTGATATAAATATAACGAATCTGCCATCCCGCATTACAGCTATACGTACTGTGTAAATATTCTAATTATATTTTGTAGTAGAACTTGTAATAGTACATATTTTAGCCAAAAAATATATAATTGACATAGTCCAAGCCAAAATTAAATTGTAAAACTATACCAAAAAATATTTTGAAATTTTTTTGATAACTGCAATGTTAAATTTTTTTATTAATCCCAAATATCTGAGTATTTATAAAGATTATTGCTTCCATAACGAGGCAGGCTATGTCCTATGAAAATAAACAAATGAAAAATTATGTCAAATATGTGACTGCTCTTGCTTCGTGCAAAATTAGTATAATTTTTGTGAGAAAAGTACTTGTGTTCTATATGTAATTCCCAGGTCTCTAACTAATTCCCGAACACTTATTTGGGGATTTACATGGACATAAGCCAACACCTTAATAATATTATCTTCCGTTCTTGCACGGTGATGTCTTCTTACAGAATGTAGTGGCGTCTGGCTAAACGCTGAAATACTTCTCTGAAGTAGCTCATTCTACGAGAGTATGAAGAGTATAAAAAAATGAAAAATTGTATTACAAAAAATTTCAAAATAAAACAAGTACTTTTAAGGACAAGCTTGGTATAGGTTTACAATTTAATTTTGGCTTGGATTATGTCAATGTTATTTAGAAAACTAAATAAAGGAGGATGTTCTAGCACAACTTCACTGTTTTAGCAATAACTTGAAAACGAAAAAATATATCGACCTCCGGTTTGTGTATTTCCTTAATAAATGGTCTATAAAACCACGAAAATAAACCATATCATAAATAGAAATTTTATTAATAGTTCTTTAAAATGAGACGTCGTTTATTGAAATCGATTAAGGCATTTAGAAGTTATGCCAATTTAAAAATTTCAAGATGGCGTCCTTCATACTAACGTTGCTATGGTAATAACAAAAAAAGTTCAAACAAAACTTGTGAAGGGTTTAACGGTGTATCTAAGAAGTATATTTTGAACTTAGGTTATATAAGTGAAATTTGGAAAAAACGACAGTTCTCTGTAATACTATAACAATTGTGCCCACTAACGGCGAATTTACAAACTTGAAAATATTTTAAATCAATTTCTTCTGTCCGTATTAATAGATGTTTCCCTCATAATCGTAATACGTCTCCCATATACAGTCATTAATGGATCACTGATGGATCACAATGGATCATTTGCCGTCTTAAGCGGACATCAAATTTTCGCTCAACTTTCCAGTCGGAACCATGAAGCTATCTCCAACCACTTTATACCTAAACTAAATCAACGGAAATTAACATTTTCAACAAAGTTTCAAAAATTCCCTCGAAATTCCTAAGAAACTTCCAATAGCTCACATACTTCAAAGTCGCAGCAGACGACCATACGAAGATCTATGCTGTCAGCAGAGCAGCCGGTGACAACGCGCTGCCAAAATAGAAAGTTCACCTCAGTTTCGAGTTTCGGAAATTGAAAAGTTTTCCGAATAGTACAGAATTCGAACTGAGGAATCGCAAAATAAAACTAAAAAGACCTTCCAAAAATAGGTAAAATCCAGAAAGGCCATATTTTATTAATAAATCACAAAATTTTACAATTTAAAACATTAATATTTTTCACAAATTTTTGCGAGCACAGTTCTAGCGAAATCCGCTATATAGCTCGAACCTGGGACTCAAATGTCCGAACAATGAAACACCAACCTTATTAAAATACGACACTATCTTAGTTAAATAGTGCTCTGTGGTTGAATACATAGCTGGTAGATAGTTAATTGTTGATAACCACAAATGAGTTTAATGCCACAAAATTACATAAAGATCAGATAATCCCATAACTGCTCATTATAAAATTTACCTAAAAATTTGTGGTTTAAAAGATGTCATACGATACGATATACCTAATGCTTATTATGAATAGATAATACAAAGTAAAGATTTTGTCAATTGATGGATGTTAATACATATATTATCACTTGTTATCTAATAGCTGTTCGAATGAAACTTTTTTTATCTATTTAAATCTCATCGATAATAATTTAGTAGTAAGCCTACTTTGTATCAGATAACATCAATGTTAAAATTATTTCTTATAGTCTGAGGTTATGTATGCACTTGATAATGCTGGGACCAGAATTTCATATCGTGACAAATAATTTTAACATCATAGTTAATTTAACATTTAGCGGTATAGCATCCTTCTAATTGTCAACATCAAATCTTTAATCAGCTCGCTCTGTTATCATGATAACCTTTAAGATAGTAAACTTGAAAATTATGGCATTTATTTATTTATTTATTTATTTATTTATTTATTTATTTATTTATTAACAATATAGGTTAAGTAACCGAAAGGTAGCACGCAGATCAAAACAGAAATAATAATAATAATAAAGAAACAATTTGAAGTACAAGTTAAAAAACAAAAATATATTGCAAACATACCTGTATGTATACGTTTATTACAAGTTACATTATTAATTAATTAATAATGTTAATTATATTAAAATAAAATGGATTTTCAGGTTAAGAAAATTAACGTAATATAAACACGCTTTAACCATTCTTCAATAAAGAGCGGCGTCCACATAAATACAGTAATAAATTTATTTAAACGGCATTGGGTGAAATAATCTGCCATGCAAGATATAATTAAGCTTAATGCTCAATAAAGAACAAAAATTGCCAGAGATATTTTTATGATAAAAAATGTAGCCATAATTGCTACAAATTACTAATTTTGATATTTTTACGGTCATAAAATGTTTACAGCACGTTTTATGTATTTTCTGGATACTTACAGAAGAAACAAACAAAAAATTATCAAAAATTGTATTTACAATTTATAACTTAATCTACGTGCAGGTATATTTATAGCAAATTTCACGGAATTTGTTAGACCGTGTTCAGTAAAACGCAATTATCAGTTAAAATGACAGCTATTGGATCGATTTTCTACAAATACAGTTAATAGAGACATGTCCTCTTGTATATGAAGACAACATTCAACTTTAAATGTGACATTATTTAATATTACTGACTGGTGAAAGGTATTTTTTAATATTATACTAATTAGAAACTGAAAACCTGCTTGTACAATTATTTAGATCCTTGAAAACCGGCATATACTCGTACACATATACAGCTGATCTGGAAATTTTTAAAGTTTTAGTTACATTTTTTCTCTAAAGCTTGACTCCCTGTATATTATTGATTGCCTAAATGATAAATTGTAAATACATGCAGTGGATACACCACGTTTTTCCATTGCGACCATCCGCAAGTGTGAACTTCCTTGATTTCATTTTCATCTAACTTCAACCTTCTAGTTGGGCTCCATTGTTTTGAACTGCTTCAAATAGCCTCCAGATTTCGGTTTTTCTCTTCCGAGCAATGGATAGCGCAACCTTACCGGACTAATAATATTACTCAGAATTACCAATTAATTTACTGTTATTCTTATTGATATGTAGCTTTAGTTCAGGAGGTTCACCGTTCCTTGACTTCTCGTCCTCCTAGAAAATCCTTGGCTTGCTTCTGTCAAGGATTTTTTGCCATCTTTTTTTTGGATCTTATTCTTAGCCCATTCCTTTATTAGAGACTAACTAACGTAACTACGCTGTAAAAAAAAATTCATTCAAATTTCACTCTATTTTACTCAATATATATCAATTTCTGTTCACACTATGAAATTTTCACTAGTATGAGTACAACTGAATAAAACTATTGCATCAGAAATGAGTTTTACTCAAGTCCGAGTTAGAGGTCTTTTAATATCCCATGAGCCGCGAAATGCGCGAAAGGCGTGGCGTATCCCCATAATTCTTCTAATAAGGACGTTGTGAAAACATTGATTCAGAACTAGACCATGTGCATCATTACAAGTAGACATGAACTAAGGCGCTCGGGCAACAATAAAGTCAACTGGCGAACGTTCGTTATCTATATTTTTATTGTTTAAGTTAAAATAATAAAGAATTAGGGCATTTTATTAAGATATTTGTAATCGGATCAAAGGCTTGTTTACGCTAGAGCTCGAGGGAGACTGTGAATAATAGGTGTAATGTTTTTAGGACGTAGAGTAATTTAGGCGACGGTCGGAATTGTGTTTCTGCGCATATGAAGGTCAAAGCTCATAAGATTTTAAAACATGTCTACTGCTAACTATCAATTGAGTGACTTTTGACTATATTCTGAGTATATGAATAAAATCAATTTAGACTTGACTTTTTTTCTAATATTTAAATTTGACTATTATTGAGTACTTTTTTACTCAGACTGGGTTTATATTATCTTTAAATTTTAATTTAAATATCATTGTATTAAATTCATAAACTACTAAGATGCCACAGTGGTTTCTACACAGATCTGTTTTAGAGACAATATTTTAGGTCTCGATTAAAGGTATTGGTGAACTGATCGGACGAATAGATTACCATGACCTATATTGTACGTTACAAGTACGTAATTATAGATAACAATTTAACTATCCGTTTATTAAACCAAATATCAATCGAGACTTAATATATTGTCTTTCATTGTTCTAATCAAAACACTGCGTTTTAATACAATTTTCACTAGAATAACCAGATAAACCAATACTTATCGTCCAACTCCAAAGCACACTATACGCTATACTGCCATCCACCATGCCACAGTCACGAGATAACCTAATGGGACGATGGGACGATGGGAACAGACAAAGACATCTGGATATAAAAAAGGGTGGAATCACTCACAATCAATGAGGACATTTACTCTGATTTAGGTACAAGTGCACCAAATACGAGTTTACGTGAAGAATTTATTTAAGATTTAAGGAGTACCTATATTTGAGTGAAAGTACTCAGTTTTAGTTTAAATAATAATATGATCACAAATGAGTAAAATAATCAAAATGCCCAATATTGAGTGTACTCAATAATTTCACTCAATGGATTCACTCCGAACCTTTTTTGCTTTCACTCACACCGATTTTTTTACAGTGTAATAATTCCACTGGAGGGTATGTTAATGTTTCTCCGAGGACTATGATTACTTCCATTTTATCATAATAACAGTTACGTTATTTCAGGGTTAAACGTTAAGGTTAACGTTAACTGTTAAGATATAACGTGCACGTTATTGAGGAATTAAGACAATTTTTAGCATACACTCGTATTGCAATTTTGTTGTATTTTGAAGACGCTTTTGTATCAACATTTTTAATAACAATTATGCAAAATTATTATAAACAAGAGTCAGTATTAGACAAAAACACATATAACTGACAGATGTCTTTTAGGTTATGAAACATGAAAGAAATGCTAACTCGTAAATAACGTGTAAGTACGACATAAAATAGTTTGTAACACGTTATCTTAACTTATAACAGTTTCTTAAAGGCAAGGAATTTGGTGTCGCTATAGTTTAACGTATGTGTTATTTGTCTAATGAAAATGAACGGCTTGTTAAATTTACATTTACTTGCCGGTTTTGTAAACGCATATCGAGGGTAAGTTGTAAAATTTAAGTAAGTATTTAACCTAAAATTATTGTTAGGTTAAATCAAACGAAGAAGGATCTAACAAGGAAACTACCCCAACCCGAACTCTCCGATTCCCAATATTTTTATATATGTTGTAGACTCGGTTGCAGAACATAAAAAATTAAATGACACATATTTTTTTATCGGCGGAAAAACATATTTAGAGGTACATCCTCAAAGTTCGCCCCCAAAAACAGTTTTTTCTAAATATCTGGGGTTCTAATCAATATTTTGGAACGGAAAAAAAAATGGAAATTGCTTCTTATAAAAAAACAAATGTTTCACTTTAGATTCCGTGTTTGGAGGTTGCTACCCTAATTTTTATTTCAGAAAAACTATATTTTTCAAACATTTTTTATATATAAAAAATTCATATTTGTTCAAAAAATAAATAAATAATATGATTTATGTCAACAAATTGACAAAATTAAGTTCTCTTTTTAGGGGGGTGAACAACCGTCTAGTGTGCTAAAAATATCTGTACGATTAGAATTAACATTGCAAAATAAAAAGTTTTTACTTTTTCTCTAATCATACGAATAATTTGTTCTATTAGCCGCAAACAGATTTAAACTACCCCTCATGTTCACCCCCAAAAACAGTATTTCTGTGACATCTCAATATTTTGAAAATGGAAATTACTTCTTTAAAAAAAAATAAAATGTTTCACAAGTGATTCCGTGTTTGGGGGTTGCAACCCTTATTTTTTATTTCAGGAAAACCAAGTATATTTTCAAACATTTTTTATATATAAAAAATTCATATTGATTCAAAAAATAAAAAATGTGATTTATGTAAACAAATTGACAAAAATAATTTCTCATTTTAGGGGGCGAACAACCCCCTAGTAATCCCCTAGTGTACGAAAAATGTCTACTTTTTCTCTAATCATACGAATAATTTTTTCTCTTGGTCTAAAACGGATTTAAACAGATGCAAACTACCCCTGATATTCAAAAACAGTATATCCGTGATATCTCAGGTTCTAATAAATATTTTGGAATAAAACAAAATGGAAATTATCGAACCTGTTTTTGAGGGATGAACATCAGGGGTAGTTTGCATCAGTTTAAATCCGTTTTAGACCAATAGAAAAAATTATTTGTTAAATATCTGTTTTTTTATATAAGAAGTAATTTCCATTTCGTTTCATTCCAAAATATTGATTAGAACCCGAGATGTCGCAGAAATACTGTTTTTGGGGTGAACATGAGGGGTAGTTTGCATCCGTTTAAATCCGTTTGAGGCTAACAGAACAAATTATTCCTATGATTAGAGAAAAAGTAAAAACTTTTTATTTTGTAATG
This sequence comes from Anoplophora glabripennis, assembly GCF_000390285.2. Classification (NCBI taxonomy): domain Eukaryota; kingdom Metazoa; phylum Arthropoda; class Insecta; order Coleoptera; family Cerambycidae; genus Anoplophora; species Anoplophora glabripennis. Next base: position 425,982 of record NW_019416284.1, read on the forward strand.
TTAATTCTAATCGTATAGACATTTTTCGCCCCCTAAAAAGAGAACTTAATTTTACCAATTTGTTTACATAAATTATATTTTTAATTTTTTTTTAACAAATATGAATTTTTTATATATAAAAAAATGTTTGAAAAATTTAGTTTTTTTGAAATAAAAAATAACACGAGATCACTAATGAAACATCTGTTTTTTTTTATAAGTAGTAATTGTGCATGTTGTTTTATTCCAAAATATTGATTAGAACCCCAGATATTTAGAAAAAACTGTTTTTAGGGGCGAACTTTGAGAATGTATTTAACCGACATATTATTTAATAATAATAATAATAATGCAGAATTATTATAAATACCCGACTCAATAGACAAAAACACATACAACTAAAAGAGTTCTTTTAGGTTATGAAACATGAAACAAATACAACGTAGAGCGCAAACTCGTAAATAACAGGTACACCATCAAATAGCGGCCGTTTACGGCACGTTATTTGCAAATGTTATTTTTAACATAACGTTTTAGCGTAAATGGGATACATACTCGACCTGATTAAGTGCCTGAATTCATTTTCTGAGTATAATATTTCTAACATCACATGTATAGATCGATCAAGTGTAGATCGATCGCTGTTCCTAGCGCCAAGTGAGAAATAGCTCATCAGGCTACATTATGAATTAGTTTCCTTTAGCATTGGCTAATGGAGTAAATAGCAGTCTGCAGTTCTTTACGTTCCTGAATATTAACTCTGTAGCACAAATAATCAATGGTCATGACTTGTGCCTAGAAGACTCACTTGCGTTCTTAGACTAAGTAGACCAACTCTTTCTTACCCTCAGATAACTCAGCTTCGACTTCTGTATCTATATACTTGAGCCATCCTTATATCGGATTAGATTGAATTTAACAGAAAACCACATCTACCTACAACTTGATCAAGAAAAGAGTCCATAGTACTCTTACTGCGGACAAAGGTAGGAGACCTTTGTAGTAAGACAGGTCTTTTTACTTGGGCCTGGTAATTATAGTTAATTAATGAGCATTTTAAATTATGTATCTATTTAAATATATGAGTAAATTACCTTACACTTCTGGAAATGGCGGTAAGGCGAATGTGGTCAATCTGTAATTGAAAACCTTCTCATTGTCTTTTTTCGAAAAAGTAAAAATGTCTCAAAAACATTAACAAGCAGGTACAGAGGATTTTTATTAAAATCTGACAGATATAACATGATTAATTCAAAAATCAAATATTTTCATTTCATCAAACAGAATTGGTTTGTAGCAACTTCTTGGATAATTAGAATGGGCATATTGTATGGAAAGTTCAAGTTCGTTTACATAATAGTAATTAATTACGATATAAAGTAATATTGGTAAATATTTATTTACTGTCTAAATTTGAAGTATATTTGCATTGAGACGAAACCTTAATTGGTTTACGTAGTAAGAACTAGACTCAACTTCCATGCAATTTACATACGCTTTTTCGAAACGGAACATTAATGTATGGCTGTATTAAAATACATATCCTGAGAATGCTGCTATAATAACAGCCTCGTCTACAATTTTGACATCGTTTTTTAAATACAGTTTTTCATAATAGACGTATGTTTCTTCTGGCACGTAAGATAATTAAGTATGAGAAAACACGGGATAAGAAGCATGACTGATTGCTGATTGCTTCTATATTACTAATTAACACTTCCTCTATTTGACGTCGGCAAAAAAGCTTTAACGATCAATGGGTTTCGTGTTCTTTTTCTTGAGTTAAAAAATTAATTATATTGGCTTAACGCGACTACTTGGACTGAAAAACGCTTCTGGCCGTATCGAGTCTTAATCCGTGTAAATAAAATTTTGACATCACAGATAGCAGAGAAGCAGAAAAAAAGCATAGTTATAATTTTGACTAGGTACTATCATTTTCGGATTGTTTTACGTATTTTAAAAATTATTTCCAGACGAAGACAAGGAATAATTTTCTTAATATATTCGTAATAAAGAAGAAAATTTTGACAAGAAAAGTTCAGACAAAAATTCTAAATAAAATTGAAAATCAAATATGAGATTTTTGATATTAAAATTATATAGAAGCCATTGAAGTTGATTTGTTATTGCTGACAGATTGACGTTAATTGTTTAATTAGCAGAAACATCCGTTGAACTCGTCGTGATCATCTTACTTCTTAGAATAGTAGAAGAAAGTCAAATATTTAAGATCCTAGAATACATGCATGAAAAAAGTTTATTGAGTTTTGTAATAAAAGGTCATGTAAAACAAAGTCTTCTTAAATGAGAAAAAAATTCCAGTGTAATTTCGCCTAGAGTACCTACAAATTTTTTTGTTTATTGTCGCAGTGTTTTAAGAGAAAAAAAAATATTGGTTGCAACATAGGTATGAAACCTTCAAGATATTTGCTTTTAAGGATTTAAGGAAAATGTTTCGAATTATTTACTTTTTCCATAGAAAATATAAATACTTTGGTACACGATCAAATACTACAACAGAAATTAAGCTCTTTTTAGTGATAGTGCCGATATTTATTGTACCAACTAACAATTACAATGACAAACACAAAGTCATTGTAATCCATAATTAGGAATCGTGTAGAGAATAAGACTACAAAGGCCTCATTGGACGAAAAAATTGTTTATCTGCTCCCACTATAGTAACTAGACTATTAATACATTGTTTTTAAGGAGGTAAGTGGATTTTACCGTAGAAGTGGAAGTTGCTATCGAGAACGGGAGATAAGTGAGGTAATTTACCTCGATAGGGAAAAAAGCGATTTCGAGTTATAAATGTATATTTTATGAACAAATAAATAGAACTATTTGAGGAACATTACATTTTATTAATTATTATGACTGAATATTTAAAGTAATTGTACAGTTATTTCGTTTAGTAGATAACATTTATAAAATCTGGATAATTATTCCCATCGCGTTTATTAATTGTCACATTTATCTCAAAATGATTTGACTGCTCCATTTCAGTCATCGGAGGCTCAGTATTATTTGACTGATCCATTAAAACAGCATGATGCGACGTACTACTAGAACCTGGAGTTGAAGTGTCATTGTAAAGAATCCTGTTGGCTATTTCATTTTTGTTACTTAAACTGCCAGCAACATAACTTTCTGCAATTGTGGCTGATTTCCACACACCATGTCTCATGATTGCTTATACGTGAACCCCTGTATTAGCCAGTAACGTTTCCGATGTTCTTCGGAATGAATGACCTGTATATGTTTCAGGATGTTCTAATTTCAAAAACTGTGCAATCTTATTAGGAATCATAGAATGGGTATTCTTGCCGACAGATTGGTTATAACATCTACTTGCTTGATAGCGCATAAAAAAAATGTAATTTCAGTTTTAATTTCCAATCTGATCTTGATATATTTCTTGATAATTTCTAGGTGAGAAACAGAACCCAGAAGAGAAGTAATTGCAAACGTACGTGACATACCATTTTTAGAATCTGGAATTGTAACTACAATAATGTCATCGAAATTTTTGAAATTGACGTTACCCAAAGTAAGTTTGCATAACTCATCAGAACGGCATGCTCCTGCAATGCCTATGACCGTCACTACTTTCATTAGCAAATATGTGTTATCGGGTACCTGAACGAGAAAATCGTTGACTTGTTTTGTTGTAAAAACGTTTGACTTTTTAGGTGTATAGCCGTCATTCATACATTTGCTTTCAGCTTAGGGTATTTTGATATATCCACGTTCTCCTCTATGAAAATAGTTGACTTAATCAGAATCACCAGTACCTATTTTTGTGCTGGCACAATTCTTTGAAATTTCTATATGCTCGCACGTAGCGCACTTTCGACTTCTCGTGCGATAAAAATTCGCATACAGCATTTGCTGCACTTTCTATGTGAAATTCACTCATTTAGAAATAATAATTCAAAACCAGCAAAATTGCAACTTTTATCTAGCTTTGTTTAATAACACCTTAGAAACGACAAAATCCAAAGAATCAAAGCGACTTTGCAAGATTTCGAATAATGTCAAAATGAATAGATTAAGAAATGTCAAAAAATAAAACCTAATCTTTATTTCAAGAACCATAAAGAATTGTGGAAGAAGATAAAATGTTATACACCACGCAGCAATTAAGTATAATTTACCAGTCCCGGATTCTATTGCCAGCCCTCGCTCCGCTCGGGCGCAAAGTCGTCCTCGACTGGTAAATAGCACATACCTCCTTTATGGTGTAAATAACAACTATTCTCTGTTTTGAATTGCAATCACCAAAACGTCAAAGTTTGTTACTTAAACGCACTAAAAAATAATTTCTAATCACTAAATTGACCACTTGTGGCAGCCACACAATGTAACTTCGTCATCTTTTTGCTGACAGTCAGTGACAGTAGTATAAGCCGTTTTGCGTAGAACAAATAAATTAAATAATTTTTAAAGTTTTAATAGTAAACATACACATATGTTTTGTCCAAACGATAATAAAAATCGAAGTAAATTGTCACTGATATCTATTTCCAATTTGTTATTGTTTTAACAATTTTTTTGCTAGTAAAATTTTCCATACTTTTGTCAGTAAAGGGTGGTAACCGTTTAAAAATTTCCACTTAAGGTGGCCTTAAAACATGCTATTATAAAATTAAAACATTAGGTACTTTAAAGTAAACAAATGGAAATAAGAATATTCATGAATACAGCGCCATGATTAGTTTGAGCTTTAACTAGATGGCATTAAATTAGTGCTAGAAAAAGAACGACATATATTGTCGCCCGCTTAAAAAGGAACATTAACTGTTCTGTGACTTAGAAACCTCTTAGATGTCATCAATAAATTACTTTAAAAACAGTGGCGAGATTAGTTCCAAAAACGTTATAGGACCTTCTTAACTACCAGAAAATCATTCACCACTTTTGTGTAAGGAATTGGTTCCTGAGTAGTACCAATCATTGGTAGCCAAACAATTAATTGTTACTTTCAAAGTTGCGATTATGTTAATGTGATGGTAAGTGCTATTTGGGAGTACCGTGGTCTTTTGGGTTGTTATGCCGCTCGTTATAGATTTATTTTGCACTTTGTTAGCCTTGGTTAGGAATCTTCTCAATTTGGTCTTGTTGTTCTGGGCTGGGCTCTGATATTGAATTCGGTTCTTGTTGGTTCTAAGGCCATTATGGACGGTACCGTTCTTCAGAGCATGGTGGTATTCGCATCCAAAATGCTTCCAAATGTTTTCCCAATGTCGCATTTTCAGTGGTAACTGCAAAAACTCGGTCGCGGCGAAGCTTTTGCAATGTTTCGTGTGTTTTACATTGAAACTTATTTTTCTCGAAATTTGTCAATATTTTATTACAGCTTTTTTGATGATATTGATTGTATTTTTAAAGGTTTTAAAGTTTTTTGGGTAAGTTGTGAATCGCTCTGAATATATTGCCGCACGTACACGGGATTTTGCTTGCATCCGTCTTAAGAATCTCTGAACCAGCTCGTGCTAGAAAAGCAGATTCAAAATCGTGCCTGCTCGAAAATTTTGCAATATCTCGGCTTCCGCTTGACGTAGAAGCTTCATTTCTTTTAAACTGGGGTAGCTCGTCCAAAAAAATGACAACTAGACCACCAAGCAACCCCTAAAATATCATCCAACCCTTAAAATAAGGATTGGTTCTTATAAGTGTTTTTTAAAACATTTTTTCGTCGTGCAATTTGACTACAAATGCCTTTAGACATATGGAATGCAATTAACAACCTCTAACAATGTCATCCCCCCGGGGTTGGTTTTTATTACCTGTGCGTTTGTATGTAGTCATATCCCTGTAACTACTACATGGATTTTAACGTCTGACGGCTCATTTTTTTCGTGTTTTAAAACATCGTATGTTGAATCGCTTAGTTTTTCGATTTACCTAACCAAAATCTAAAAAAATTGGATCTTGTCGACTTAATTTATTTTTCATTTTATTAAAATTTTTTGTAAAACAGTCATCTTCTGGTAACTACTCTACTGATTTTAAAGTTGGACATCTACTTTTTTTATTGTTAGAAAACGTCAAAGAAGGTATTGATTATTTTTAGATTATTATTGATTATTGTGGATGTTGTCGAATATTTTTACTAACCTTTATTCTTAAATGACATTATTCGTATTTAAAAAAAATTTCAACAAAATATTGCACATATTCTAAATGTTTTGAATTGCAACAACATACACGATACAGATATGTATGTACACATTAAAAATATATTAATAAAAACGCTCAAAGTAACAAAAATAATAATTGTTCTTTGTAGAAAATATATTTTCTGTAACATTTTAGAAAAAATAATGAAAAAAAGGACGGTAATAAAAACCAACCCTTGGTTTGGGGGTTGGACAATAGTTTATAGGTTGTTAATTGAATTCCATATGTTTAAAGGCATTTGTAGTCAAATTGCACGACGAAAACATGTTTTAAAAAACTACTTATAAGAACCAACCGTTATTTTAGGGGCTGGATGATATTTGAGGGGTTGCTTGGTGGTCTAGTTGTCATTTTTTCGACGAGCTACTGTGACGCACTTTTCCTCGGTTCTCTCTTTATGGATCGTTCGGTGTAAATTTTTATTACTTTTAACTATGGTGTGTACACCCCCTGTAATTTAATTTTTCGGAAATGTTTTATATTCCTCAGACTGGACTCTAAACGATGACGTTAGTTAATAATTTAAATATTCGGTTTTATTCTCGGGCGCCAGTTTCCCTAAATTTGACGTGGGGGAAACTCCACGTATCCCTTACCCTCGGTTTAGAGTAAAGTGCACAGGTAGCTACAGTGAAGAAAATTAATTCCAGGGGTCAATGAATTTCTTTTAGGAGAAAACGGCAGAGAGTTCGGCAGAGAGTAGTTTTCTCAGTGTAGTTTTATTTTAAATATGAAATTTAACGGGAGCTCTACAAAACGATATCAGCGTTTTTGCTGGTTCGGAATGTTATCGTTTTACCTCGACGGTGAAAGAAATAAACCTATTAAGTTTTACTAGATTTATTCACACAGGGAAAATATTAATACTTATTACAAATACATATAGTGTCAATTTTTATTCCTACCCACTACTAAACGACTGAAATTATTTACAAGTTTCTTAACAATAATTATATACAAATTCAGTGTGAAAGAGACAAAATTAAAAAGTTATGACTCTGGGTTTTTTACCATTTTACTTATCACCTTAGAAAAGAAATAAATATTTGTAAACGGGATCGAAATAAAATATTTATTACTCTACAATCGTAGACGGTTTTTATGTACAAAGGAAAAGGTGATTTTAGACGGTCTGATTAAAATATTTATAGACGTTTTTTACTGGTCCCCGCTGATTCTGAAAATAAACCAAAATTTATTCGGAATTATTTCGGACTTATTTTAAACAGGCGGGCGGTCAAATATCGGTATAATGGCCTAGCAAGCAATGCAAAATTAGTAAGCGGAATGCGGTAAGCGGTAAGCGATAGCAATAACCAGCGAAGAAAGCCCAAGCGGTGCAAGGCGGAAAGATAGGATGGTGAAACGGGATCCGAAGTATCTCGCCTTACAATTCGTACTAGCCTTTAAGCTTTATACGTCCTGGTGGCCGATGGTGTCGGACTCTCTGTATACAACGCTTCTCGGTCTGATGGGTATACACGCCGACCAGGGAGAAGCGTACGGATACTATATGGAACGACCCGGAGATTGGGTGGGCACGCCGAACCTCTAGGTCTTGGTTCACATATCCCCTATTACCCAGCGTACATCAAGGTGCGGGACACCAAGCAACGCTGTAGTAAACACGACGGCTTCGTCAGGATTGGGTTTAACACGCCGAATCCAACGATTGCACTGTCGTGCGGGTTGAGACGGACGGTGGAATTTGTGTGTGGGTTACCAAGAATATTCTTCTCGGGCCCACAGTAATTCCACACTTAAAGTGTACAAATCTTTTCGGACTTGTACCCGGTTGGAACGGATAATAATAAGGAAAATAATTCTTACTAGGTTCACTGGTTATTCTGGGCTGGCTTCGGTGGAGAGTTCTTGCTGGCGGTGGACGTCTGTTCGGTGTTGAGTTCTGGATACGAACTGTCGGTTTCGGGGAATGTCGAGGACTTTTGTTGCCCAAATCCCCACCGGATTGACACCAGTCGTGGTGGGACCTCCACGTGACCAACGGCTTGTCAGAGTGGGGTATCGGCCGGTCGGACCCGCGAGTGGATAATTGATATATATGTAGAAAAATCAATAATTCTCGCCGCCGGGGTAGAATAATCCGAAATAAAAAAAAAAAAATTAAATTCAGACCTAATAAAAATCAAAAATAAAACAGGTTCATTACACTACCCCAGTTTTAAAAAATGAAGCTTCTACGTCAGGCGGAAGCCGAGATATTACAAAATTTTCGAGCATGCACGATTTTGAATTTGTTTTTCCAGCACTAGCTGGTTTCAGACTTTTTCAGACATTTCCCGGCGTTTAAATTGATTTTTATGCACTAACTGACCTAGCTCAATCGTGTTTGGGATACACAAATGCAATTATTCGTAAACTCCGATCGGACCCAATTTGTGGCCACATATTATGGGTTATAATACTCTCAATTTTAGTAGATTAAAATGCCTATGAGCATTATTGCAAAAGCTATTAACAATTAAAAAACACTGCAAAAATGCATGTTTTTTTGCAATTATCTCGATAAATAATGCACCGATTTTAATGCATAAAAAGAAGTTGTAGGTTTTTTTAATACCTACAACTTTCATGTGAAGACTTTTTCTCTATCTTGCCTCTGAAAAATTATATTTGAGAAAAACCTCATTTTGACTACTTTGACCATTGTTTATTCGGAGAGAGGTCAAAATTGGCTGTATCAATGTATGTATTTTTCATTAATTATCCCCCCCCCCCTACAAGATTCCGTCGTCAGATTGCTGCTATCAATTTTTTCACGTTTTTCCGTGGAACGACTGGACTATTAGTAGAACTAAAGGATGTCCCAAAAACCACGCATTTTAAGTGTGAGCCATTTTCGTTCCAAAGAGTTGGCAGCATTGTTCCAGGTCACATGCTGTCACGTTGTAGTAAACATGTTGCGGTTAAACAAAGTGGAGCGCTGTACGATGGACGAGCGAGGGTGGATTGTGAAAATTCATTACAAGTACGGAGAGTGTGTAGCTGAGACTGCGAGCAAAATATATTATTAACTGATCCATTTAAGTATGCTACTACTGAAACCGTACTGAAATTTAAAACCAACAAACGATTCGCGGATGCGTTGAGTTGAAGGGGTCAATTAAAGTGTCACGTAATGTATGTAAACCGAACGGAGAGAAACAATGGCAAATAGATAGTAGTCCAAGTTCGAGTTGGGCGACTCGGCGCTCTAAGGGCCGTAAATCACATTTTATACGCCTGCAGAGGTCAGCCAGAATAAATATGCAACTTGTAACCGAACACATGTCGCATTCTGTGTTTGACATTCGGTCGCGGCCCCGCTGCTATTCACAGCCGCATAAAGTCGAGATAATAAAAAAGGTGTACAATATTATCCGCTCGCGGTACTTAACAGATTTACACCAAAGTTTATGTAGGACCACTTTTTATAATATCAACGGCAAATATGTTCATCGGTAAAATATTCATGTATGTTAACGACACGTACCTGTAGTGGGAGCTGCCCGTCTCGTCTCTTTATGGGAGTACATAAAATGAAATCGTAAAGAAATATTTTACTACACTTCTTCTATGTCCAAAAGCGCTGTCGTGACAACATTTGTAACACATCTTGCACAATGTTGACTGTTCACTATAATATTTAATAAAGGAACGTAACGGACAATGAGACTTTCCCGTTTTAATTTTTTTTTCCTATTGATCTGCCTATAGTATTTAACACCTATTCTGACAACTTATTGTGAGTTTATTACTGAAATTACAAACAAGTTTTTAATACAAAAGTTTTAGCTTTTTTGTGAATTTTTATAAAACGGTATTAGAAAAAATAATTGAATAATGCAAATCACTAAATTAACGATTTTTTTAAGATAGCTAACAATGCGAAACATCGCTTTAATGTTAAAGATGTTGTCACCGCCGTTCTTGGTGGTGAAAATTCGAAATATTTGGAATTATTCTATTTTCGCGGCTGAAAACAAACGTAGGTATTGAATTTTCGAAACCGGGAGAGTTGTACTAACCAAATTTGGACAGGATATAGCTAATACAATGCGAAACACCGCTTTAATGTTAAAAATGTTGTCACCGCCGTTCTTGGTGTATAATATATATAATATAATAATATACAGGGTGTTAGTAAATAAGTGCGACAAATTTCAGGGGGTGATTCTACATGAGAAAATAATGGTAGTTTGCTTATAAACGTATGTCCGCAAATGATTCGTTTTCCGAGATACGGGGTGTCAAAATTTTTCTTAAAAAGTGACGATTTAATTTATTGCTCTGAAACCGGTCGAGATGTGCAAATGAAATTTG